>NW_012105453.1:1871054-1893754 GCF_000951045.1 Mandrillus leucophaeus
CGGCCAGATTTCAAATTCTTAAGCAATGCCCCTCAGAGGCACCCGAGTCCCAGATCGCCGCCTGGTCATACTGCGTGTGACACTGTCATGCCTTCTGCGATCTGCGTGCACACGTTAACTTATTTTTCAACGGCAGGACTGTGCTTTACAGGTGGAACTGACGTTGCTGGCGCACTTGTGAGGCGAAATTGTTTTTCTCACGTGATACTTTCTCACCTTTCCCTGACCCCGCTTTTCTTTCCTTCCCAGCACTAAATGTCACTGGCGATTGTACTATGTCTACTTATTTATCAGTTTATGGACGGGTGACCCAACTGGAAGGTGAGCTCCTTCGGCAGGCATCTCCTCCGTCTTGTTTCCCTCCAGAGAGCACAACAGTGCCAGGCACGAGGCGGGCACACAGTATATGTGGGTCAAATAGAGGAACAGACAAGGAGGACATGGATTTGACATCATTCATGCATGTGATTTTATCTGTCTCCTTAAGCCTCATGGCCACATCTGCCGAAAGGGACAGGTGAGAGGGACTCCCCGGACTGGAATATGCTCTGTGAAAGTGCTTTTCGTAAAGCAGGGGGAACACCAGAATTCCTCGTGTGGATTTTCCAGAATAAATGGCCTGCCCAACCCCTAACCCCAATTCTCCCCTCTCTTTCTCACCTGTCTTTTTTCTTTTTTCTTTTTTGTCTTTTTTGAGACAGAGTTTCACTCTGTTGCCCAGGCTGGAGTACAGTGGGTGCGATCTCAGCTAACTGCAACCTCTACCTCCCAGGTTCAAGCAATTCTCCTGCCTCAACCTCCTGAGTAGCTGGGATTACAGGCATGCGCCACCACGCCCGGCTAATTTTGTATTTTTGGTAGAGATGGGGTTTCACCATGTTGGTCAAACTGGTCTCAAACTCCCGACATCAGGTGATCTGTGCACCTTGGCCTCCCACAGTGCTGGGATTCTAGGTGTGAGCCACCGCACCCAGACCTCGCCTCTTTTTTACTCCTCCATGGGACTGGGGACCTTCCGAGGGCAGGGAGCGCATCTCGGTCATAGTTGGTGTCCCAGCCGCAGTACTTCTTCAGGCACTCGATGAGTGCACAGGAAATAGTGAATGACACCCATGGTCCTGGTGTCTTTGGCATGATGCTCCAACACCTGGGCCAACTGTGGTGCCATGTACAGACCCGTGAGGACCAAACCTGCCTATATCAAAGCTGGCCTGAAGGCAGAGTCAGGTCAGGAAAGATGGAGTGCTCTCCAGGCTGGGTTGATAACTTCAGCGATGCAGGGCCAGGAAAGGGAGGACTAGCAGGGAGGTGGGGAGGGTGGAAAGTTGGGTCCACCAGGGGGAAGGCTGCAAGCATCCCAGGGTCCTGCCCATTGCTGCCACCCAGGAGTGACAGAAATTCTACCACATCTAACCTCCACTAATACCTAATTAGGGAGAAGTAGATTAGCAAGGGAAGGGATTGAAGCCGGATTCAAACTAGGTTTGGATTTCCCTTGTACTGCATACCGGCAAGTTTCTTGGCTCACCCAACCTCAGATGCCTCCTCTGCAAAATGGAGACAGCAATACCTTTATTGAGTTGTTATGAAAATCAAATGAGATGATTTGTATAAAACACTGAGCACTGTATCTGAGGCTTAGGTGCACTCAAAAGTCCTTATTAAATTGCGTCACAAACTATAAAATTCTGTGCCAGTGAAAGGGATTATCATATAGACAGCGGGAGGCTACCCAAGGTCCAGGAAAGGACCCCTTCCCCACTCGTCTCACTCCTGCCCTACCCAGATGCTTGACATTACAGCCTCTGGCCCTTTGGGAGCTCAGGTTTAAATGCAGATTTGATCAGCTAGTGTTTAAAGGCATTCGTTTAAGTTATTAGCACCTCCACTCTAATCAGATTAACCTCTGCTTCAAAAGGAGCCTTGGGCCCGGAAACGTGAAGTGAGGGAGAATGGCAGCGGTAGGGATACACACACACACACACACACACACACACACACACACACACACACACACACACACACACACACGGAGGTCCTTAACCCTTAGATGGCCGTGGAGGACCTGGAGAAGCTGTAAGCGCGGCAGGCACTGCATGTAGTTTGAAGAAGAAAGAGGACTTGAATATGAATGGAGCAGCGTTCGATGGGTGCTGATGCTGTGGGGATGAATAAACTATTGATTTATTTACTTATCTATTTTAAAAAGCTTTTAGGCATTTATAGGGTCTTGCTCATCCTGTAATTTCTCAATCAAAAGATCTTAAAATGTTAACTTCTCTCCTGGGAAGTGGGAGGTGAGATAGAGAGGGAAGATTTATATCTGTGTGTAAGAAGGTCTTTTTTTTTTAATTAATAGATTTTGTATTTTAGAGCAATGTTACACTTACAGAAAAATTGAGCAGAGAATACAAAGAGTTCCCATATACTCCCAGTCACTCGCCTCAGTTTTCCCTATTATTAACATCTGGCATTGGTGTGATGCATTTGTTACAAAGATGAACCAATATCCATGCATTATTATCAACTAAAGTCCACACGTCCACAGTTAGCTTTAGAGTTCACTCTTTGTGTTGTACAGTCCTACAGGCTTTGCCTAATGCATAATGTTATGCACCCACTATTACAGTCTCATTCAGAAGAGTTTCAGTGCCTTGAAAGTCACCATGATGTTAGGGGTCCTTACCCTCAGAGGCTGGGAACCACTGGTTGAGAGCGGGGGGCCTTGTGTGGGGTAATGGATTTGCGGGAGAGCCACACGTGGGGATGCAGCTCCTGGAGAAAGACACAGCCCAATTTGTGGGCTCTTGCAGGGCTGGAGCTGGGGCTGGTCTCAGCATTTGTGGGGTGAAAGAAACAATTCTGTCCTTTTTTCTTTTTCCTTTCTCCCTGTCTCTTGTTAGTATTTTTCCCTCTTCAGGTTTCAAATCTTTTGATAGGCCCTTTATAAAAGTCTTAGAGGTCCTTTGGCTTTGGTTCTTAAGCTTGAGTGTGCATTTGAAGTACATATAGCAGTTTAAAAAAATCATGAGTGTAGTGCCGCACGCCTCTAGTCCCAGCTACTCGGGAGGCCAAGGTGCGAAGATTGCTTGAAGCCAGGAGTTCAAGACCAGCCTGGACAACATAGTAAGACCCTGCCTCTACAAAAAATTAAAAAACTAAATTAGGTGAGCATGGTGGTACACACCTGTAGTCTCAGCTACTAAGGAGGCTGAGGTGGGAGGATCGCTTGAGCCCAGGAGTTCGAGGCTGCAGTGAGCTGTAATTGCATCTGCACTCCAGCTTGGATGATGGAGTGAGACCCCATCTCTTAAAAAAAATCATCCTGATGCCTGGAACCAACCTTGGTTGAGTTAAATCAGATCTTCTGGAGATGAGACCCAGGCATAGGTGTTTCTTCAGAATCTTCCCAGATGATCCTAATGGCAGCTAGTGTGGTGAGCCACTGTCCTAGCTAATGTTCCTGCAGTGACTTAGATTCTTGGAGGTGTTGAGGTCCGGACACCTGGGCCTTCTTCAAGGGTCCTACTGTAGGGCAAGAAGAGCTCACAGGTGTCTCTACTGTATAAGCAGTGATAGAGAGAGTATTTTGCATTCTCACACAGGTTCACAGAGAGGCAGGTATAGCATGTTGAGGGCTACCTTGCTCAAAAATACTGAAAAACCAGAAAAACCTGAATCGGCACTAATAGTAGATGGTTACATAAAAATGATAACTCCATGCTCTAGAACAAGACACGGCAATGTAAATGAAGTGAGACACACCTGTAGGTATTGGCACGCAGGGTGATATTCAAAGCCTGCAACCAGCCAGGTGCGGTGGCTCACACCTTTAATTCCAGTACTTGGGAGGCCAAGGCAAGGAGGATCGCTTGAGCCAAGGGGTTCAAGACCAGCCTGGGCAACAAAGCAAGACCACGTCTCTATAAAAAATTCGCCAGGTGTGGTGCTGCATGCCTGTAGTAGCAGCTACTCAGGAGGCTGAGGTGGGAGTATCATCTGAGCACAGGAGGTCGAGGCTGCAGTAAGCCGTGATTGTGCTACTGCACTCTAACCTGGGTGACCGAGCAAAACCCTGTGTCAAAAACAAAAACAAAAACAAGAAAACACCCCCAAAGCCTGCAGCTCCTGCTTGAGCAAGACCAGTCAGAACAGACACCCGACCAGCAGAGCAGAACCCGGCCCCACTGACCTCCTGGTGCACACAGAGTGAAGATCAGCTTTGCTGACACATGAAAAAAATCTCCAGGGTGTTGTTAAGTGGAAAATGTCAGTACCAGAACAGCACAAGGAGTGTGATCCCCTTTAGGTAAATAAATAACAAGCCCTAAAAATAGGCGTACATATACATATTTGACAGTAAATGTAGAGAAAAACAATCCAGGAAGGAGAAGGCTGCAAATACGATGACTCTCAGCTGGGAATTGGTTCTGGGAGTGGGTTGGGGATGGCAAAAAGGCTCTGTAACATTTTGCCTTGTTTAATTCTGTATTATTAAAAACTGTTTATGGTGAACACATGTTCATACATTGTAAGTGCAATGAAAAAATGAATAATTTTTTTATGAGAAGAAAAATGCCTGTGGGGGCCAAAGTTCCAGGCTGCAGTCCTGGTTTTGTCACTTATTAACAGGCCTTGCACCTAATCTTCTATATCTCAGTTTCCCCATCCGTGAAATGGGGACAATGCTGTTTCATATTTCACATGGTTGCAGTAAAGGTTAGGTGAATGGAGATACATGGTCTTGGATATGGTTAAAAATGAGTAAAGAGCGTGGAGAAGGTTAACGTATTCCACCAGATACACGTGGAAATAATTCACTTTTCAGCAATTCCCACTGAGAATGAGTGAAAATGATGGATATGAAAAGCATGTAAATTAGAGCTCTATACCAGAGAGAGGAATTATTAACCACACTTCCTATTTCTCATCAAGCCCTCTATTCCTATTCATTTATTCATTCACCTGTTAATCCATTCATCAAATGTAGATGAAGCAAGTGTTACAGGTTGAATTGCGTCTTCCAAAA
Source organism: Mandrillus leucophaeus (assembly GCF_000951045.1). Classification (NCBI taxonomy): domain Eukaryota; kingdom Metazoa; phylum Chordata; class Mammalia; order Primates; family Cercopithecidae; genus Mandrillus; species Mandrillus leucophaeus. The sequence continues at coordinate 1,876,084 of NW_012105453.1, forward strand.
AGTTACGTTGAAATCCTAACCCCCGGTACCTGGTAATGTCACCTTATTTGGTAATTAGGGTTGTTGCAAATGTAGTTATTTAAGATCAGGCCATACTACAGTAGGAATGGGCCCTTAAACCTATATGACTGGTGTCTTCGTAAGAAGAGAGGAGCCGGGCGCGGTGGCTCAAGCCTGTAATCCCAGCACTTTGGGAGGCCGAGACGGGCGGATCACGAGGTCAGGAGATCGAGACCATCCTGGCTAACACGGTGAAACCCCGTCTCTACTAAAAAATACAAAAAACTAGCCGGGCGAGGTGGCGGGCGCCTGTAGTCCCAGCTACTCAGGAGGCTGAGGCAGGAGAACAGCGGGAACCCGGGAGGCGGAGCTTGCAGTGAGCTGAGATCCGGCCACTGCACTCCAGCCTGGGTGACAGAGCGAGACTCTGTCTCAAAAAAAAAAAAAAAAGAGAGAAGAGACACAGAGGCATTGATAAACAAGGGAGAATGCCGTGTGATGACGGAGACAGAGTGAAGTCTCTGCAATTGCAAGGCAACAAACGCCAGAGATTACTGACCATCCCGAGAGCTAGGAAGAGGCAATGAAGGACTCAACCCTCCAGGTTTCAAAGGGAGCCCAGCCCTGCAAACACCTCGATTTTGCTCTTCTTGCCTCCAGAAGAGTGAAATAATAAATTTCTGTTTTCTTAAGCTACCCAGTTTGTGGCAATGTGTTGCATCAGTCCTCGGAAACTAATGTAGCAAGCAACGTGGGGAGGGGAATGAGCATATTTGGGCTTTGGAATCAGAGAGATCTGGGTTTAAATTCTGTGTCCATCATACTAGTTGTGTGATCCCAGATACACTATGTAATGTGACTGAATCCTGCTTTCCTTACCTATAGGGACGGAGAAAAGAACACTGCTCATATGTCACAGAATCCTGAGGACTATTAAATGAAATGACACGCAGACAGTACTTAGCACAGTCCTTGGTACATACAAGACGCTGAGTAAAATGTTAGTTCCCCTTTAAACATTTACTATAGTCCAAGTCCTGAGTTAAATGTGTCGCAAAGTTTAAAAGAGCACCATTTGCACCCTAGAAAGAACTAAAGTTGGGGAAAAGCCAAATAAATTGATTTTTTTTTTTGTCTCTCCCTGACGTTTCCCGTCTATATGTCTGTTAGGGATGGTGAAATCCTCCGCATGGTGTATCAAGAGAGGAAACGAGCACCAACTCTGTTAGGCCAGACAACTTACATGGCAGCCCTGAGGTGGGGACTATTTTATTCTCATTTCCGCCACAAGGACATACATAATTTCTACTACAGTCTAACCTGGATTCAGGACTCACTGCAGTGTGTTCCCAGCTCAAGTCTGCCCCAGCCTCTAGATGCACCACGACCCTCCAACAATGCTTGGGCAAACCCTGTGTTAAGATGTCCTTCCTATCTCAGGGCCTTTGCCCCTGCGGCCTTTCTACAGTCTACGGAACACTCGTGTGCCATTTCCAATTCTCTTGGCCCTCCCTCTTCATCCAGCCTCTGCAGGGTGGCCATCTGCACAGGCTTCCCACAGCCTCGTTCAGGTTCCCATGACAGCACCTCACGCAGCTGACCTGCGCCTCTGTTTCCCCTTCTGGGGCCTGGGCTTCCTGGGGAATCTATTCACTCAAGCACAACTAGTGGGGCCACCCTCGAGCTAAGGGATACAAGAGATTGGGGATAAATGCTTCACCCTGTGTTCTCAGGACCGTGGGTCAACACGCATTTCATGAGCTCCTCAGAGGAATCCCACGGGATCTAGAATCCTTTGCCCTTCCTAGTGGCCAACTAAATAAAGCATTCTTGTATAAATGTTCCCTTCCTCTCTGCTCCCTAGAATCATGTTTTCAAACAAATATTTGTCTCAAACTCTGCTTTCAGGAAATCCCGAAGAAAGACACAAGTTACCGTCATTTTTCAAGGTGTAGGTCAAATATCCAGAAACGGAAGCCATCACCCCAACCCACTGCCATTTCCACGGCACACGGTACAGAACACTGCAGAGACGAGCTCAGTCTCCAGGTCTCAGGAGGCTCCAGCCTCTTGGACGCTCAGGCACTCAGGCCTTGCGGCTCCACCTTGCACCCTGTGCACTCCTTCATGGAGCCTTCACCACACTCCTTTTTAACTGCAACTAGTGAGTTCCACCAGCAGAGCCCATCCAAAGAAGAGCCTGTATCGTATTCATTGTTGATTCCCAGTGCCTCGTCCAGCAGTGTCATGGCAGGCACTCAGAGTCTGCTAAATGTATTCTTTGGGTTATAAGTAGAAAACTCGGGGTGTGTGCTCAGTAGCCTTGGCTCTGGTTTAAGCCCTCTGAGGCCCCTGCCTTCCTCTTGCGTGTCCCCTCCCCTCCCCCAACCCCCGCCCTCAGGGTCTTGGGAGCTTCCGACACCCAACCTCAGGGTGATTGTTAATGTCCTCCTTCTACTCCACCACTTGGCGACTTCCACTACAGAATATCTAGTCACCTCTGTTTCTCTCTTCCTATCAGGTACTGCACTTCACAAGAAGGACTCCTGAGAAGCTCCAGCTCCTTTCTTCCATGAGCTTGAGTCAGAAACTTGGAATGGCTTGTGTTGCCTGTGAAAGCATTTCCTCCTGAGAAGGTGCTGCCTACATAATGTAAAATGAAATACAAGTATCAACGTAATTCCAGTTGTTCATGATATAATGTTAAAGGAAATGATGAACATACAAAACCATACAGTCATACATGGTTTCATCTTTTTTTTTTTTGAGACAGGGTCTCACTCTGTTGCCCAGGCTGGAGTGCAGTGGCACGATCATGGCTCACTGCAGCCTTGACCACCCAAGGATTAGATGATCCTCCTGCCTCAGCATCCCCACCTACCCCCAACCCCTGCCCCACAGTAGCTGGGACGACAGGCGCATACCACCACACCTGGCTAATTTTTGTATTTTTAACAGAGACAGGGTTTCACCACCTTGCCCAGGCTGCCCTCAAACTCCTGGACTCAAGCAATCCACCCACCACGGCCTCCCAAAGTGCAGGGATTACAGGCTTGAGCCACAGCACCCAGCCCATGGTATGATCTTAACATACCTACTGCTAAAAAATTACATGTGTAGAAAAAAACTTTTTACAACTCCTGCAAAGTGAACATAAAATAATAAAAAAATAAAATAACAAAAATAAATAATAATTACTGGAAAATAATCACACCAAAATGTTGTATTTGGTGGCAAGATGATGTGTTTTGCTTCCTTACTGTTTTGATATTTTCTATTACTTTAAAAAATAGGTTCTACATATTTATGGTACAAAAAAATAGATATTTAATGAAAAGGAAGTCCCCCTTCCATCCCTCTTCCTCATCTACCTGGCTCCTTTCTTCAGAGGCAACCACAGTTACCAGCTGCCTGATATACACACACACACACACACACACACACACATCATGCATTTATACACAGTATATTTTATACAAGTGGTAGCATATTATATACATTGTTCTGTACCTTGTCTTTTTTATTTATCTTAGCAATCTTTCTGAATCAGGACAAAAAGCTGGTATACGGTTTTTAATAGACCATGCATACTATTCCATTGTATGGCTGTATCAAAATTTAATTAAACGGAGCATGGCAGCTCACACCTGCAAGCCCAGCACTTTGGGAAGCTGAGGCAGGCAGATCTTTTGAGCTCAGGAGTATGAGAACAGCCTGGGAAACATGCAAAAGCCCGTCTCTACAAAAAATACAAAACTTAGCTGGATGTGGTGGTGGGCGCCTGTAGTACCAGCTACTTGCGGGGCTGAGGTAGGAGGATGGCTTGAGCCTAGGAGGTTGAGGCTGCAGTGAGCCGAGATCACATCACCGCACTTCAGCCTGGGTGCCAAAGCAAGACCCTGTCTCAAAATAAAACATTAATTAATGTTTCTGTAAATAGTAATTTTTCATATGTACAAGCATATTTGCAGGATAGATGCCTAGAAATGAAACTCTTGACTCAAAGGATATGTGAATTTGTAATTTTGATAGTTCGGCAAATGTCGCTGCATAGAGGATGCACTGATTTATACTCCCATCAACAGTATGTGAATGCTGTCACACATTTTTTTTTTGGAGACAGAGTTAACTCTTGTTGTCCGGGCTGGAGTGTTGATGGCACAGTCTTGGCTCACTGCAACCTCTGCCTCCTGGGTCTCAAGCGATTCTACTGCCTTAACTCCTGAGTAGCTGGGATTACAGGTGCCTACCACCACACCCAGCTAATTTTTTGCATTTTTAGTAGAGACAGGGTTTCCCCATGTTGACCAAGCAGGTCTCGAACTCCTGACCTTAGGTGATCCACTCGCCTCAGCCTCCCAAAAGTGCTGGAATTACAGGTGTGAGCCACCACGCCCGGCCCACATTACTATTAGTACAGTAGGTTATCAAACTTTAAAGGAAAGCCTTACCAACTTCACAGGTGAAAAAAATGATGTTTCATTGTAGCTTTGATTTGCCTTTGTTTTAACGAGGTTGACATCTTCTCAAATGTTCAGGAGCTATTTGGATTTCTTTGTTGTGAACTATTCCTATTCTTTGTTCATGTTTCTATTGGATAGCGGCTTTTCTCTTATTTTTCGTTCTCTATATGTTAAGGAATGTAGCATTTTCCTATTGTATGAATTATAAATATTTTTCTCAGTTTGTTCTTTATCTTTTGACTTTATTGAGAAATTATTATTAGTATTATTTTATTTTTGCTTTCCAGAAGTTGTAAAAGGTTTTAATAGGTTAAGATTCATTATTCTTTTTTTAATGCGTTGGAGTTTTGTGCCATACTTTCTCTCACATGAAGTTATAAACTCTTCTCATGTTTTCTAGTAATTTTATGATTTCATTTAAATCTTCATCTATCACAATCTACTTCGGCACTAGTTGTAAAGTAGAGATCACCTTTATTGTTTCTTCATATGGATATCCAGTTGAACCAACATTATTTATTGAATATACAAAATTCTCACATATACTTAAATCTATTTGTGAATTTTCTATTTGGTTTTAGTGGTCTTTCTACTCACCTTGTTTTTATTATTGAGGACTTACAATAGGTTTTTATACATGGTAGTTTTAACTTTCCTTGTTACTTTAATTTTTCCAAAATTTTCCTGACTATTCTTGGTAATTTTTCCACATGAAATTTAGAACCAGCTAGTTTAGTTCCCAAAAAATACCCTTTTGGTATTTTTATTGGGCTCACATTAAATTTATAGATTAACTGTCTTTGACAGCTTTATGATGTTGAGAATCTAAGAACATGATGTTTCTTTGCATTGTTAAGCCTTCTTTTGTGTCCTCCTGTACCATTAACATTTTAAATTATAGGTCCTGCATATTTCTTAAGTTTGTTCTTAGGAATTTTATTTTTTGTTGCCATTTTAAAATGGGATCTTTTCGTTCTTTATATCTTCTAAACAGCTATTTTTGTAGATGTGAGTGCTTTTTGATTTCCACATGTATAAATGGAATTTATTGAATTCAGTTGGAGTTTTGTAATGGTTTTATTTGATTTTTTTTTTTCCGAATATACCAGGGAACTGTAAACTATAGCCTATGTGTCAAATGCCGCCATGGCATGTTTTTATACAGCCAAGAACTAAGACTGGTTTTTACATTTTAAAAGGGTGGTTAAAAAAAAGAAGAGGAAGGCCGGGCGTAGTGGCCCATGCCTGTAATCCCAGCACTTTGGGAGGCCGAGGCGGGTGGATCACGAGATCAGGAGATCGAGACCATCCTGGCTAATATGGTGAAACCCCGTCTCTACTAAAAATACAAAAAACTAGCCGGGCGAGGTGTCGGGCGCCTGTAGTCCCAGCTAGTCGGGAGGCTGAGGCAGGAGAATGGTGTGAACCCAGGAGGCGGAGCTTGCAGTGAGCCCAGATCGTGCCACTGCACTCCAGCCTGGGAGACAGAGCCAGACTCCGTCTCAAAAAAAAAAAAAAAAAAAGAAGAGGAAGAAGAAAGATATGTAACAGCAACCATAGGCAGCCCACCAAGTCTGCAGTCTTTGCTATTTAGACATTCCAACTAAATGTCTGACAACCCTTGACACATACAATAATGTCATTTACAGGTAATGATAATTGATCTCTATCTTTCTAATTTTATGTCAGATTTCTGTTTCTTCTTTAATTACCTTTTCTGGTTCCTGGATAGTGAACATCCTTGTCCTGTTCTGAGATTGATAGGATTCCTTTTCGTATTTTTGCAGTTAGGAGGATACTTGACTTTTAGGTGTGATAGATGTATGCTCTCATATAAAGAAAATACTCATTTATTCTTATTTTCTTAAGCATTTTACAGAAGAAAAGATGTTTAATTTTATTTTTCAGCATCCATGTAGCATTTTATCTTTTAATCTATTAAAATGAAGAATTATTTCAAAGATTTAAAAATATTGAATTATCCTTACAAATTCTGGGATCAACACTTTCCTTAGATATTCATAAGTGAAAATTGTTTGCTGATTTTTATTTAAAGGTGGTCAGGTTTACTTGATCCATAAATATAATTTGAAGGCTTTTCTTTCTAAAAGTCAAAGATACAGGTACCAATAATTTAAAGAAGCAATTAACTACAAGATTTATTATAAGAAAGAGAACTCCCGTGTTCCACTTCCTGCCTCATCTCCTAGTCCCTAGAAGCAACAACTGTTGATTCTTTTGGTAAAGCCATTTCTTTCGGTATTTACTTTCACATATTTAAATAATAGTTTATACTTCCATCTTGAATTTCTACTTACGAATTACTTACTAAATTCTTATAATAGAAGGTGAGAAATTAGCTTTCTTTTTACTCCGACTCTACCACAACACACAAATACACTTTTGGCTTCACTACCCTTCCAATACAGTTATAATTTTCTTTAGATCAATATTCAAAATGAACATCATTATATATTATGCATTCATAGTTTAACCATGTAACACTTTATGACCTAGTTTACTTTTATACGTATTTTTTTGTTTCGTTTTTTCAATAGTTATTAATTGCCTTTTAGTTTTTTCCTTTGTTTAGTTTTCTGTGTACCTACAGCTAATTTACCCCTGTGCTTCTCAGCCTGTTTAAATATATCGGGGATTTCATAAATTTCATCTTCTTGAAGACATTGCTCTCTTGGAGCCTTCTAACCGGTTCCACAATTTACTGGTTACTTTTTAGGCTTGGTGCACAGGTATAATCCTAGGATATGCCTGCAGAAGCATCCTGGGAATTTCCTTTGACTTTCTCTTTTGTTGGATTCCCTCTTTCCTTGATCCAGTGAATATTTATTAGAATACAGGTTGACTTCTATAATTGATAACTAAAATAACAGTCAAATAAACAAGATAGAAGTTTATTTCTCTCTTATGTAGTAGTCTGGGCATAAGCAACTCAGGACTGGTAGGTGGTCTATTTTACTGCTCCATCTCAAGGCTGTTGCTGTGACACATATGACTCAACATGTCTCACTGATTTGTTTTTACTTTAGCTTAGTAGAGGGAGAGAAAGAGAGGACATGGAGGGCATAGCCCTTTAAGCTCAATACTTAGAATGTAGCTCACTTCATGTCCATGATCATATCTCATTGACAAAGAACCTAGTCACGTGCTACATCTAGCTGCAAGGAAGCCTGGGAAGTGTCATCTTTATTAACACGGTCGGATGCTCTGTTTAGACATAGTGAAGTCTATTATTACAATGAAAGAAAGAAAGGTATTCAGAGAAAAGTGACAGTATTTGCCATGGTACGCTTTCCTTAGTTTACTTTCCCTTTATAGAGCACCTCCTAGTATTTCTTGAGAAAGAACACAGGGGAGGTAAAGGTTTTGAGACCTTGCATGTGAGAAATATCTTAATTATTCTCTTCACTTAATTGATAGTCTGGATAGATATAGAATTCTTGGTTGAAAATTATTGTTCTTCAAAATTATGAAGTCATTTTTCAATGTTTTCCTAAATTTCAGTGTTGCTCTTGAGAAATCTGATGTTAGTCTTTTTATTGAGCCTTGGTTTGTAGTAATCTGTTTTTTTAATTTCTAGAAACTAAGGATATTCTCTAATTCCTCAGGAGCTCTGAAATACAATAATATAACTTGCTGTAAATTTATTTTTGTCTATGTGCTAGTCACTCAACAAGACTTTTCAATATGGAAACCCATGCCTTTCAATTCTAGAAACATTTTTCTAGAATTATTTCTTCGATAATTTCTGCACCTACATTTCTTTTCTGTTCTCTTATCTGCAACTCTTATAATTTGGATGTAGGATCGCTTTGTTGTACCCTCTAATTCGGTTATTTTTCTTTCTTATTGTTCATTTCTTTGCTTTATTGCTGCACTTTGGAAGACTTTTTCAACATTATCTTCTAATTTATCTACTAACGTTTCATTTTTGCTCTCATATTTCACTCTTTTACAATAGCATTGACTACTTCCTCCAGAATAAAGTTAAATAACAGTGAAAATAGTGGAATATTGATTCATTCTTGCCCTTTTGGGAAATGTTTCTAGAAATTTTCTGCTAAGCATCCTGCTAGTCAGTTGATATGATAGATTTAACTGTCTATCAAGCTATCACTGTCATTTCCTTTAGTTTCTTCTCAAATGTCACTTTAGCAGTAATCCCTAAACAACATATAAAAAAATAGCCTTCCTCCAATCACCTGTAGCATATTTTATGTTTTTACCTGCTTTATTTTCTCTATAACACTTATAACCACGAGGCACACACTGTTTGATTGTTTATTTTCTATCTCCTTCCTCTAAAAGGCAAGGACAATGAGGATAAGAATTTTGTGTTTGTTTGTTTAGCACTATATTGCAACACCTGGAATAGTGTCTCTCACATAGTAGGTACTCAAGTATTTCTTGAATAAGTAGTTATATACATAATTACTTCTCATGTTAAATGTATTTCCTTTTTTTTTCTGTTTTATTGACAGTTAAATTTCTTCAAATGCCTGTTTAGTGTCTATGGGAAAGACAACATTTATTCTTTGATCTATTAATATGGTAAACTGCATTAGTAGATGTCCCAATTTTGAACCATCGTTACATTTCCTAAATTGACTCCAGTCATAGTATAATATATCTAGTCATGGTATAGTATATTTTTAATGTGCTTCTAGTTTCTATTCATTAATGTTTTATTTAGAATTTTTGCTTTAGTGTTCATGACATTCACTGGTAAGGTTGGGTTTGAGGTTTCCTTTGTTATGCTTAGGAGTTAGATTTTCTGTATCTATCGAGATAATCATGTTTTTTTTCTTCTGTTAATACATTTCTGTCTTTTAATACGGTAAATTATATTCACTGACTATCAATGCTGAACCAGCACTGCATTCCTAGCATAATCCTCACTTGTATTGTAAAATGTTGTATTGTTAACCCTTTTATATATTGCTGAATTTGATCAGGATTTTCTTATCTATGTTCCTGAGGGATATGGGTTGGTAGTTTTCTTGAAATTCATTTGTCTGATTTTGATATCAGAATGATGTTGGGCTCGCAAAATGAGTTGGGAAATGTTTCTTTCTATTTTCTGGAGAAATTGTGTAGAATTGGTAACATTTGATATAATTCAGCAAAACAATCATTTGGGCCTAAAGTTTTATTTCTGGGAAGGTTTTTAAGTACAAATTCAATTTCTTTAATAAATACAGGACTATTCAAGCTGGGCACGGTGGCTCACTCCTGTAATCCCAGCACTTTGGGAGGCCAAGGCAGGTGGATCACGAGGTCAGGAGTTCGACACCAGCCTGACCAGCATAGTGAAACCCTGTCTCTACTAAAAATACAAAAAAATTAGCTGGGTGTGGTGGTGGATACCTGTATTTCTTAGCTACTCGGGAGACTGAGGCAGGAGAATCACTTGAACCTGGGAGGCAGAGGTTGCAGTGAGCTGAGACCATGCTACTGCACTCCAGGCTGGGCAACAGTGCGAGACTCCGTCTCAAATAAATAAATAAATAAATAAATAAATAGCTATTCAAAGTATCTATTTCTTTGGGGTAAGTTTTGGTAGTTTGTGCCTTTCAAGAAATTTGTCATTTCTTCTAAGCTGTAGGATCTATGGGCATAGGTTTGTTTGAAGCATTCCTTTATTATTCTTTTAGTATCTTCAGAGTTGTGGTGATATAATTCCCTTTTCCTTCCCAATACTGGTAATTTATGTCTTCTCTCATATTTCTTTTTCAGTGTGACTAGAGGTTTATCAATTTTATTGATCCCTTCAAAGTATCCATTTTTGGTTTTATTGACTTTCTTTTTTTGTTTTCAATTATACTGATTTTGGTTGATTTTATTATCTTCTTGTTAACACATGCATTTAAATGCTATACATTTCCCTCTGAACACTGCTTTAACTACATCCTACAAATTTGGATATGTTATATTTTATTTTATTTAGTTCAAAATATTTTCTAGCTTTCCTTGAGATCTCCTTTGATCCATATATTATTTAGAAATATATTAATTTCCAAATACTTGGAATTTTCCAGATATCTTTCTGTTATTGATTTCTATTCTAATTCTGCTGTGAACAGAGTATATCCGAGGCAGGCAGATCACCTGAGCTCAGGAGTATACATGACTTACATTATTTTTTTAAAGCTTAACAGTTTTTCTTTATGGCCTAGAATATGATCTACCTTGGTGAATGTTCCTCGTGCATTTGAAAATAATGTTTATTTTAGATTTAGTAGAGTGTTCTATAAATATCAATTAGGGTAAGTTGGTTCATAGGTTGCTCAGTTCTTGTATCATCTTGCTGATTTCCTGTTTGTTTGTTCTATTGATTACAGAAGAAGTAGTTTTGAAATTTCTAAATACAATGTGGATTTTACTAATTTTCCCTTCCCCCTTCCCTCCTTCTTCTTCGTCTAAATTGCACTCTAAATATTAGCATGTAGTTCTGTTGTCTTCTGACCTGTACTATTTCTGATAATAAGTGATCCCTCTCCTTTGCCCCCGACCCCACTATCTGGTTCTTTTGAATATTTTCTCTTCTTCACTGATTTTTAGCAATGTAATTATAATGTGCCCTGGGTGGCTTTATTTGTTGTTGTTGTTGTTGTGTGTTTGTTTTTGTTTAGCCTGGAGTTTGCTGAGATTCATGGATCTGTGAGTTCATACTTTTCATCAAATTTGGAACATTTTTGACTGTTATTTCTTCACATACTCTTTCAACCTTTTCTCCCCTGTCTGAAACTCTAGTGTAGGCTTTTCGATATGGTGATGGTGGTGGTCACTGAGGGTCTGCTCCTTTTTCACCAGTGTTTTAAAATCTTTATACTGATTTTCACTCGGGGTTGTTTTTGGTTTTTGTCTTTTTTTGTGGGTTTTTTGTTTTGTTTTTTGCTGTGCTTAATCTGCGTTTAAGTCTCTCCAGTGAATTTTTATTTTCAGATATTGTATTTCTAAGCTCTAAGCTATACAAGTTACTTAGTTCGTTTTTATGTATTCCATTTCTTTTCTCATTCTGCGTATCTTTTCCTTTAAATTTGATATTTAAAATGGATGCTTTGATGGCCTCAATAGCTAATCTCATCATATCTGCCATTCCTGGATCTCCTTCTACTGACTAGTTTTTTTCCTGGTGATGAGTCATATTTTCTTGCTTCTTGACATGTGTAGTAATATCGCGTTGAATGGGCACATTGTGATGACAAAGTCTTTGAGTGCTGGATTGTGTAGTCCTCCTTTAAGAGTGTTTCAGTTCATTTTGTCAGACAGTTTAGTTATTTGTGGATCAGCTTGATCCTTTCTGGACTTGTGTTTAAGTTTTGATAAGGTAAACCTGAAGTAGCCTTTTCACTAGGACTAATTTAACCTACTACTAAAGCATGACTCTGCTGGAGATTTTACTGGAGGTCTCAGGTATTAAATGAGATTTCTTTCTTCCTTTCTTTTTTTTTTTTCTTTTGAGACTGAGTCTGGCTCTGTCGCCCAGGTTAGCGTGCAGTGGCATAATCTTGGCTCACTGCAACCTCCGCCTCCCAGGTTCAAGTGATTCTCCTGCCTCAGCCTCCTGAGTAGCTGGGATTACAGGCGTGCACCACCTCACCCAGCTAATTTTTCTATTTTTAGTAGAGATGGGGATTCACCATGTTGACCAGGCTGGTCCTGAACTCCTGAACTCAGGTGATCTGCCCGCCTTGGCCTTCCAAAGTGCTGAGATTGTAGGCGTGAGCCACCATGCCCTGCCTTCAATGAGGTTTCTTTTTTTTATATTTTTATATTTTTTATTTTTCTGAGACAGAGTCTCACTCTGTCACCTAGGCTGGAGTGCGGTGGTGTGATCTCGGCTCACTGCAACCTCTGCCTCCGGGATTCAAGCAATTCTCCTGTCTCAGCCTCCTGAGCAGCTGGGACTTGGGACTCCTGGCGCACGCCACCACACCCAGCTAATTTTTGTATTTTTAGTAGAGGCTGGGTTTCACCATATTGGTCAGGCTGGTCTCGAACTCCTGACCTCAGATGATCCACCCGCCTTGGCCTCCTAAAGTGCTGGGATTACAGGTGTGAGCCACCACGCCCGGCCCTAAATGAGATTTCTTTACCCTTACTGGTAGAGGCTTAATGTCCCCCAGCTCTGAATGGGCACTGAGACTGATCGGCCGCCGGTTCCAGTAGTCCTTCTCTCCTGGTGGTTTTCTTTATCTGGTCTCATGAAGTTTTGTTCTATGCATGTACAGCTTAGTGTTCAACCAAAGACTCAAAGGAATCGCTATGTAGATATCTGGAGTTCTTTCTTTACAGAACCTCTTCTTCTCAATATTGTGCCCCACAAACTCCAGCCCCCTCAACCTCCCCAAACCCTGTTCCTCTTCTTGGTGCTGTGGGTCAGATAGAAACCAGGGAAACTGTGAGGCTTACCTCATTATTTTCTTTCTCTCAAGGATCACAGTCTTGCACTACCTGTTGTTTAATATGTGAAAACTGTTGTTCCATACATTCAAGCTAGCTTTCTAGTTGCTTATAGAGATGGGGCCAATTTGCTTCCATGCATTCCATCACAGCCAGAAGGTCGAAATCTCTGGAGATTTTATTGGAATCATACTAAATATGCATATCCAATCTTCCAGCCCAAAGATACTTTCTGTCTGTCCACAATTTGGTATTTCTTTAGTGTTGTTTGTTTAAGAGCTAATGCATAAAGACAAGCGCGGTGGCTCATGCCTGTAATCCCAGCACTTTGAGAGGCCGAGGTGGGCAGATCACCTGAGCTCAGGAGTTTGAGATCAGCCTGGCAAACATGGCAAAACCCCATCTCCACTAAAAATACAAAACAATTGGTCAGGCATGGTGGCCAGCTACTCTGGAGACTGAGGCGTGAGAATCACTTGAACCTGGGAGGTGGAGGTTGCAGTGAGCCGAGATTGCACTACTATGTCTCAGGAAAAAAAAAAAAAAAAAAAAAAGCTAGCGCTAACGAACACAAACATCAGAAAGCATTAAAATGTATAATGTGAAAGGTTTCCCTCCCATGTATTCTCACAAATTTCCTTCTACTCCAAATTGAAAACCACGGTTATTAGTCTTTCTTTATATCCTTCCAGATAGTTTTAATGTGAAAACAGGAAGATACAATACCCACTCTTCTGCATGGCGATTTTTTTTGTATGACAATGTATCTTGACATTCTTTCTATAGAAGTACATTAAAATTTTCCTTATGGTTTGTTTGATCACAGCTGATTGTAATTCATGTTAATGATAGTTCACAATTTGTTTCAGCAGTCTCTTATTGATGGACATTTATTAAAATTAATAAGAATTCGCAATACTGCAGGATAATAAATTAATACACAAAATGATTACAGACTATTATCATCATTTGAAAGGTTTTTGAAATACTCTAATTCATTATTTATCTATCTTATCTATCATCTATCAATCACCTAAGAATTATTGAGCTGCATTTCAGCTCTTCCATTTTCTCAGCCTCTCTAAACCTATTTATTTTATTTTATTTTATTTTGAGATGGAGTCTCATTCTGTCGCCCAGGCTGGAGTTCAGTGGCATGATCTCAGCTCACCGCAACCTCCGCCTCCCGGATTCAAGTAATTCCCTGCCTCAGCCTCCCGAGTCGCTGGGATTACAGGTGCCTGCCACCATGCCTGGCTAATTTTTGTATTTTTAGTAGAGATGGGGTTTCACCATCTTGGCCAAGCTGGACTTGAACTCCTGACCTCGTGATCCACCTGCCTCGGTCTCCCAACGTGCTGGGATTACAGGCATGGTTCCCACAATTGCCTGGACAAATTGTGTTCCAGGAAAATATTTGATAATGATCTAAATTGATAGGTATCTCAGCAAATTTACTGGAATTATAGGATTAAGGATTTTTTAAATCAGAAAAATGATAAAAATAATAAATAATATTATGGGCATCCAAATTGAGGAAAATACTATCAGGCTGGCTGAGACTTCAACAACAAAAATTCTTACATTAGAGGAAAGTGAAGCAAGCTCTATAAAACCTCAAGGAAATGGTGTCACACAAGAACAGTATATAGAAAGAGCTGTCATTTCATATAAAGGCACTGACAGATATTTTTAAGCATACGCAATTTTGTAAATATACAAAATATATACCAAATACAAAAATACACTACTTAACAAACCTTCTTGAATATCTGTTAGATTAAGCATATTAAATAGGCATTTTTCTGAGCAACAATGGTCAAATATCAGCAATTTTATATGGTTTCACATAATATTTATTCACAAAAAGACAAATGAAAGAGCTATGTTGAAAGAATTTAAATACAGAATGACAATTTTAAAAGTGTATGAATTGTGGTTTCAGAAGAGAATGTAAGTGCTATCAATTTGACAAGGTGGAAATACTAAAGGGCCGGGTGCAGTGACTCACGCCTGTAATCCCAGCACTTTGGGAGGCCAAGGCAGGCGGATCACCTGAGCTCAGGAGTTCGAGACCAGCCTGATCAACATGGAGAAACCCCATCTCTACTAAAAATACAAAAAAATTAGCTGGGCATGATGGTGCCTGCCTGTAATCCCAGCTACTCGGGAGGCTGAGACAGGAGAATCGCTTGAACCCTGGAGGCAGAGGTTGCAGTGAGCCGAGATCGCGCCATTGCACTCCAGCCTGGGCAACGAGAGCAAAACACCGTCTCATAAAAAGAAATAGTAATGAAAGTAATAAGAAATGTTGAGATGGAGGTGAGAAGAAGTTTAATTGTACCTATTTCTTCATCATTAATATGGGAGGCAGGGAGGTCTGCAGTCAACAGAATCTGTTTATTTGACCACTGTTGCTCAGAAAAATGCCTCTTTTAATCTAATAGATATTCAAGAAGGTTTGTTAAGAGTGTATTTTCGTATTAGCCTTAGTCCATTTTGTGTTGCTGTAAAGGAATACCTAAGGCTGGGGAATTTAGGAAGCAAAGAAGACCATTTGACTCACAGCTCTGCAGACTGTAGGAAGCATGGTGCCAGCAAGTGCTTCTGGTAAGGGCCTCGGATTGCTTTACTCTTGATGAAAGGGGAAGGAGAGCAGGCATCAACTGGCAAGAGACGAAAAAATAGAGAGGGGAGGAGGTGCCAGGCTCTTTTGAACAATCGGATGTTGTGGGGACTGGTAGAGAGGGAAGTCACTCGTTACTCTGAGGATGGCACCAAGCCTTTCAACAGGGATATGCTCCCATGACCCAAATATTTCCCACCAGACCCCAACTCCAAAATTGGGGATCACATTTCAATATGAGATTTGTAGGGGACTAACATACAGACTATATCAGCCCCCAGTTATCTGGAATCCTCTTTCTTTAATAGAAGTTGGAGAGCTAAAATTGTAGCCATCTCAACATCCTTCGCAACTAGGGAGAGTAGGACAGTGCCGTTTCTACCCAATGACATATACGTGCAGATCTGCTTGGAGAGGATCTCTTTTTTGAATAAAAAGACAAAGCTACAAAAGGTGAAGAAAATGGCTCTGTTCTTTCTGCCTAGATGTAGACAAGACCCCAGGAGCTGCAGCAGTCACCTACTAACACTGAAGTTCACAGAATTGAAAGACGCAAGGAGCCTGGGATGCTGATGAAATCGTGAAGCCACTGACACAACCCTGGACTGCCTAGCTCATAGCTTTTATTTAAGCCTTCTTATTTAACAAGTTATTGATTATTAAAGCCAGACTCTTTCTTAACTGATCCAGAGTTTGGTACCCATACATGAGGCACGGTAGGCAGCAGAGTCCAGTGCATAGAACTGGCTGAAAGGAGAGCACAAATTAACCTTTCATGGTACAGGTCTGGAGGTAGACAAACCTGTGTTTGTGTCCTGGCCCTGCCACGAACTGGCTTTGTACCCTGGTCAAATTACTTAATATAAGACTTCCTTTCCTCATCTTACATCTGGATCCTGAAAACATTATTGTTAACATTATTTTGTACATTAAAAGAGAAATGCATGTGTATTACAGTGTCTGGCACATAATTGTGCCAACTGGTGGTAGCTTTTTAAAAGCCACAGGTAAGCTGGGGCCACTCTACCTTTCTAAGACATGATTATATTTGGCTTGAATCCCTATTTCACAACCCTGTGAAAATCCAGACCTTACCTGTGACAGGCAGACTTCCAAGGTGGCCCCAGTGACCTCTGCCTCTTGGTATTCCTGCCCTTGTATATAACTCCCTCCCCTTGAGTATGAGCTGGACCTATTGACTTAATTTTAATCAACAGAATACGGCAAAGTTGAAGGGACAGCACTTCTGTGACTAGGTTACAGGAGATTTTTGACTTCTGTCTTGCTAGTGGACTCTACTGGGTGGATCCACATGGCAAGGAACCAAGGGTAGCTTCTGGCCAGCAACCAGAGAGAAGATAAGGATCTCCAACAACGTATGAGTTTGGAAGAGGATCGTTCTTCTGTAGAGTTTTCTGGTGAGACCCCAGCCTTGGCAGCATCTTGACTGTCTCCCTGTAAAGGGACCTTGAGACAGAGGACTCAGCTCAGCCTCTGCTTAGACTCTTGACTCACAGAATCAGTGACATACAAAAACAAACTGTTTTAAGCCACTAAGTTTTGAGATAATTTGTCACACAGTAGATAATAAACTTCCATAGAATCTTGATATTGATCCTATTTCTCTTTGCCTTCACAATCGTGTGTCTGTGCCCCTACCCTGTTTTCCACAAAAATATCCAGACAGACCCAACTATTTTGTGAGTGAGGTATTCTTCATGAGAATTTAGGGCAAACAGAGATTTCATCCCCTCTCCTCTCTTTTCCTTTCCCCTGAGCAATGGACAGTAGCATATTATTTCCCTTGACCTGTGACAAACAGTTCTACCTATATTCAGGCCCAAGCACCTGTCAAAAACTAGTTTCCCTAAAGGAAAACTAATCATTATAGTAAAAAAGACACCTGCACTCATTTGTTTATTGCAGCACTATTCACAATAGCAAAGTCACGGAATCAATGTAAGTGTCCAGTAATAGATACAGAAGATACAGAAAATGTGGATACAAAAAATGTGGGGGGGGTGTGTGTGTGTGTGTATATATGTATGTATTTATATATGTGTGTGTATATATATGTATATACCACAGTTAGTATTCCATGGTGTATATATATAGTATTAATATTAATATTGGTACCAATATAGTAGTATTAATTAGG
>NW_012105453.1:1894424-1905479 GCF_000951045.1 Mandrillus leucophaeus
CCCCTTGGAATACTGTTCAGCCACAAAACAGAATGAAATTATGCCTTTTGCAGCAACATACGTGAAACTGGAGGATAGTCTCCTAAGTGAAATCACTCAGAAACGGAAAGTCAAATACTGCATATTCTCACTCACAAGTGAGCGCTAACACTGGGAACACACAGACATACAGAGTGGCATAACAGACACTGGAGCTGCAAAAGGTGGGAGGGAGGGAGAAGGGTGAGGCAGGAAAAATTACCCATTGGGTACAACGTATGCTATTCGGGTGATGGCTACACTAAAAACCCAGACTTTGCACTATGCGATATAACCATGTAATACAAGTGCACTTGTACTACCTACATCCATTTTTTAAAGTACAGCTTCCCTCCTAAGAGACATTCTGGAGAATCCGAGTTTTTCTATCTTGTTACATAGCATTAGTATTGCTGTTCATGGACCAAAACTAAATGGAAAGGAACAATGGGCAATAGGAGAATAGAAGTAGAAGTCTGAGACAGACATGGCGTGGATTCTGAGAAGGGCAAGAAGAAACTCCTGTGTGCAGAGAAAAGATGAAAAAAGGGGCCAGGTGCGGTGGCTCACACCTGTAATCCCAGCACTTTGGGAGGCCGAGGAGGGCGGATCATGAAGTCAGGAGATCGAGACCATCCTGGCTGACATGGTGAAACCCCGTCTCTACTAAAAACACAAAAAATTTGCCGGGTGCGGTGGCGGCGCCTGTGGTCCCAGCTACTTGGGAGGCTGAGGCAGGAGAATGGCGTGAACCCGGGAGGCGGAGCTTGCAGTGAGCTGAGATCGAGCAACTGCACTCCAGCATAGGTGACAGAGCAAGACTCTGTCTCAAAAAAAAAAAAAAAAAAAAGAAAAGAAAAGAAAAAGAAAAAAAGAGCATGCATTTTCACTTTAGCAAGAGATAGAGGAGCCAAGATCTCTTTCCTGCAAGGCAGTGAGCTGCATTTTCACTCATTCATTTGTCTGGAATCTTTTGATGTCGCCTCTTCTGGAGGCCAGAGAATGATGTCAATCTGGAGGCCAATAGAATGTCACCAGCCGTCTGAAGAGCACCGTATTATTCTCAGTCCAAATGGGAAAGATCAGAGAGAATATCTTCTCTGGGCTCACTCAGCAGATAGCATTGCCTTCGTCTGAGTTTGCTGCCTGACCCTTGTGATGTCCCCTAGACCTTGCCACCTGACTGGGTTTAAAAGGTAGAGGCCAGAGGAAAACGACTCCTTATTTTCTGTCTAACATTGGTGAGAGAGGATGAGTATCAGAACGAAGCCAAACCTGGAAATGCAAGCTTTGGGCATGAACAATAGAGAACTGCTGCTACTCAGTATATGGGAGTGGTAACGTCCTGGAGACTGAATACTTTCAGAGAAAACTGTTGGAGACCGGAATTGAGAGGCAGAGATGAGGGCCAAGCACTCAGCACTGAAGATGGTGTGGAGGCTGTGGGTAACAGTGTGCTCAGGCACACAGACATCCACATGTACACCTCTCCTTTCTTTTTCTTTTTTCATTTTTGAGACAGGGTCTCACTCTGTCACCCAGGCTGGAGTGCAGTGGCGCTATCTCGGCTCACTGCAACCTCCACCTCCCTGGCTCAAGCGATTCTCCCACCTCAGCCTCCCACGTAGCTGGGACTACAGGCATGTGCCACAATGTCCCTGGCTAATTTTTGTAATTTTTGCAGAGATATGGTTTTACCATGTTGCTCAGGCTGGTCTTGAACTCCTGGACTTAAGTGATCCACTCTCCTTGGCTCTCAATGTATGGGATTACAGGCGTGAGCCATCATGCCCGGCCCACACCTCTCCTTTTATTTGGCATTGTCCTCCTGGCCCCTCATGCCCTGGTGTGTTTATCTTCAATCCAGGTTAGGAAGTGGTAGAGCTGGGATTCTACTCCGGCTTCCTGATTGCAGTTCAAGCCTTTTTCTGGGGTAGGCTTGGGGTAGGAAGGGGTAGGAAGTGCTACATACCCTGTGGTCTGTCGCTTAGAAATCCAGTTGCCCTCTCAAGGAGAGAAGAGGGATTACTAGAATACACAGAAAGTCCCAAACTTACCAGTTGTAGGAACTAGAGCAAGACAGTCACTTTCTCTCCAGGTGTTCACAAAGATGATTCACTCCCCTCAACTCTCCGGATGCTTCTACTTCCACAATCACTCTCCGCTGGTAACGTCAACTCTGATTTCAGAGGGAAAACACAGAAGCCCTCAAATGAAGCTCACAACCTACTTGCATTCCTCCTCCCTCTTCCTTCCAAAGGTCTCTCCTGTCTAAGGTGGTCTCTCCCCACATGCTTGAGATTCTATCCTCTCCTGCCTTCTTAACCTTAGGGCTACTGAAGCTTTTTCTCCTCTCTTATTTCTTCCACTTCCTTCTCCCTCTAGAAAGACTTCTCATACAGAATAAAACATGCTCAAAACCTTCCCTTCATCTTGCACCCTCTTTCAGGTCTTTTCTTTCTCTTCCCTTCACAGCCAGAATCTTCGAAAGAGCTGTCCAAATGCATATATTTCTTCTCAAGTGTCATTTTCTCCTCAATCCTCTGCAAGCTAGATTTCATCCTAACCATTTCCGTGAGACCGTGGCCCCTAGGATCACCATGGATCTCTGTATCACTGACTTCATGAGTACCTTTCAGTCCTTATCTTACTTGGCATCTCTGCAATATTTGACACAGCAGTCCGCTTGCTCCTAGAAACAAAAGCTTTCCTGGGGTTCCATGAGACCACACTCTACTGGTTTTCCTCCTTCTTTTCTTTGATCTGCTTGCAACTTCTTTACCTCTATTCACTCCTAAAGTAAGCTCTGTGTTGGGCTGCTTTCTATCCTCACCTTGCACTCTCTCCCTTGGGGACCGCAAGCTCCTTCATGGCTTTATTATAACTTGCTGATGACTCCAAAATCTAGGGTTTTTTTAAAATTTTATTATTTTTTATTTTTTTTGAGACATAATCTCACTCTGTTGCCCAGACTAGAGTGCAATGGTGTAATCTTGACTCACAGCAACCTCTGCCTCCCTGGTTCAAGTGACTCTCATGCCTCAGCCTCCCGAGTAGCTGGGATTACAGTCACGTGCCACCATGCCTGGCTAGTTTTTTTATTTTTAGCAGAGACGGGATTTAACCATGTTTGCCAGACTGGTCTTGAACTCCTGATCTCAAGTGATCCGCCCACCTCCGCCTCCCAAAGTGCTGGGATTACAGGCATGAGTTACCGTGCCCAACCAAAATCTGTTTTTTAACACATATTTCTTTTATTGAAATCCAACTGCACACTAGAAATCTCCATCTGGATGTGTCTCTAGCCCCTTAACTTCAACATGGTCAAAATGGAACTCAACTTTTCCCAAACCTGCTTTTTCTTTTTCTTTTTCTTTTTTTCTGTCTTGTTAAATGATGCTAAAACACACTCCATTGTCTAAGCCAGAAACCTGGACATCATTCTTGACTCTTCTTTTATTCCTCACATTTTTGCATTGAACCAAACACCAAGTCCTGTGATACTATATCCGGAGTCTCTCTTGAGTGAATTCACTTCTACCCTCCCCCACTGCTACCACCTGAGACCAGACCCCTACATATCTCACCTGTGTTATCACAATCGTTTTTAAAAACTGGTCTTCCTCATTACCCTGCTGATCCCTTCCCATTGATTCTCCAAACTGCAACCAGAATAGTCGTCCTGTATATAAACAGGATCGTGGTTTTTTTTTTTTTTTCAAATCCTCCAACGTCTTTTCATTGCCAGTTAATCTCCTTAACAAACCTTGAAACTTTTCTCATTCTCTGACCTCTACCTTTGCTCACTGCTAGCCGCTTCCTACCTCACGTTTTATATCCATTCTAACCCAGTGCTCTCAAATTGGCTACCCATTGGCCCATTAAAACCCACAGGTGTGTTTTATTTGGCACAAGCAGTGTATTTTTAAAGTTGAGCCAACATTTAAAATCAGGGAATTTCTCATAAAAATCCAGGTTTTCAGTTTCTTTTGAAAAACTGGAACAGGCATTAACACCCCTCCCCCCATCCTTCTTGCACGGCCACAGTCTGTTGGAGCTGAGTACGTTAGCTCTCCAGTGTTCACCGTCCCCGGCTCCCTAGTGCCTCTGTGACGTTAAGGCTGGACATCCAGTGAACGTTGCTTTGATAGTTATTCTGTTTTCTCTGTCTGCAATACACTCGTTCATTTTTCCTTCCCTGGCTAGCTCCTAATTTTCCCTGGATCTCATTTTGATCATCACTTCGCCAGGGAGAGCTCCTTTAAGCCCTAAGGTCTTATATACATGGTCCTATAACACAAAAGCAAAGAACCTCTCCCACACTAGAGACTTAGTATTGGCCAGGAAAAGAAGGGAGGCAGGCTCTGAGGTGGTTAAGGGAGACTATAAGTAGAGTACAGGACCAGCCATTGATTCTGGGACCACACCCACGTCCCTGAGCAGAAGGCTGAGGCAGGCAACCTTCACAACATGACATGCTTTCCTCGGTCGTGTTGAAAGTGGCTTCCAATGCATTGGTTTGTCATGTATTTCTTCTGGGTGCTATTCTCATGCTTCTTATGATATGGAGAATAAAGTCAATTAGGAGGTGATATGTGCCTAAAAGGTACTATGCGTTGTACTAGGAATAGGACATGTATACATAAATAATTCACAGTTTTATCTTGAGAAGAGTACATGATCCAGTGGAGAAAACATGCATAAATACAAATAATCAGAGTAAAATTGTGAAGATAATAAAGGTATGTACATAAGGCATAACAGGAATATGGTTACAAGGAGATTATTTCTGCTGAGGAAATCAGGGAAAGCTATTAAGAGGAAATGCATGAACTAAATGTTGTGGGATTGGAAAACCCACCACAAAACAAAGCTGGAAGGAAAGCCATGAGAAGTCGCATGAGTCCCTCCTAATTCTACAGTGTTAAACAAAGTTTCGCTAACAGAATTTCAAAATATACAAAGCAAAATCTGACAGAACTGAAAGAAGAAATAAGTCAGTCCTACAGTTATTACTGAACATTTCAGTGCTCTTTTCATACTAATTCATGCCCTGGAGAAATCACTCAGCCGTTTGCAGACTTAGTCTGCTCATCTCTAGAGGAGGGACAATGCTAGGTTACGCTTATGTTTTAGAGTTGTGGGAATGAAACGGCATAGAGGAATTTAGCAGTCTTTTAAGAGCTGTACAAATGTAAGATTTATCACTTTTCTACTATTCAAAATCAATAATTTTCTCATCATTGTACAGCAAGCAAATAAGTTGATAAACTCTTGAATATTTACTTTCTGCCAGCCACTAGGCTAAACACTAACCTCAAGAGGTCTCAGAGAATGCTAGTAGCCTGGAGTGGCTCACAGCCTCATACAGAGGACAGGCACTGATAATTGTATGTTTTTTTTTTTTTGAGACAGAGTCTCGCTCTGTCAGGCTGGAGTGCAGTGGCGCGATCTCGGCTCACTGCAAGCTCTGCCTCCAGGGTTCACGCCATTCTCCTGCCTCAGCCTCCCAAGTAGCTGGGACTACAGGTGCCCGCCGCCACGCCTGGCTATTTTTTTGCATTTTTAGTAGAGACGGGGTTTCACCGTGTTTGCCAGGATGGTCTCGATCTCCTGACCTCGTGATCCACCCGCCTCGGCCTCCCAAAGTGCTGGGATTACAGGCGTGAGCCATCGCGTCAGGCCAATTGTATGTTATATACTTACATATTGTGTGTATATATGTATATATAATTATCTATTATATATAATAAGTATTATATGTTAATATATATTTATATACTATAAATAATACTTTGGCTAGGCGCGGTGGCTCAGTCCTGTAATCCCAGCACTTTGGGAGGCCAAGGCAGGTGGATCGCTTGAGATCAGGAGTTCGAGACCAACCCGGCCAACATGGTGAAACCCTGTCTCCACTAAAAATACAAAAATTAGCTGGGCGTGGTGGTGCACGCCTGTATTTCCAGCTACTTGGGAGGCTGAGGCAAGAGAATCACTTGAACCCGGGAGGTGGAGGATGCAGTGAGCCAAGATCGCACCACTGTACTGAAGCCTGGGAGACAGACTGAGATTCCGTCTAAAAAAAAAAAACAACAAAAAACAAACCTTTGGAGTATTATGAAAGCTTTAACACAGAAGGAAGCAGAGGGCACCAGGTATCACAAACATCTAGCATTTCTTCCTTTGCTGATGTACTCAGATGTGAACTTCCTGGGCGACAGGCCCATCCTGCAACTTTACAAACAATGAGTGACACTGGCCAAGTCTCTGCCTGTGGAACTCATGTGCTTGTGAGCTGGGTGTGTGTTCAGAGGGGGTTTTGGCGGGGGGCGGGGGAGGAGATGATGGTAGCACTCCAGAAAATAAACAAGTAAATAAATAAGCAAACAAAATAAGTAGACAAGATCAAATAATGACATTCCTAGAAGGAAATCAATAGGGTAATAGACATTGAGCAGGGCAATTTTAGATACTATGGTTGGCGAAGCCCTCTTTCATGGAGGCCTGAAGGGTGAGGAGTGAGCTAGGTGAGTGGTGATGGTGATGGGTGTGTGTGTGTGTGCAGGGAAGAGGGGAAGAGAGCATTTGTGATGGGGAACCACCAGTTTGGCTATATTCGTTATTTTCTATTAGTTGGTAGTTGGGTGACTCCAACTTGCACAAAGCGTACCCAGCACAGAATAAAGCTATGTGCAAACATTTTTAGAGGAGGGATCCCAGAGGACAGGGACATTCTGCCAGTAACCCAGATAGGAGCCCACCCTCTGGTTGGGGTCTCAGGAGAAGTAGGGAAGGAGTAGACCACCCAGCTTTCCTGCAAACCCTGCACAGTTTGAGGAGTGACTTGGAGAGAGAGAGAGCAACTTTCCTTTGCCCTTTCTGAGCCTGAGCCTCACCCCCTACTCCATCTTCTCCTTGTCCCACTCCCCTGAGGGTATGGGGGCATGTACCATCCTTCCAAGAGGTACTTGCATTTCAGCCAAAAATCCTGCAAGACTGGAAACCCTGAAGCCCCCAGAAGAATTTAGGTCATGTGGGAAATTCAGACACCACTTGAAGAATCACAGTCACTATGGACACTATGTTCTCTTCGGGCGCCACAGCCATGCTCCCAGTCCCAGGCAGACTGGGGGCCCTGAGGATGGTGCCTGTGGTCTGTTGGCCCCCTGGTCCCGTGGCAACTCTGAAATTCAGGTTTCCGTTGCTGCCATGAGGAGGAAATGGGGGAAGAAAACGCCTTTGCCTGAATTCACGCCTTTTGGTTGTACTGGGGCTGGAGTGAGTGAGGACGGGTATAAGGGGGGAGGGTTGGGGTAGGGACGGGGGCGAGTGTGCCTGCCTGAGTGCAAGCCGGGCCCGTGCGAGTGTATGTGTGCAGCTCTGTGTACGAGATTCTAGTTTGATGGGACATTTTACATAAAGTGAGCGTCTAGCCACGTTCACTTCCTCTCCCGTCTGCCCCTGTCTCAGAATTGCAGCGCCTCTTCCGTCCATGTCGGGCCCTCCTGGCTGTCACTGCGTCTCTCCTGGATGCAGAGAGGGGCGCGGGGAGCCGGGCTCGGGGAGCGGCCTGGGTGGGAGCGCTGGGGCACCCCTGGGCTCAGATGCCGCGCAGATGAGGTCACATCCTCCCCCTCCCGGCTCCTCCGCGCAGGAAAGGCCAGAGGAGACTGAAAGGCATGTGGAGCGAGCAGGCCCAGGCTTTGCTTGGCCGGGGCTGGGATGACCTCATAGTGAGGTGGGAGATCGGGGCTCACCTTCCAGCTCTCCCCGTGGCGGACGGCGAGGCTGGGACCGCGTGCGTGGCCCGCGACTGTCGGTCCCCCAGGCTCCAGGGACGGGGACTCGGGGCGCGGAGACCGGGACGCAGGGCGCGCGGCTCGGCTGCAGGGAGGCGAGGCCCGGGTGCCGCTGTGGGAACTGGGGGGCGGGGACTGCGGGGAAGCGAGGGGACCCCGGAGCCGAGAGGCAGGAAGAGTGAAGAGAGGAGGAGCAGGAGAAGGCGGGGTGGGGGGTGGGGGGTGAGCGAAGGGGACTGCTCAGGGCTCCAGGCCCATTCCCTGCAAAAAAAAAAAAAAAAAAAAAAGGCCCCTGCGATGGTTGTTACCCAGGCAGGGAAAATGATGACAAATTCGCTGGATAGGAACATTCTCTTGAAACGAGTGAGAAAGTGGGGGAAAGAGAGAAACTGGAGGGAATGGGAGCGTTGGTGTGTCTCACGCCCTGGGGACCAACTTGAGAATGGGAGCAAGGAGGTGGCCGTGGGACTTGAACCAAGGAAGTCGCCCTCCTTGAAGATGCACAGAGACAGCCCTAGGGAGCCGCTGTCCTGGGGAGCGGAGCTGCGGAGACCTGAAGGGTGGCCTTCGCATGCCCCTAAGACCATTTGGAACATAATTTTGAAAATGACCCATCAAGCATCTAAAATGTTTTATCATAAGTTTAAATACTTGCAAATGGTGTGACTTTTGCCGTATTGACATTTTATTGACATTTAAAACTATACCGTTATCTCACTCTGAAATGCCTCAAATGGAATCTACTGACTTCATCTGGGTCACCATTCATTTAAAACAATTCATGTAAAAGCCCTGGAAAGCTGGAAGTTTTACTAGTTCCCTTGTCTCCTTCAGCTCCACAGAATGGCAGTCGGCTGAGAACAGGAGCTGGAGACCAGCCTGGGCAACATGGCAAGACCCTGTCTCTATTTTTAAAATCCAGAAATTAGCTGGGCGTGGTGGTGCATGCCTGTTGTCCTAGCTACTTGGGAAGCTGAGGATCGCTAGTGTCCAGGAGGCGAAGGCTGCAGTGAACTGTGATTGCATCACTGCACTTCAGCCTGGGTGACAGAGTGAGATCCTGTCTCAAAAGAAAAAAAAGAAGAAAGAAAAAATATTTTATTTTATTCATTTTGTTATGTTTCTCTGCCACAAAAATGTGTGTTTATATTGAAATAAATTTTTCTTTGACTTTACATAATATTCATACTTTTATAAATAATTACTTAATAAAAGATAAAATTTTACTACAAATGCATTTTCAATTAGACCATATGTCCATGGATGAATATTACTTACATGATTCAAGATCAATTTCATTCTGATTTTTCATTTTTATGGATACTTTGTTCACATTAAAAGTAGATGGCAAGAGAAGTTTTACAATGGCAATGTCATCCAATTCTTTGAACTACTTCCAAATTATTTGCTAAAAAGTCACATGGTGATGTATTATCAAAACTATTTTTTTTGTCAATTGATAATATATCAGCTGATAACTTGAGTCTTTCTTCAATATGTTGAAAACAAAGAAACAAAAGTCATTTGACTTACAAATGATTTGTTACTCAGGTAATAGTGTCATTCCTTGCCATTTCTGGCAGTTCAACTAAGAAGGCTTTACCCAGGCTGGGCACAGTGGCTCACACCTAATCCCAGCACTTTGGGAGGCCAAAGTGGGCGGGATCACCAGGTCAGGAGATGGAGGCCATCCTGGCCAACGTGGTGAAACCCTGTCTCTACTAAAAATACAAAAATTAGCCGGGCATGGTGGTGCGTGCCTGTAATCCCAGTTACTTGGGAAGCTGAGACAAGGGAATCGCTTGAACCTAGGAGGCGGAGGTTGCAGTGAGCTGAGATCGCACCACTCCAGCCTGGGCGAGAGAGAGAGAGAGAGACCCCTTCTCAAAAAAAAAAAAAAAAAAAAAGAAGGCTTTACCCAGGCATATTAAATGTCACTCTTTCACTTAAAAGCAGCTTGTTTAACCAGATGTTCTCAGGAAGGTTTAAGGAAAATAGAAATATTCATTAATTTTACTTATGTCTTTGTATTAACATGCATTTATCAATTGCTTTAAATATATATATCATAAAAACCTTAGCGGTACCAAAGTGTTTCCCTCAATTTGTGAAAAATATTTAATGGATAGCCAATCAGCCAAGTTAGACTTAACTTCTGTCAGAAAGAGCCTGCCTTCCTTTCTCAATTCAAAGAAACGTGTTCATAGGAAGGAACCTTTTGACAACCTTGTCAAGGAGGCTTGCTATGCATTCGTCACCGGGGGGGATATGGAAGCGGCACCTTCCATATTCCCAGTGAGCCTCTCTGGGCTGTGGTCTCCTGGACAGTCTCCCAGAAGCTACACAACCTTTCATAAGAGTGAGATGGAAGTGGTCATTCCATAAAAATTATCATCCTTCCACCTCCATTCTACAGCATCACTACATTGAAAACTCCCATCACAGGCCAAATTACCCCATTTCTAAGGCCAAGCTTTGTCCTTAACAGAAATATGTATACACCAGAAAGGGAACCCCAGCCTCACTAACACTGTACCCCAGAGGGATAAGTTTAACATATGATGTGTTGCCCTGACAATTAGCTGAGAGAAAAATTGGAATGGAGTAAGGAGAATGGAGAAAGGGGTTTTGCCAAAGGTGACCTTCACCTGCTATTTGTCTCAACTGTTTTCTGGGTCTGGCTACTTTGATAATATAAGTGAGCATCATGATGACAGGAGGAAAGCCTTCCATACAGGAAATTATGGCCACCCTGTCCTCTGTCCTACCGGTTGACAGACTGTATGACCATGGAATATCTCTCCACTGGGTTCCACACACAGCAGGATTAGGGGGCAGGCCAGGCAAGCCGTTGGGAGGGGCAACATTCTGTAGGGATTTTAAAACATGAATGTCATGTACCAAAATAAAAACTTTAAAACAAATAGGTGGCTGGGCATGGTGGCTCATGCCTGTAATCCCAGCACTTTGGGAGGCTGAGGCAGGCAGATCACCTGAGGTCAGTAGTTCGAGACCAGTTGGCCAACATAGTGAAACCCTATCTCTACTGAAAAAAGGAAAATTAGCTGGGCATGGTGGCACATGCCTGTAGTCCCAATTACTCAAGAGGCTGAAGCAGGAGAATCACTTGAACCCAGGAGGTGGAGGCTGCAGTGAGCTGAGATCACACCACTGCACTCCAGCCTGGGAGACAGAGCAAGACTCTGTCTCAAAAAAATGAAACAAGCCGGGTGCGGTG
>NW_012105453.1:1905724-1911363 GCF_000951045.1 Mandrillus leucophaeus
TAGCTGGGCATGGTGGTGGGCACCTGTAGTCCCAGTTACTTGAGAGGCTGAGGCAGGAGAATGGCGTGAACCTGGGAGGCGGAGCTTGCAGTGAGCCGAGATCGCTCCACTGCACTCCAGCCTGGGCAACAGAGCGAGACTCCATCTCAAAAAAACAAAAACAAAAATGAAAACACAATAACACCTCTTACAGACAGCAGTATACATGATTAGAATACTTTGATAAGCTACTTGAGGATATTTGTGTAGGTAAAACCCCAAGGGGCATACTCAGGTAATAACTAATAATGCCTTCATTAATTATTTAGTTCTTGTTTTGTTTTTTCGTTTGTTTGTTTGTTTTGAGATGGAGTCTCACTCTGTCACCCAGGTTGGAGTGCAGTGGCGCGATCTTGGCTCACTGCAAGCTTTGCCTCCCGTGTTCACGCCATTCTCCTGCCTCAGCCTCCTGAGTTGCTGGAACTACAGGCGCCCGCAACCGCGGCCGGCTAATTTTTTTGTATTTTTAGTAGAGACGGGGTTTCACCGTGGTCTCGATCTCCTGACCTCGTGATCTGCCCGCCTTGGCCTCCTAAAGTGCTGGGATTACAGGCGTGAGCCACCACGCCCGGCCTATTTAGTTCTTGTTGAATGGGGGTATTCAAGTATAGGCCAGAGCTGAATTGATCAGGGCCATGAATAGCATCTTTACTGCATCCCCCACCAGGAAGCACCTAGCATCTCTAAACAAAAGTTGAACATGTTCTGGAGAAAATGTGATCTTATCTATTCTTGCCAAGCAGTAAGCATTTCAGAGCAGAATCTAGCATCTGCTAGGAAGGTCTGTAGCCCAAATGAGTCAATTCAGTTCTCAGTCAGTTATTAGTAAGCTTATGTGGCATGATTTAAATCGTGGCCTCTAATATGTCAGCATCAGTTATCAAGGTAGAATTTTGATATGCATCTGTCTGAATCTGGTATGTATATCTCTATTAAGAACTAGAGCAGGAAAAGGAGGTTTTATATACTGAGTCCCCACATTAGTTTCCTAGGGTTACCATAACCAATTACTACAAAATGATGGACTTTAACAGCAGAAGTGTATTCTTTCACAGATGCGGAGGCCAGAAGTCTGAAATCGAAGTGTGAGCACGGCCACACTCCCTCTGAGAGCTCCTTCCTTGGTCTTCCAGTTTCTTTTGGTGGCTTCTGGTGTTCCTTGGTTTGTGGCAGCATCACTCCAATCTCTGCCTTGGTCTTCCCACGGCCTTCTTCCTTGTGTCTCTTCCTCTGCGTCTGTGTGTCTCACATCTTCCTCTCCTTTTCCTTATGACATCAGTCATTGGATTTCAGGGTGCATTGCAAATCTAGGATGATCTTATCTGGAGATCCTTAACTCAATCACATCTACAAGGAAACTTTTTCCAAATAAGATCGGGGTTGAGGTTCAGACATGTTATTTTGGGAGACATAATTCAGGCCATTACACTCCCTAGACTCAAACATCTCATTAATGAGCAGAGACTACTGAAAAATGCATCATGACTGTCATTTGTGGAACATATGACATGTGTACATGGAGGCTCTGGATGTGTCCAGAATGCAGGCTGCTAGGCATTTGCAATTGGGACACTCAGGGCTTTGACCTTGGCAATTGGGGGCAGTGCTTGCATGACGCTGTGTAAATTGTTTTGACTGCTGTGCTTTTTAAAAAAATTATCTTTTTTTGTTTTTGTGGAGATGTGGGTCTCACTATGTCTCAAACTCTTGGCCTCAAGCAGTCCTCCTGCCTTGGCGTCCCAAAGTGCTGGGATTATATGAGTGAAAAAAAATTATCTTTTTATTGATGTACACGTATCATAGGTGGATAGTTTGATGAATTTTTTTTTTTTTTTTTTTTTTTTTGAGACAGAGTCTCACTATGTTGCCCAAGCTGGAGTGCAGTGGAGTGATCTCAGCTCACTGCAACCTCCACCTCCCCAGTTTAAACGAGTCTCCTGCCTCAGCCTCCCAAGTAGCTGGGACTACAGGCACATGCCACCATGCCCAGATAATTTTTGTATTTTTAGTAGAGACAGGGTTTCACCACATTGGCCAGGATTGTCTCGATCTTGTGACCTCGTGATCCACCTGCCTTAGCCTCCCAAAGTGCTGGGATTACAGGCGTGAGCCACCGCACCCAGCCTAGTTTGATGAATTTTTACAAAGAACACTTATATAACCAGCACCCAAATCAAGAAATAGAACATTACCAACACCCCGAAGCCTTCCACGCCAGTCACAACCTGCCAACTAATAGCCTGAATTCTAATAGCACAGGATTTGTTTTTGCTTGCTTTTATAATTTATATGAAGGTAATCACACAGTATAAACTCCTCCGTGTCTTGATTCTTTCACTCAATTTTATATTGCTGGGTATGGTGGCATGCAGCTATAGTCCCAGCTACTCAGGAGGCTGAGGCTTGAGCCCAGAAATTCCAGGCTGCAGTGAGCTATGATTGTGACATTGTACCTCAGCCCTGGGCAGTAGAGCAAGACCCTGTCTCAAATAAAAAAAGATGAATGAGAACGTTTCAGTATACAGTATAAGCTGCTTAAGTATTAGGGAGCAGCACAATTTTACTGTGTTCCTTGATTTTAAGCCAGGAGGTCAGGACTTTAAACCGAGGCTCTGCATATTTTTCAGAATAGCAGTGAGTGTTAGTGGCAGGTATCTTTAAATTGTATAAGATAAACTACCCCCAAGTTCTGGTCTTCTTTTGTGTTGTTATAAATTATCTTCAGGATGGAGAGAGGGAACTATAGAGGAACTAAGTTAATTCCTGTAACTGGCCCACAGGTTCAAGAGAAACGCCCACCACGTGACTTCAAATGGTTCTGGAATTGCTACTGATATAAATTCCATCTTAACTATTTTTCTAAATGTTGAGGACCCACATTGTGGCTTTACCCACAAAAGGATAGTAGGTTTTATTAAGAAAAAAACAAACAAACAAAAAAACAAGTAAAAAAGAACGACGTTTCTCATCACAGAGAGAATGGGTACCTTCTCAGTTTGTGGTAGAGAGATCTGTATTAGCGAAAACCCAAGACTGATTGTTCTTAGAGAGGGAAATAGAGAGAAGGAACACATTTTAGAGAAGTCTGTAATAGAAACAGTGTCTGAATTCCAGTGAAGTCCAATAGAAGAAGAGAAGCTACAGTTCCAAAAAAAAAAAAACAGACTGGAATGACTTTCTCAGGAGTAGTCAGCGTCCAGGAAAATTTGAGAAGTCCTCCTAGACCTGCCTAGAGCAGGGCTGCTCAGTAAGAATGTTGTAAGAACTATGGGATGGCACCTGAATACTCCCATTGTTAATTTCTCTGGGGTGTGTGAAAGTCCAAAGGATAAATCCTTTTTTTTTTATTTTTTTTATTTTTGAGACAGAGTTTTGCTATTGTCACCCAGGCTGGAAGGCAATGGCATGAACTCCGCTCACTGCTCGCTTCCACTTCCCAGATTCCAGCGATTCTCCAGCCTCAGCCTCTGCAGCAGCTGAAATTACAGGCACCTGCCACCACGCCTGGCTAATTTGTGTATTTTTAGTAGAGACAGGATTTCCCCATGTTGGTCAGGCTGGTCTCGAACTCCCAACCTCAGGTGATCCGCACAACTCGGCCTCCCAAAGTGCTGGGATTACAGGTGTGAGCCACGGCGCCCAGCCGAATAAAACCTTTCATAGGATAAAGTTCAAAGAATGAAAATCTGAAATGAAATTCTCTTGCCCTTACAAGTTGAAGTCCAAAATCCCCAAATTTAAATCTTTTCAGAGGTGAGAGATCGAAGAAATTAAAATCTAAAATGAAAGTCCAAAATCTGAAGTTTTAAAATTAAGCTGAAGTTTGAATATGTTCAAACTTCAGATCTTGCTCAGTCTCACAATGGGATGATAACTAAAGTACTTACCAAAATGTAGACAGATTTAGAATGAAAGACCAGAAAGATCGGTGTAAAATACTCAAAAAAAAAAAAAAAATCATTGTATGAACTTTCTTGTGACCCAGGAAATGCCTGTGCCTAAGGGAATACCTGAGAAATTCATGGAATTTGGTCCCTAAAGGCAAGCACAGGAAAGATGAGATATATTAAAGTGGAGCCAGAGAGGACAAAAACAGAACAAGTCCAGGCGTGGGATCAGTGCTAGATAGATGGAAGACCTCTGGGTGGGAGTTTCCAACTCAGCAAGGTGAAGATGGGCAAGGCTTGGTTGAACAGTGATTGCTTTGAACAGACCCAGAATTAATGATTTTATATCTCTCATTATGGGAAATTCCATAAGGAAAAAAATGTAGAGGATTATGTTAAGAAAAAACAATTATTAGAAAAGAAAACTGGTTTTATATGAAATAAATGGACCGACTTAAACAATGGGTTAAACTGATACAAAACTGGGCCTTCCTGAAAGAAATATGGGAAAGTCAAGAGAAATAAAACACTAGAACAATATTCCACAATTGCAGAAAAAGATGTGACAAGAATAAATAATATTCAAGGGATTGGCGCTTTTCAAAATCTGTGACAGTGTCTTGAGAAGCAAACGCAGAGAGATTGGTCCTTACCAGGCCCCCGGGGCCACAGATTTCAGAAGCGCACACACAGCTTTAGTTCAGGATTCTGCCAAAGGGATCCCCTAGTTGGAGGAAATGGGTGATGAAGGGGAAATCTTTCTCAGGAGACAGGTTGGTCTAAGCACCTCCACAGCAGAAGGCAATGGGATGATACCAAAGATGCTGCCCTGGGGCTCAAAAGGAAATGGATATCAAGAGGTTAGAGGATTCTAACTGCAAAAGAAAGACACCTCAAGCAAGAAGACCTTGTGGCTGAAGCTGCCATTACTGAAATTTGCTAAAGTTAGCCTGAAGGCGATGAAGTCTTAAATGCCACTGAGAAGACTCCATTTGCACAGACCTCCCCCCACCTCCCAATACGCACTTACATAACAACGCAAAGTAAACTCAAGGGGAGATCTGACCTTACTGGGTTTAGGGAGACTCCAGAACCCAGTCTAGCTGGCATCCTGGCAGAATGGAAATGGTTTTCTTGATCAGTTTTCTTTCTCTGACATCCTGTGTGTCTCTCCTATGGTTGGCAGTACCCCTATATTGGTTTGGGAATACAGTTTTGACAGTCAGAACTGCTCCAAGAGCTGGGGATTTGTTGAGTGTGGAGCTGACAAAGCTTTACTTTCTTGGGTTCAACTTGTTAGCTGTTCGGATGCTTTTAAGGTGAGGTTTATGAGCGATTTGGCCACCAGCTCTTCCAACGTATGAAAGAAACCACATTCATTTCCACCAGAGAAAGGCCAGACTGCAGCCACTGAAGGAACTTAACTCTACCCAGACACACAGAACACCCTGATCTGATCATGAAGAGGCATCAGAAAACCCAAACAAGGAACAACTCACAAAAAAGGAGGGAAGACTGTACTCAAATAAAAGTCAGGCAGGGCGTGGTGGCTCACACCTGTAATCCCAGCACTTTGGGAGGCTGAGGCGGGCGGATCACGAGGTCAAGAGATCAAGACCATCCTGGCTAACATGGTGAAACACCGTCTCTACTAAAAATACAAAAAAATTAGCTGGGCATGGTAGCGCGCACCTGTAGTCCCAGCTACTCCGC
>NW_012105453.1:1912628-1928258 GCF_000951045.1 Mandrillus leucophaeus
CTCCAAAAAAAAAAAAAAAAAGAGTTTAAGACCAGCCTGGCCAACATGGCAAAACCCCTGCTAAAAATACAAAAATTAGCCGGGCGTGGTGGTGGGCGTCTGTAATCCCAGCTACTCGGGCAGCTGAGGCAGGAGAATCGCTTGAACCCAGGAGGCAGAGGTTGCAGTGAGCCGAGATCGTGCCATTGCACTCCAGCCTGGGCAATAGAGCAAGACTCCATCTCAAAACAAACAAACAAACAAACAAAACAGGCTGCTATAAATATCTGTGTGCAGGTTTTTGTGTGGCCATAAATACCAAGGAGTTCAATCAGTTGTTGACTTGTATGGTAAAAGTGTGTTTAGTTTTGTGAAAAACTGCCAGACTTGTCTTCCAAAGTGTCTGTACCATTTTGCATCCCTGCCAGCAATGAATGGAAGATCCTGTTGCTCCACATTCTGTCCAGCGTTTGGTGTTTTCTCTGTTCTGGAGTTGGCCATTCTAATAGGGTGTAATGATTTCTCATCATTGTCTTCATTTGCATTTCCCTGATGACATATGATGCTGAACATCTTTTCATGTGCTTATTTGCCATCTGTGTATCTTCTTTGGTAAGATACATTCAGTCTTTTTTTTTTTTTTTTAAGAGATGGGGTCTTGCAGTGTTGCCCAGGCTGGTCTCAAACTCCTGGGCTCAAGCAATCCTCCAGCCTCAGCCTCCCAAAGTGCTGGGACTACAGGTGAATCACCACATCCAGCCTATGCAAAGTCTTTGGTCTTTTTTTAAAAAATCAGATGGATTGTTTATCTCATTTAATTTTCACAACAGCCTTTTGAAGTTGCCCTGAGATGAACTATTATCCCAATTTTCTAGGTAAGAGGGGGACTGACCGGGCGCAGAGTTAAATGGCTTGCCCAAGGTCGTAAGTAGACACACCTAGAGGGCTGGCCTGCTGCTTCCTGGTTCTGTGCTCCTTTGGCTCATTCACCAGGTGGCCTATCCCCACCCCCCACCCAGTTTTGTTGAAAGCAGCTGAGGACAAGGTAGCAAAGTTCTGATAATCCCAGGCAGGCTTCCTGGAATCAGTGTGGGGGAGCTGGGGAACACCCCAGAATAGCGCCAAGACCTTGCTGAGGACTCCACCCACAGGAAATCCCCTGGTCTGTGGTGCCTCTGATGACAGTTTTGACCAGCTGCCCTGAAGTGTGTGATACAAGGCCTGCTCAGGACTGTTTCCTGGGTGCTTCTTGGGGCTGGGCCATCGGCTGGACGTGAGGCAGTGGGTGGAAGTGGGGTGGAAATTCTACTAATTGCTATGGCTTTTGCTTCTGGGGAATTCCACTCTCACCCCATAGCCCACTGCAGCCATCACATCACAGCCTGCTTTCTTTAAAAGTAGGAAGTCACTGGCGCTTGTCACTTAGAGTCATCAGAGCTCTATTCCCCTTACGTCTTAATTGTCCCATTTCTTCCCCCATCGAACTCAGGAGCAGTAATCAAAAGTTACCATGAAAGACCTTGTTAGTTCCAGTTTCTAGATGAGTAGAAAGTATTGCAACTTTTTGTTAGGTTTTAATTAATTGTTAAGTACATAAACAACGTAAAACTAATTCTCCCTATAAAACTTGGACCTTACAGTCCAAGCACCGTAGGACCAGGCTGGGCGCAGTGGCTTACCCCTGTAATCCCAGCACTTTAGGAGGCTGAGGCGGGTGGATCACCTGAGGTGAGGAGTCCAAGACTAGCCTGGCCAACATGGTGAAACCCCATCTCTACTAAAAGTACAAAAATTAGCCAGGTGTGGTGGCGGGCACCTGTAATCCCAGCCACTCGGGAGGCTGAGGCAGGAGAATCACTTGAACCCGGGAGGTGGAGGTTGCAGTGAGCTCAGATTGCGTCACTGCACTCCAGTCTGGGTGACAGAGGGGCACCCTGTCTTAAAAACAAACAAAAACTCCTGTAGGATCAGACAGCACCTACTCTATCTCCTGGTACCCAGGCCTGCCAGGACCAGTGGAGGCCTCTTGCCTTCCCATCTCTCTTCCCACTGCCTCCCTGGACCTAAGGGTGTGCACAAAGGCAACAGGTGTCAGGGAAATGGATCCAGAAATGTAGTAGGCTCAGGAGTCTTTGGGAAGAGAATTCTGGGGTCCCCGTTTCCAGGGACTGCGATCTGGAAAGGGGAGTGCCATTAAATGCGGAACTTTTTGGCCCAAGGGAAGGATCCAAATGGAACCAGAGTAGGACATCATTGACCTGGGTTTAAGGGCAGTGTTGCTGGGATCCTTCTCCCCACTCTCAGTAAAGTCGAAGGTGTTACCAGGTTTCCCTCTAATTTACTGACATATGTAATACGCTGTTTTTCTGCATAGAGAATGAAAAGCATCGTTACAAAGGTTATTTCCCTCCACTGCATGAATAACATCATACTGTATGTATTGTGCTTCAACTTGCTTTTGTTCACGTAGCTCTGCAGTGGGGATTTTTCCACAGAGCTCTATGTTTTTGTTTTTCACTATGGCTTAGTATCCTGTGGGTGTGATTACACTCTAGTTCAGTTAAAGATAAGCACTATTGGTTTGGTACAGGTTATGTGCTATAACATAATACATATATTCCTGAAAAACTTTGCATTCTGTACAATTGCACACTAAAAATAACAGGCTAAAAATAATAGGCTTGGGCAGGCCTGCGAAATCTATGCAACTTGGTAACAGAGCACTAATAAAAATAGTAATTGGTGCCTTCAGAGAAAACCTAGACAGCCCAGGCAACAACTCTACTTTG
This sequence comes from Mandrillus leucophaeus, assembly GCF_000951045.1. Classification (NCBI taxonomy): domain Eukaryota; kingdom Metazoa; phylum Chordata; class Mammalia; order Primates; family Cercopithecidae; genus Mandrillus; species Mandrillus leucophaeus. Next base: position 1,915,397 of record NW_012105453.1, read on the forward strand.
GAAAGTTGCCTCTGGGGATATCAAAACTTGCACAAAACTATAGAGTGGTGCTATTTGTTGCAGGTGCTGAGACGGTGCAGATGGGAGTGGACTCTGCACCAGGTGGGCATAGGAGGAAGTGCAACCTGCTTCCTAGGATGAATCTTTCTGGGGAGCAAACCCCAGGTGCAGGCATGCATTTGCAATTTTCTTAAAATAGAGCTGACGGGGCTCTTACCTAAGCAGAAGGCAAGTTGAGGGCTTTTCCCTTTCTCGTCGAAGGTTAGAATTCTACTCCTGCTACTTTAGCTCTCCTTCCTAGGAAAAATTCCATATGAACCAACCCACTTTCACTTTACAACCACGTAATTTCCCTATGTATTAGCTGTGGATGAGTTACTATAGGAACATGTATTGTAGAAGAAAAGACGGTAGACTAGAACATAGTATATGCTCTGTAAATATTTGTATAGGAAAACAGGAAAGGAAGGAAAAAGGAGAAAGGAGAAAGGAAAGAGGGAAGGAGGGAGGAAGGAAGGAAGAGGAAAAGAAAGAAAGGAAAGAAAGAAAGAGGAAAGGAGGGAAAGACTAAGAATAATATTTTTTTTTCTTTTGAGACGGAGTTTCGCTCTTGTTGCCCAGGCTGGAGTGCAAAGGCACGATATCTGCTCACTGCAGCCTCTGCCTCCCGGATTCAAGAGATTCTCCTGCCTCAGCCTCCTGAGTAGCTGGGATTATAGGCGTGCGCCACCACGCCCAGCTAATTTGTTGTATTTTTAGTAGAGATGGGGTTTCACCATGTTGGTCAGGCTGGTCTTGAACTCCTCACCTCAGGTGATCCACCCGCCTCAGCCTCCCAAAGTGCTGGGATACAGGCGCGAGCCACTGCGCACAGCCAAGAGTAAGAATAATTTAAGAAAATAGACAATTGGTTAAGAATGCCTACTTGACATCTTCAACTTCATTCACTCCTAAATGAGAGGCCATGATGGATCTCTGAAGGCTCTTAATGACATACTGCCTGGTCTGAGAAAAAATAAAGACTGTGCATGTGGGTGGAAAATGTTTTTTGAAGGATATCTTTATTCTGAGATTATAGTTTGCTTTTGTTACTAAAATGTCCTTTTGTCTAATATCCAGCATCTATAAGAACTTAAACAAATTTACAAGAGAAAAACAAACAATCCCATCAAAAAATGGGCAAAGGACATGAACAGACATTTTCTTTTTCTTTTCTTTTTTTTTTTTGAGACGGAGTCTTGCTCTGTTGCCCAGCCTGGTGTCCAATGGTGCAATATCGGCTCACTGCAAGCTCTGCCTCCCGGGTTCACGCCATTTTCCTGCCTTAGCCTCCCGAGTAGCTGGGACTACAGGCACCTGCCACCATGCCCGGCTAATTTTTTATGTATTTTTAGTAAAGACAGGGTTTCACCGTATTAGCCAGGATGGTCTTGATCTCCTGACCTCGTGATCCGCCCACCTCAGCCTCCCAAAGTGCTGGGATTACAGGGGTGAGCCATCGTGCCCGGCCTGAACAGACATTTTTCAAAAGAAGACATACATGCCGCCAACAAACATATGGAAAAAAAAAAATCTCAACATCACTGATCATTAGAGAAGTGCAAATCAAAACCACAGTGAGATACCATCTCACAGCAGTCAGAATGGCTAATATTAAAAAGTCAGGCCAGGAGCAGTGGCTCACGCCTATCATTCCAGCAATTTGGGAGGCTGAGGCAGGTGGATCACTTGAGATTGGGAGTTCAACACCAGACTTACCAAAATGGAGAAACCCCATCTCTACTAAAAATACAAGATTAGCCAGGTGTAGTGGCGCATGTCTGTAATCCCAGCTACTTGGGAGGCTGAGGCAGGAGAATCGCTTGAACCTGGGAGGCGGAGGTTATAGTGAGCTGAGATCACGCCATTGCTCTCCAGCCTGGGCAAAAAAAAAAAAGTCAAACAATAACAGGTGCTGGTGAGGTTGTGGAGAAAAGGAAACACTTATACACTGTTGATGGGAGTGTAAATTAGTTCAACCATTGTGAAAAGCAGTGTGGAGGTTCCTCAAAGAGCTAAACACAGAACTACCATTTGACCCAAGAATGTCATTACTGGGTATATACCCAGAGGAATAGAAACCATTCCACCATAAAGACATATGCATGTGTATGTTCACTGCAGCACTATTCACAATAGCAAAGACCTGGAATCAACCTAAATGCCCATCAGTGACAGATTGGATAAAGAAAATGTGGTACATATACACCAGGGAATACTATACAGCCATAAAAAAGAATGAGATCATGTCCTTTGCAAGAACATGGAGGAGCTGGAGGCCATTATCCTTAGCAAACTAACGCAGGAACAGAAAACCAAATATCGCATGTTCTCGCTTGTAAGTGATAGCTAAATGATGAGAGCCATGAATACAAAGAAGAAAATAGATGCTGGGGTCTACTTGAAGGTGGAGGGTGGGAGAAGGGAGAGGAGCAGAAAAAAATAATTATAGGATACTAGGTTTAATACCTGGGTGATGAAATAATTTGTACAACAAACCCTTGTGACATGAGTTTACCTATATAACAGACCTTCACATGTACCCCCAAACCTAAAAGTTAAAAATAAATATATACATACATAAATAAAACGTCTTTTCTTTGTGGAACAACAGTGAAAGCAAACAGTATTTCTTTACCTCTATCTAGCCATACACAGATCCTTATTTGGCAAAATACAAAATTACCAGCCTTTTGTTGGTCCTTAAACCTGTGTGTGTGTCGAGTTGTGTCGATCTACCAAATGGTAAAAATCTCGAAACCACTGAGTTTCAGGCTATCTCTGATTTTCAAGTAAAATGGTCCCTAAACCATCCTGGAAAAATGGAATCTAATCTATCCTTCAGATCCTGAACTCCTTCAGGGCTTCCCAGGGGGAAAACCTGTCCTTCAATCTTCCAGCCCCAAGGTTAAATCTGTATAGGATGTTCTCTCTAAATATAGTTCTGTTTCAGAAAGAAAGGTTACTTTAAGTCTTCTTTGAATTTCATGCGTGGAAGCTCCTTTCAAGTATAACTCTGAATTTTTTACCATGTAAATGGGGGAAATTTGGAGGATCAAGATCCAGAGAAGGGAGTGGACTCCTGGGTCTACTGCGGAGCCTGACTCACTGGCCCCCAGTTCTCTGAGGCTCTCTTTTGCTCTCCCTGGACTGGCTTTATGGGAACTTTACCTTCACAAATGGGAGGCCAGGGGAGAGGCTGGGACCGAGGCTCAGGTGCTTCTCAACATGAACTTGGTCTCTATGGGCCAAGGGCACACGCCCAGATTTCTCTCTGATTAGGAGGAACTGAAGCCAGGCCTGGGGTTCTCCCTAATAGGCTGTGGCCCAGGGCACTGGGCTGAGGCACTCTGGGCTGGCTGCCAAGATCTGCCACCATCTGTGGGCTCGCCCAACTATTCTTGGGGGTAGTGCTGGCAGCAGTACCCTCCCTTCTGTAGGCATCCGTGTATTCACCTGCAGTGGAAGAGGCTGATCCCATGATCTCTAAGTCTTCCTCCAGCATTAACATCCCCTGGCCTCAGCTTCAGTCACCTTAACTAAAGACTGTCACCCAGGGATGGGCTCTGACAAAAGCACAGGACTTTAAAAATCCAGTTTCAAAGTCTTGCACATGTAGAGAAAGAGAGGGAAATAGACTTCAAATGATTTATGAAGTCTAAAAGCGAAGTGCAAGACAATAATATGCTACCGTTTGGGATAAAAGATGATACAAAAAATATTTATACATATTAGAATGTATATGTGGATCTGGGCAAGGTGGCGTGTGCCTTAGTCCCAGCAGCTTGGGAGGCTGAGGTGGGAGGATTGCTTGAGTCCAGGAGCTTGAGGCTGCAGTGAGCTATGCTCGTGACAGAGTGAGATTCCTTCTCTACAAAAAGAAAAAGAAAGAATGTACATGCAAAGAATAATTTTTGGAGTGATATGTCTGATGTATCCTGGTAGTCTTGAGGTAAGGCTGGGGCACAGGGATGGGAGAGAGGTTTTTCATTGTATAAACTTTTTTTTTTTTTTTCCCTTGAGATGGAGTCTCGCTCTGCCGCCCAGGCTGGAGTGCAGTGGCGCGATCTCGGCTCACTGCAAGCTCCGCCTCCCGCCTGCCTCAGCCTCCCGAGTAGCTGGGACTACAGGCGCCCGCCACCACGCCCGGCTAATTTTTTGTATTTTTAGTAGAGACAGGATTTCACCGTGTTAGCCAGGATGGTCTCGATCTCCTGACCTTGTGATCCGCCCATCTCGGCCTCCCAAAGTGCTGGGATTACAGGCGTGAGCCACTGTGCCCGGCCCTGTATAAATTTTTGTACATGAATTTTGAACCAATAGAATTATCAAAATCAACTTACAAAAAGTCCTGGCTCAGCCATTTACTAACTATTTATATTTGGGCCTGTGATAGAACTTCTGATTTTAGTTCCTCATCTAGAAAATGAAGATAAATGTCCCATAATGTTGTAAGTGAAAATTAAATGAGAAAATAATATATAAAAAGCTGAGCACAATTCCTGCAGCGTCATACGGATTCACTGAGTAGAAACTAATTAGTCATGAGACACATAAGATTTCGGCTCCCTGTCTTGAAGAGGCTCAGAAACAAATTGGGAAGACAATGTCAGCAAGGAACAATAACCCTTGTGTAGGGCATGGAAGTTTACAAGGGGATAGCTTCCGTCTCAGCCCACTTCCGCTGAACAACAAGCCTGGTGTGGGCCGGGGAGGTTTTGCACCCTTGTCTACAAATGAGGAAACTGGAGCTGACCTGTTTAGGGTCACACCTGTGATGGCAGAACAGGTGTAGAATTCGGGTCTTCTAATTTTCTGACTTGACCTCTTTGTGGTCATGCTTCCCTGGTATGAAGGCCATTCTGCGTTGGCTGTGGAGTCAGGTTGGCAGAGATGCCTGGGACCTCTCACAAGGGCAGGTCTTGTGGCAGGTGTGGGATTGAAGAAGGTTGACAGACAGCAGCCCCCACAGGGACAGAGAAGCAGTCAGTGCTTCATTCCTTGAACCCCATTCAGGGGCACTCTCCCTTACTCGGGGTCCACTGTCATCATTTGCATTTCCGACATGTGGCCCCTCTCACTTCCCATTTCCACTCCGGGTGGAACCAGCTCTGGGTGTTACATAACCAGTTTTCTCAACTTTAAAAGAAGAGTGTTGGATGAACCAGATTATTTGAATCCTGGGATGCTAGGCTGCAAGAGTATGGAACTTCCCCTTCAATATTACTCCATCTCCAATATTACAGAGAGGAACATGGAGGGCTGGAGAATGAGAGTGATACCATCAAGGGTCAGTCAGCACCACTTACTGCAATGCTGAGACTTGAACCCAGAGCTTCTCTCTAGGACAAGTAGCAATAGAGGTTCTCAAGGTTTTTAGCTTCAGCAAATAGGAACGGAATGTTTTCTGTGGATTCGTTTGTGTCTCTGCACACGTAGATACAGAGGGAGTTGGGGTCAACAGACAAGTGTTGGTGTGAACTTGCCAGGCAGGGTGCTAAATACAAGTCATTGAAACCTCACTAAGATTCAGAAACGTAAACATCATTCTCCCCATATAGATGAGGAGATGGAGGTTCAGCGAGCTTAAGTAAACTGCCCAGGGTCTCACACCTGGCAAGAGATACAACCAGAATTGGAACCCACATCCATCTGCTTTCTTCACGATAAAGCTCAGAACTGGAAACAGAACGTGAAGTTTCCCATCAAACTCTTCTCACAGGCTTTGCACAAGAAATCACTGTGTGGGGAGGCGAGTGGAACAGGTATCTTTTTTTGTGTCTGATCGAGACATCACGAGTCAGTCTCTGAGCCTGGGGACTGCCGGCGAAATTCCCCTTGAAGGTGAATGCACAGAGTTCCTGGATTCATGAAAGATGAAACTAAGAGCTGGTTCTCAGAATTGAGTGTGAGCCAGTGTGATCTAGGATGCCCTGAGGACCACAACTCACTTGTCACAGGCAGCGCCTTCCACAGCCAGTGGTCAGGTCCTGTGCTATGAGTTCTGCCATTCAGGTTGCAGAAGGCTGGCCAAGGGATTGGCACCCAAGCCAGAAAGAAGTCTGGCTCCTTTGAGGTGGCTTGGTAAAACACTGCGTTCCACAGGGGTCTTCCCCGTGAGACAGTGACACAATGACTCCATCGGACACTTTCTCTTGGAAAGTGTGAGTACAGGACATACACTGAGAAGTGAGTCACTGTCGCTTGGAGCTGTGCCCTGAGAAAGGATGAGTGATGGTAGTGGGTTTCTAGGTGGGATGATCTGCAAAGTACTGACTTCAGGGGAACTACTAAGTACAGTTACTGGGTCTCCTCCAGGGATAGTTTAGGGTCCTCATAAATCCTCATGTAACTCAAGACTCCCCCATTTCTTCAGGCTTCAAGGAGCGTGATTTGTTTTCGTGTCCTAGTAACATCAGCTGGCATTCCCTATCCCCTGTAGCTGTAGGGACCCCCAGCGTTTCCAAGGAGCACCCAGGAAGGCTCACACATTATGGTGGTCATGATACCTCTGCCAGCTGTCTCATGCTCCTCGGCTTGTATCTTGCTGTGGTAAAGCAAGAAAAGGTAAGGAATTGAGGTGTACAAAGGGGTGATCACGATGACTGCCCATGAAATTGACGGTGGGTAGTAAGAAGGGGAGAAGGAGTGAGGCCAGTGAAGAAGAGATTAACATGAATGGATGGCAGGATCTGGTGAGGTCCAAGGCTAAGTGGAATTGAGGTTCTAGAGGGGTAAGCTGGAAAGGCAGGAGGTGGAATTAAAGAGTGGCATGCCTGGCCAGGTGAGGTGGCTCACACCTGTAATCCCAATACTTTGGGAGACCGAGGCTAGTGGATCACGAGGTCAGGAGTTCGAGACCAGCCTGATCAACATGGTGAAACCCTGTCTCTACTAAAAATATAAAGAATTAGCAGGGCGTGGTGGCACGCGCCTGTAATCCCAGCTGCTCAGGAGGCTGAGGCAGGAGAATCGCTTGAACCCAGGAGGCGGGGCTTGCAGTGAGCCACTGCACTCCAACCTGGTGACAGAGCAAAACTCTGTCTCAAAAAAAAACCAACCCAGAAATTTAGGTTATAGTGGCATTGAAATTATTGGTAATAACAAGGTCTAGTGTATGGCAGGTGGATGCGATGTGGCAGGGGAAAAGAGGTATTCCAAGAAACATGCTTACTGTATTTCAAAATCTCCAAGACAAAAGATAGGACCGGAGAGAGTGACCGTGGGCTGGGAGCTGAAATCATGGAGAAATGATGGAGCATGAGCCAGGCCAAGAATTCACACATGCCTTAGGAATAACCCTCTCTTTTCTGAATTCTGATTTTCAGATAGATTGATAGGAAAGGCATGGACTTGCCATATGCTTATCTCCTGGATGAAATAAGGTGACTACCTGACAGTTCACACTGATAGCAGCTTGCTGTGCTCTCACAGGTCTCTCCTTGAGACAAGGGCTCTTTTGACTTTTGTGGGAGGAAAGAAGGTGGTTAAATAGAAATTGTCAGCATTCCTGCCCCTGCTCTATACTGTATCTGAATTAAGTGTATCCCACAGCGGACAAAACACTCCCATTGCCACCATGGAGCTTCGACCTTAGAATAAATATATGTAAGGCAAGAAGAGCCTTAAGTAAAGAAGGCTGCCCTTTACTGATGCCAAGGTTTTGTTTATTCCCTTGTCTGGGGGCCCAGACTGTTTATATCCGGGACGTAGTAAGACGCAGGATGGGTGAGAGGTGCATTTTTTTCTATAAAGTGAGAGGAGAACAACTGTGAGGTGGGACGGCAGGCAGATCCAGACAGAAATGAGCACTATGGAAGCTGAGGTCAGGAAAGGGGTGCCTTGAAACTGCCCCGGCTGGCATATTTCTTGGGAAGTGTTTGAAGATCACTGGCCTATTTGGCACTGGTTTTCTGGGTCTCAGTTTTCCTTTCTATAAAATTAAGAGGTGTAACTCCATGATCCCTAAACTGCATTTCAGTTTTCAATATTTAATTCCATCCATTAGCCTGGGCTCCTAGCTAACGTGTGCATCTGCCACGGTCATTCTTGTCTCCTAGGCAAGTGTGAACAGACTGGGCAATGCCCCCACTTCTCAGCGTGTTGGATCCCGCCTGTCTCTCTCCCTAGTAGCAGGTTTTTTTTTTTTTTTCTCTCTGTCTCACAATACCACCAATATCATGCCAATATCATGGCACTACCACTTCCTAGCCTGGGGATGTTGGACAAATTGGCCCCTCAGAGCTTCAGGTAACAGTGTGCATTCAAGAGGAATTCTGCTGCACAGACTCACTACAATATAGGATTTTAAAAAATGCTACAATATAGGATTTTAAAAAATGCTAAACTATTAAAAGAGGGAGCTTTTGGAGGATGAGATTCTCGAAACTATGTCTTACATTTCTGTGGTGTCTGAGGTTTTGCTGTGAGCCTGTGCCTTGCATTCACAGTAAAATGTATATTTTAAAATGTTGTGATTTTGTGTTTTTGACTTAAATGGTGCCCACTCAGTATTGCATTATGCTTAATATGCAGCTCGGAGTCTTTGGCCGTTATGTACGCCTTTTATAATTTTTGATTTATTTTGTTTTGTTATTATTTTTTGAGATGGAGTCTCGCTCTGTCACCCAGGCTGGAATGCAGTGGCGCTATCTCGGCTCACTGCAACCTCCACCTCCCGGGTTCAAGCAATTCTCCTGCCTCAGCCTCCTGAATAGCTGGGATTACAGGCGCCCGCCACCACGCCCGGCTAATTTTTTGTATTTTTATTAGAGACGGGATTTCGCCATGTTGGCCAGGCTGGTCTCGAACTCCTGACCTCAGGTGATCCACCCACCTCGGCTTCTGAACGTGCTGGGATTACAGGTGTGGGCCATCGCGCCTGGCCGTCTTTGATACATATTTGAAGTGAAAGAACTGGTTCTTATGTAATAGAGTGAGGATACGAATAAGAGTCAGAGTCGATAAGAAGGCTAGGGTGTCCGCTGTGCTCGAAGGGTGTGCCTCCTCCGCAGTACTCACGGTTTTGACTTCCGCCTGGGCAGTGGGAGAGGGAGGAACAGAGTCCTTGAGGTGGTGCCAAGGGTGGGGCTCAGACACAACGATCAGTGGGGTTCAGGGCTTGGGCTGGGAAGGGCGAGGCAGGAGCAAGCCCTAAAGACAGGCGTGGCTTAGCTGCACTCAGCGCTGGAGGGAAGGAAGCAGCGGGAAGTGGGTGGTTTTCAGTTTTACTTTCAGTTTTCACTCAAAGTCATTTCAGGATGAAACTCCTTTAACGGTCAGATCTCTCAGCCAGATTTCTCAGCTAACCTGCGCTCCACCCGACCCAGGTCCTTCAGGTGGAGCTTGGGGGTGGATGGGGGAAGGTGAGCAGCAAGAATAGAATGTTCCGCAGTGCCTGGCCTGGACCTGGGAGCTGTCCGTCATCCGCATATCCACAGATTGTCACCCGTGGGCTGGGATCAGCTCTACTGCTAGATTCGGGTGAATATGGGCAAGACATCGCTCTTCTGTACTCCAGAAACGTGGCCCGCGCTCTTCCAGGCGTCTCCTCAAGTTCTTTCATGGTCTTTACCGTGGCCCAAAGGCAATGCTTCTGGGACCTGCAGATCCCCTCCCAGAATCCCTTGAGGTGACTGTCCAAATGCAGACTCCTAGGCCACCCCCTGACCCACTGGACCAGTTTCCAGGAGTGGAGCTGAGCACCTTCCTTTTTGATAAACTTTCACCTACTTCAAAGGCTGAGATCCTCCATCCTAGTGGGTAGAGCTTTTCCCTTGGTAGGTTCTACTAACAAGCAACCTGAGCTCAATGGTGAAACAGGTGCTCCCACCTTCATCCCAGCACTTTGAGAGGCTGAGGCAGGCGGATCGCTTGAGCCCAGGAGTTTGAGACCAGCCTGAGCAGCATGGCAAAACCTCGTCTCTAGAAAATACAAAAAAATTAACCCGGTGTGGTGGTGTGGGCCCACAGTTCCAGCTACTTAGGAGGCTGAGGTGGGAGGATCACCTGAGCCCAGGGAGGCTGAGGCTACAGTGAGCTGTGATCACATCACTGCACCACAGCCTGGGTGACAGAGTGAGACCCCATCTCAAAAAGAAAAGAAAAACCTGAGCTCAAGACACGAACTACACTGCTCAGGATCTGCCGAGGAACAAATTGCAGAGACTTGATTCAAACCCAGAGCTAGGGGGACGGGTGTCCCACTTTGCCTGGGAGAATCCTGGTTTATGCCTGTTGGCATACGTCATTAACAGTAGCCATTTTCACTTGCAAAAGCCTCCTGGATTGGATAATACATTATATGTCTTCCCTATTCAGAGCCCCTAGCCATGACTGTGCCGCACCACTGCCCCTTCAGAAAGGTCAGCTCAGGTGGTCCTGGGAACACACAGGATGAAAGGGGCATAACCTGGCTGGGGAGGTAGGTCAGGGGAGACACCTCAGCTACGGATGATTCTCAAATCCCTTCTCTGCCTTTAGGACAGCATTAACAGGCAATGGGTACTCCTAAGAAGAACACTGATGCATAACTGATCTCCGTCTCCACTGAAAGCTGCAACCATAGCAGCGATTATGATAATATCCGACACTCACATAGTACTCACTATGTGCCAAGCACCATTCTAAGCACTTTGCATATGTCATGTAGATGAGCACAGACCCTCAACAGCAGCCAGAGGGATTGAGCTGGACAGTAAGAACTCTTGCGTGGGAAACTTGTGATGACAATGCACTATTGACCGAAGGCCCAGGAGTCCAGACAGCCAGCCAAGTCACAGGGCAATTTCGGATGTAGCCTTTGTAAACTGTGACCTTTCTGGATGATCTGGAAAAAGTCAGCACCAGGATCCTGAGCCTAATCTGCAGTGAAAAGAAGCCCGGTTTTCCTTCTCCAGGGACCTTTGAGAACAGAGCTGCCTGTACATCTTGACTAATTTACATCCAGCCCCACCAGGAAGCCGGAGGATGGAGATGACCTCTGAGGTCCCTTTGAGCCAAGAGGTCTGTGATCATTACAACCACATGTCAAGACCTGGGGACATTCCCGTTTCCTGCTCCTTCACCTGGGGACCCAGGCTGTGGGGCCCCGTTTGCCTGTGTATTTAGGAGGTCATGACCTTTTCCCTGGGCCTCCCAGTCTCCTCTTTGGCGTTCACTCCCACCCACTGGCAGCCCCTGAGCTCTTTTCTTTTCTGGGGTCTTCCCTGAGGAGCTTTGGGTAGATGCAGAAAGTAAGCCCCTCGTCTTCTCTCTACTTCACCCCTAACACACATCTGGACTTTCCCAGCCATGCCTGGGGCTTTTGCGGCAACCAAACCATTTTAGGGACGTGGAGCAGAACCCACTCTCCCTAAAAAAGAGTCAAGGCAGCGTCCAAACCTGTCACCTGGAAACACGCATCCTCTTCAGGTCAGCAGAGACGGTAGCCATGATGGCGGAGGGTGTTGCCCAAACTGGCCAGAGGCGCCGCCCAGCCAAAGGCAGAGATTCTCCAGTGTGCTTCTGAACCCAGGAGGCTAGTGAAGGGAGTCCCTGGAAGACACTACCCCCACCCCCACATTTCTTATTTCGATCATCCTCCATCAGGCAGCTGGAGGAAAGGCACTGGCCGAGGGCCCAGCTGCTTGGCTGAAGCAAAACTGACACTTCTCTTTTTCCCCTCTAGTCGGGGAGAGAGAGGGGGAGAAAGACTAGAGGGGAAAAAGAGAAGTGAGAAGCGAGGAGAGGACAAGGAACAGAGTGAAAGGAGAGAGGAAGGGAACACAGGGTGGAACGGAAAGGATGAAGACGAGAAGAGAAAAGTTGGGGGACAGGAGAAAGGGGAGAGTGATGCTGCCAGATCCACCAGCATCGACTTAAGGAAACAGATTTCAGGGTAGGGGGTTCATCATGGGCCTATAGGAGATCAAAGGGTGGGGGCAGGGTTGGGGGTGGGGAGGAAGTGACAGTGAACTGTGCTTAGCACAGTTGACTCTTACAGTAGGACCTCAACCCCTCCAAAACCCAGCTCTTTGGGGGACTCCAGACAGTCTCTGCGAGGGGGTTCATTGGGTGAAGAGAGAAAGAAAGTGTTATAGCAACCCACAGGCACTGTGCATTCAATTTAGTTCATACTTTTAAAAGTTATTTATTTATTCTTATAGACAGGGTCTCCCTTTGTGGCCCAGGCTGTAGTGCAGTGTCACCATCATAGCTCACTGCCTCCTTGACTTCTTTGGCTCAAACGATCCTCCCAGCTCAGCCTCCAAGTAGCTGGAATCACAGGCATGCGCCATCATGCCCAGCTAATTAAAAAAAATTTTTTTTTGTGGAGACAGGGTCTCACCATCTTGCCCTGGTTAGTCTTGAACCCCTGGGCTCAGGCAATCCTTCCGCCTTGACCTCCTAAAGTGCTAGGACTACAGGGATGAGCCCCCATGCTCAGCCTAGCTTATACTATTTATGCACCTACTTTTTATATGCCAAGCTCCATAGTAGGTGCTGGGCATATCACAGGTGAATGAGATGAAATCTCTGGCAACATTCTGGGGAGGATGTGCAGTGTGTTCAGTAGGCTGTGTGTGTGAATATGTGTGATGGGCTGTGGGCACTGAGACTCCTTCCAGAAGAAGAAAATACCTATTTGTTTTTATGTATGAGCTATGGGATCTAAGAGCTGGGTGGTCCTTAGAAAGCCAGCTTGTGGCCGGGCGCGGTGGCTCAAGCCTGTAATCCCAGCACTTTGGGAGGCTGAGACGGGTGGATCACAAGGTCAGGAGATCGAGACCATCCTGGCTACCCGGTGAAACCCCGTCTCTACTAAAAAATACAAAAAACTAGC
>NW_012105453.1:1929031-1931529 GCF_000951045.1 Mandrillus leucophaeus
TAAATGTCCATCAATGATAGACCGGATTAAGAAAATGTGGCACATATACACCATGGAATACTATACAGCCATAAAAATGGATGAGTTCATGTCCTTTGTAGGGACATGGATGAAGCTGGAAACCATCATTCTGAGCAAACTATCACAAGGACAAAAAACCAAACACTGCATATTCTCACTCATAGGTGGGAATTGAACAATGAGAACACTTGGACACAGGGTGGGGAACATCACACACCGGGGCCTGTTGTGGGGAGCGGGGAGGTGGGAGGGATGGCATTAGGAGAAATACCTAATGTAAATGACGAGTTGATGGGTGCAGCACACCAACATGGCACATGTATACATATGTAACAAACCTGCACGTTGGGCACATCTACCCTAGAACTTAAAGCATAATAATAATTTTTTAAAAAGGCTGCGGACATTGTTTCCCAAAGTGTGTTCCTCAGGTTATTGAGTTCCTGCTGTTGTTAATAGGCATTCCTTGGATGGGGAAAAAAGAGTGCCCTGGAAAAATAACATTGGGTTAAATAAAGTTTTTTCCTTAATATTATTATTATTATTTTTCTGGCGGTGGGAGGAGTTTGCTATTCGGGGTATTTTTTGTTTACTTTTGGTTTTCTCAGTTTTTTGTTTTTTTGGTTTTTTGTTTACTTTGTTTACTTTTTTGTTTAGTTTTTTTGGTTTTTTGTTTACTTTTGGTTTTCTTAGGATATGTCCACTCCTAAGACTTGGATAGTAAGAGGTAACTCTGAAACTTGCTTTCTCTCATAGTTGTTTTTTTTTTTTTTGAGATAGGGTCTGAGTCCGTCACCCAGGCTGGAGTGCAGTGATGTGATCACAGCTCACTGCAGCTTCGACTTCCCGTTCTCAAGCAATCTACCTGCCTCAGCCTTCTGAGTAGCTGGGACCACGAGGTAATTAAAATTAAAAATTTTTTTTTGTAAAGATGGGGTCCCACTATGTTGCTCAAGCTGGTCTTGAACTGGGCCCAAGCAATCCTCCTGCCTCAGCCTCCCAAAGTGCTGGGATTACAGGCGAGAGCCCTTTCGCCCGGCCTCATCAAACTTTCTGAGTTAACACTAGATCGCGCAACTTACTTTGGGATATTCTGCTCCAGTGATGTTAACAACTTTCCTATGTTGACGTGAAGAAAAGAATGTGGGTGGGGGACGGGGTGGTACGCCCTTCCTGGAAGGTCTGAGCCTCTAGTCTGCCACCCACCTGTTCCCAAAAGCTCTTTGAAAACCCTTCAACGGGATTAAGGCTTTGATTAACTTGCCTTTGTTCTCAGTGATTTGACCTTGGGTGAACCGCTCCATTTCTTTATGGCCCTTCCATTTTCTCCTCATTGAACTGGGATAACGGCCCCCAGTGCATTCCTGTCTTCGCGGGTCCTTTGGAGTCCCCAAAGCGTTTCTGTATGATATTTCCCTGAATTGTCCTGTATTATTTCCTCCGCAGTTTCTGTCTCCTCAGCTGAGTTGAAAGCACCTTGAGGGCAGCGGCCCTTCTTCTTCGGATAGTGGTTCCAGGCTCCCCTAACCCTGTGACAAGATGTAAACATCTTGGGGGAACCTCAAGTCCCAGGACTGGGTTTGCTTCCCCACTCTGCCACTTAATTGTCATCTGACAAGTCACTCAAGCCCCTGGAGGATTATCTCCTTCTTCTTTAAAACAGTGGGGCTAACGGAGCAGAAGGAAAGTGATTTATAAACTCAGTTTCCATAGAATCCTAGTTATTTTCATTAGTCATTTATCCAACACACGCTAATTGTGTTTGAGGCATTGTGCGAGATGTTGGGAATCCAGAGATGCTCTTCTGGGTCACCCACCTCATCTCTCCCTCTGTCTATATTCGCCTAGAGGGTGATGATCCTGGAAAATCATGCTGATAAGGTCTGTGAGAAGCTTAGCACTCTGAAGAGATACACAGAGACTGTTCACATGCAGGAGTAACGGTGACATCGCATCCGCTCCAGTCCCCGGACCTTCCCTTCCTCTTAGGGACAGCCATAAACACAGCCAAAAGCTAGCACACAGGACAAACTACTTTTTATTCTAGAAAGAGAAAAAGGGATTTCTGAACTCAGGTAAACTGGAAGTGGGGGATGTTGAGGGGGAAGGGAAGGATTGAGGCAGAAAGGAGGGCCCAGGGATGAATGGAATTGCAGGGCCCAGCGGCAGAGCAGACAGACCCCCAGCACACATGTCAAACCCAAACAAGGGAATGTTTTGAGGCTGTGCGTCCAGCATGCCTCCGTCCCGGCCCCCTCAAGGACCACCCTGGGAAGTTCTCTAGAAAACCCATCCATCACGGACAACAGTCTGCTTTCTTTCCCCCCGGTTCAACATCCATAGCACAGAAATGTGCTTCACTAATGGAAACCTCGTGCTGGGTTCTTGGAGCATTGTGGCAGTGAGCAGCAGAAAAGGAAGTGAGTGTGTTTGAAAGAACACACACACACACACACACACACACACACACACACACA
>NW_012105453.1:1931579-1933977 GCF_000951045.1 Mandrillus leucophaeus
GCTGCAAGCTCCGCCTCCCGGGTTCACGCCATTCTCCTGCCTCAGCCTCCTGCATAGCTGGGACTACAGACGCCCGACACCACACCCGGCCAATTTTTTGTATTTTTAGTAGAGACGGGGTTTCACCGTTTTAGCCAGGAAGGTCTGGATCTCCTGACCTCATGATCTGCCTGCCTCGGCCTCCCAAAGTGCTGGGATTACAGGCATGAGTCACAGCGCCTGGCCTCAGTATTTCTTTACGATAACCATTCTTGCCCCACTAGGAATCAAAGGTGACTTAACCTGTTACGGGTTTTACGTGTGTGGATGCATACATGCGTGTGCACATGCTCACGCGCACACACACACACACACACACACACAGTTGTAGTAACTACATATTCAATAGTAAAATATTTTAAAATTTCTCTTTGGGATCAATAGCAGGCCAAGGCTATTATTTCATTGCTTTGTTCAATGTTGCTGGAAATTCTGGCCAGTAAAATATGAAAGAAAAGGAAACGGAAAGTTATAAGAAATGGAAAGGAAAGAAAGAGATAACCTAAAGTATTTTTAAGTCATATTAGTAGGATGAGGTCAGGCATGGTAGTTCATGCCTGTAATCCCAGCACTTTGGGAGGCCAGGGTAGGTGGACTGCCTGAGCTCAGGACTTCGAGATCAGCCTGGGCAACATAATGATATCTCATCTCTACAAAAAATACAAACATTAGCCGGGTGCAATGGTGCGTACCTGTAGTTCCAGCGACTTTCAGGGCTGAGGTGGGAGGACTGCTTGAGCCCAGGTGGTTGAGGCTGCAGTGAGTTGAGATCTGCCACAGCACTCTGGCCTGGGCAACAGAGCGACACCCTGTCTCAAAACAAAACAAAACAAAAAAACTAAGATGAATATGGAAGTTTATCAAAGTTGTCAGATAAAAGATCACAATACAAAAGTTAATTTTTATGCACCACCAGGGAATTCACTAAAAAAAAAAAAATAACACAAGGGAAACAAAAAATAAGATACCAAGGAATATTGTACAGATGTGCCAGCCTTTTATGAGGAAAAACACAGAAAGTTCTGAAACCTCATTTGGAATGACTGCATAAAACGAAGAGACAAGCCACGGCTGGCGTAGGAAGATTCACTCATGAGCCACCGCAAATTCTCCTGAGTTTGATTTTTTCTTTTTTTTAGATTCAGTGAAATTGCAACAAAAAACACCAGCAGTTGGGTCGTTTTTCGTTTTGGTAGAATGTAGCAGTCTGATTTCAAAATTTAACTGAAGCACAAAAGACCAGGAATAGCTGAGTAACTCCTAAAGAAGTCAAGGGGAGGAGATTATCCTACTCAACATCAAGACTTATTCAAAAGCTGTGGCTGACCGGTCGCGGTGGCTCACGCCTGTAATCTCAGCACTTTGGGAGGCCGAGGCCGGCGGATCATCTGAGGTCAGGAGTTCGAGACCAGCCTGGCCAATATGGTGAAATCCCATCCCTACTAAAATTAGCCAGGCATGGTAGCATGCGCCTTAATCCCAGCTACTTGGGAGGCAGAGGCAGGAGAGTCGTTTGAACCCGGGAGGCGGAGGTTGCAGTGAGCCGAGATAAAGCCATTGCACTCAAACCTGGGGGACAAGAGCGAGACTTCTCTCCAAAAACAAAAAACAAAAATAAAACTATGGTAGTTAAGACAGTTGGTACTGATAAAAGAACAAATAGACCAATGGAACATGACACAGTTCAGAAACCAATTCATACATATTTAGAAACGTGATATAATACAGAATGGTCATTGAAGCTCAGTGGGGAAAATACACAGTATTCAATACATGGTGCTGGAACAACTGGTTTTCCATGTGAAATTGCATCCATACCTCACACAATATATGCAATTTTTGAAAACTTAAGATGAATTAAAAGGTAAATATAAAAGTCAAAACTTTAGACCTTTTAGCAGAAAACACTAGCAAGGATCTTTATGAATTTAAGATATGGCAGGATTTTATAAACAGCACAAGATGTAAAATAACAAAAGAGAATGGATTGATAATTTTGATCATGTTAAAATGAAGAACTTCTGGTCATCAAGTCACCATTAGAGGAACAAAAAGCTACAGACTGAGAAACGTATTAGTAGTCAGAATATGTAAAGAATTCATCTAATCAGTAAGAAAAACACAACTTAATAGAAAAATAAGCAAAAAACACAAACAAGTGTTTTATATAAAAGGAAAGCTGAGTGGCCAAAGGGTCTAAGAAAGGATGTTTAACCGCCCTAATATCCAGGGATGTGCAAACTGAAACCACAAAGTGTGATTTATTTATTTATTTATTTTTGAGACGGAGTCTCGCTTGCTCTGTCGCCCAGGCTGGAGTGCAGTGGCCGGATCTCAGCTCACTGCAAGCTCCACCTCC
>NW_012105453.1:1937282-1944990 GCF_000951045.1 Mandrillus leucophaeus
AGGTCTGAGCCTCTAGTCTGCCACCCACCTGTTCCCAAAAGCTCTTTGAAAACCCTTCAACGGGATTAAGGCTTTGATTAACTTGCCTTTGTTCTCAGTGATTTGACCTTGGGTGAACCGCTCCATTTCTTTATGGCCCTTCCATTTTCTCCTCATTGAACTGGGATAACGGCCCCCAGTGCATTCCTGTCTTCGCGGGTCCTTTGGAGTCCCCAAAGCGTTTCTGTATGATATTTCCCTGAATTGTCCTGTATTATTTCCTCCGCAGTTTCTGTCTCCTCAGCTGAGTTGAAAGCACCTTGAGGGCAGCGGCCCTTCTTCTTCGGATAGTGGTTCCAGGCTCCCCTAACCCTGTGACAAGATGTAAACATCTTGGGGGAACCTCAAGTCCCAGGACTGGGTTTGCTTCCCCACTCTGCCACTTAATTGTCATCTGACAAGTCACTCAAGCCCCTGGAGGATTATCTCCTTCTTCTTTAAAACAGTGGGGCTAACGGAGCAGAAGGAAAGTGATTTATAAACTCAGTTTCCATAGAATCCTAGTTATTTTCATTAGTCATTTATCCAACACACGCTAATTGTGTTTGAGGCATTGTGCGAGATGTTGGGAATCCAGAGATGCTCTTCTGGGTCACCCACCTCATCTCTCCCTCTGTCTATATTCGCCTAGAGGGTGATGATCCTGGAAAATCATGCTGATAAGGTCTGTGAGAAGCTTAGCACTCTGAAGAGATACACAGAGACTGTTCACATGCAGGAGTGACGGTGACATCGCATCCGCTCCAGTCCCCGGACCTTCCCTTCCTCTTAGGGACAGCCATAAACACAGCCAAAAGCTAGCACACAGGACAAACTACTTTTTATTCTAGAAAGAGAAAAAGGGATTTCTGAACTCAGGTAAACTGGAAGTGGGGGATGTTGAGGGGGAAGGGAAGGATTGAGGCAGAAAGGAGGGCCCAGGGATGAATGGAATTGCAGGGCCCAGCGGCAGAGCAGACAGACCCCCAGCACACATGTCAAACCCAAACAAGGGAATGTTTTGAGGCTGTGCGTCCAGCATGCCTCCGTCCCGGCCCCCTCAAGGACCACCCTGGGAAGTTCTCTAGAAAACCCATCCATCACGGACAACAGTCTGCTTTCTTTCCCCCCGGTTCAACATCCATAGCACAGAAATGTGCTTCACTAATGGAAACCTCGTGCTGGGTTCTTGGAGCATTGTGGCAGTGAGCAGCAGAAAAGGAAGTGAGTGTGTTTGAAAGAACACACACACACACACACACACACACACACACACACACACACAGAGAGAGAAACAGGCCAAAGCCGCCTGTCCACAGATTCATGCACACAACCATTCACATAACTGTGGATACACAGAGATGAACAGGGAACGCCTCGCGACACTGGGACTGTGGCAGCAACAACAGCTGATGAAGTCATTGCCCTCCAGCTCCCCCATCACCAGGAAGGGATGGGCGCCTCCCTCTTCCATCTGTGTTTCTCAATGATTCAGAATGTCTGGTTGGGGTTTTCACTGGCTCTTTCATACATTGTTGGAGGAAAAAAAGAAAGAATGAAAGAAAAAGATCAAATTTCAGTTCCCCTCAATTGCTCTGGGTTTGTGCAACTAAGTGTCATTGTGAGACTTCTGCCGCCCACGTCCTCAAAGGCCCGCACGTGGTTCAGTCTGCACCTAGACCAGGGCAATTAGTAGTTCCTTTTTCCTGTCATGAGGCATCAAAGGTCCTCGTGTTGTTACCCTATCCACTGGTTTAGCCCATGAGGCTGACTGAAGGCAGAGGCAACCAAGAAGCACTTTCATATGTGAATAAAAAACAAGTATGGAATGTGGGCCGGGCACGGTGGCTCATGCCTGTAATCCCAGCACTTTGGGAGGCTGAGGTGGGCAGATCACAAGGTCAGGAGATCGAGACCATCCTGGCTAACATGATGAAACCCCATCTCTACTACAAATACAAAAAAATTAGCCAGGCATGGTGGTGGGCACCCATAGTCCCAGCTACTTGGGAGGCTGAGGCAGGAGAATGGTGTGAACCCGGGAGGCGGAGCTTGCAGTGAGCCGAGATTGCGTCGCTGCACTCCAGCCTGGGCGATAGAGCAAGACTCTGTCTCAAAACAAACAACAACAACAACAACAACAACAAAACAACAAAAAAACACAACAAGTATGGAATGTGGAAAGAGCAGAGCCCTGGCCCAAACCTCAGGATGCCTAAGTTCTAGTCCTGGAAGTGCTAGGAACTGGCTGTGTGACCTTAGCCAGGTTACCCAATCTGTCTGACTCTTAGAGCTGTCTGCTGTAAAATGAACAGGGCACATAATGACAGTCTCTGAGGCCCTCCATTTCGGACCTTCTGTCATGAGAATGTTCACTGGTTGCTACCTATATGAATGAAGATTTGCGGGGCATGGATAATACAAAACAACGGTGACCTAACTTTAATGTTTTCTGTTTTACTTTGTTTGCCTTTGGAATGTAACTAGAGCACACATTCAGACATTCACAAACTTCCTTCCTTCCCTGCCCCCTTTCCTTGCTCCTCTGTTTGGCCCTCCTGGCCAGGGGTGGGGGTGGAAGAATGTGAGGTTGGCTGGAAAGGCAGAGAGGATGCAGGAATCCTCTGGTTGGGGGCAGGGAGGTTGTGGGGGAGGAGTGCTCCAGGCACCCGAGAATCGATCAGCTATAAGATCATTCTAATCCCTTCCCCTATCCAGAAAGGTGGGAGATTGTGAATAGCACATTCCTCACGTGAAATACCGTATATCCTTGCCTATGAGAAGCCCCGGGAAAAACAGTAATGTGTATGTAAATGATGAGCCTCTAGGAAAACCATCAGAGAAGTCCTTCTCCTTCTTGTCAATGATATATTTCAGTTTTCCTTTCCAGCCAAGAAGGGGCCCCTGCCAAACCAGGATTTCTAGGGCAATCGTCATGCCTAGGGGGGTGGAGACTAGGAAGAGAGACAGGATCTTCATGGGGAAATAAATGTGCTATTTTGCTATTTTTACTCCACCATGGCTTGGAAAATAGGATACTTTTCTTTTGCTGCAGCATCTCATATGTGAGCATATACGGTAATGGAGGCATTCCAGTGTCCAGCTGATAGCCAATCAGGAATTGGGGCCTTTCTGCATTTTTCCCTTTAAGAAAAAGTTCTGGGTCCTCTACGGAGCAGCAAATCAACTGCAGTCTGCAGAGTTGCCATCCCCTCCCCCACCTCCCACCCACCATCATGGGGACGGGGCGTTCGTGTTAGTTAGGACAACCTGGGTCCTCTTCCTGGGGACAACCCCGTGAAACACAAAGTCTTAGGTTTTGAAAGTAGGATGCTGGGGATGGGAGAGAGAGGCTGGCAGGCGCTGGTGGCTGACCAGCTGGGGCCATTGCTCGGGGCGAGGGTGGTTGGAGGGAGAAAGAAGGAAGAGAGAGAACTCCGTGATCACATGCAGCTATGGATGCTTGCATGTGTGTGCGTATGCGTGTGTGGGTGCGTGTGTCTCCCCACAGGACTGGACCAGTAGAGGCTGGTGGAAAGCATGAGCAGCTCCATTCAGGAAGGGGAAGCAGCAGCTGCTTCCCTAGGAGACAGCGTCTGGGAGCAGCTGCAAGCTGGGAAGAGCTCGATGGCAAGGGAGCTGCCGACCGTAGGATAGACAAGGAGAGCCAGGCTGGTTGCTACCATCTGGCTGGGCTGTGGGGCTCTACTCAGAGCTGGCCAGCCTCAGCTTTCTCTCCTGCTTGTGAAACCTGGGCCTTAACTCTCCTGTCCTTCCCTCCTCCTTAGGCTTGACCGGACTCTGCAGCTGTGCCTGGGCTCTGTCACTATGACCTCTGCTCAGCTTCCAGGCTTGCTTCTCTTTTTCCTCTTTAAGGTTTCTAATGTTGGTGACTCTCCACTTCCAGTTGCCCTCCTGTTTCTTCTTCACTTCTCCTTCATTTCTTAGTTCTCCTTTCGTTCAGAGCTAGGCAGGCCTGAAAGGCGGTGGGAGAATCAAACAGCACACTGGAAAGAGGCCATCTGTCCCCTGTCCTCTGGGCACACTCCCTGGTCTGAGTACCAGATATCCTCAGCCTCTATCCTTTAATGGTGGACTGTTATCCAGATGAGGACACTGAGATGACAGGAGGTAAAAGAAAGTAGCTCCCAACTCAAGCACTCACCACACATTCACCAAGCACCTGGCAAGTGTTGGAATCAGAGCTTGTGGAGATAAGTGTACTCTGGCCCTAATCTATGCTATCTCCAGAACTCATGCCCTCAGTGTGATCCCCTACTCATCAGTAACATTATTTAGGAACTTCTTAGGAATGCAGACTCTCAGGCCCCACCTCGGCCGGCTGAATCAGAGACACTGAGAGTGGTGCCCAGAGATCTGCACTCCTCCCACCCCTGCCCACAGGTGATCCTCAGGCTCACTAACATTTGAAAGCATGGCCCTAGATGAGGGATCTCACTAGGCCTTCCCTGCTGGAGGACAGCCCTCCAGGCCTTGAGCTCCATTTTCTCTTTCAAGGACGTCACCACAGAAGGCAGCAGAGTATTCACCTGCAGCAGGCCTGGGTGTAGCTCCCCTTTTCAGGGGGAGTAATCTGGGGTCTTTGGACCCTTTGCTTGGCCTTTTGAGAGTAAGAGTGATCAAGGATGGCTCATTTTACTCCCTGTTCCTTCTTTCACTTGATCATTTTCAGCGTTTCCTTCTTTTCCCCCTTGGGCAAATGTTTTCAGAGTTTTTTTGCAGACACGTGGTTTGAAGAATTTCAAGCCTAGAAGACACACCGCAAGGAAGAGAGTTTCTATGCCCTGAACACAGGATAACAGATAACACAGCAGGAGACACTTAGGTTAGATCATCAGTTCAGTAACAGAACCGGGACCCTGCGTCAGGGGGGCCCACTGTGGTCCAGGGGTTTGCATGATGTGGAGGCACAGACAACTTGGTGATGGGCCTCTGTGGGCAAAGAGTCCAGGGATGAGGCTGGGGCTTTAGGCGACTTGCATGTTTTCATTTTGATTCTTCTAATAGTAGGATGTAGGCAAGTCTCTTACCTTTTCTGTAATTCAGCTTCTCATTTTTAACACAGACGTAGAAGCACCATTCGTAGGACTTGCATTTGTTTTCATTAGATTTTTTTTAAACTTTTGATTTTGAAGTTATTAGGAGACAATTTTCCATGGGTCTCTCATGTTTCTGCATGTCTTGTGAAGAAAGGCCCAGAAGCCTTTCATTCTGGACTTTTTAAGGATTTTTACATGGTGAACAGCCTTGGATAATAGAAAATGTTATCTCTCAATTTAGATGTATATACCCAGCAAAGCAATCTCTCAAGAATGAGGATAAAGTTAAGATATTTTCAACAAATGAAAGCTAGCTGAGTTTACTACTGGATCCTCAGTAAAGGAATTTCTAGAGTAGGGTATATTTCAGGAAAAAGAATGATTCCAGAAAGAAGAATTGAGATGCAAGGAGGAGAGGTGACAGAGGAAAAGACCAACACGTGAGTAAATCTAGACAAAGAACAAAGTGGTCATAATAATGAGTAACTCAGGGGAGTTAAGAAACAGAACTGAAATAGATTTAAGAAGCATAAAATTTGGAGTGGGGTGCAAATATGGATGAAACTTGGTAAGGTCCTTCCATTCACGAGATGAGTATAAATACTAACTTTATGTTTTAAGTTAAATAACCACTTAAATAATAGAAATAGAGTGTATAACCTCCAAACTAGTAGAAGGAAAACCGGAATAAAAATGTTTTAAAGAAACCAACAAAAGCAAAAAGGAAGGGGAAGAAACAAAGAATAATATGGTAGAAATATATTGTTGTATCAGTAATCACTATAAATGTAAATGGACTAAAGTTCTATTTATAAGAATGTAGTAATTATTGATAAAACTCTTCTGTGAAAGGGCAAATATGGCTAGGCTGGATCTGAAAATCTAATTTATTCTGTTCTCTAGAGTCATACACTAAAGCATAAAGACACTGAAATTTTGAAAACAAAAATGGCCAGGTGCAGTGGCCTGTAACCCCAGCACTTTCGGAGGCCAAGGCAGGAGGATTGCTTGCATCCAGGAGTTCAAGACCAGTTGGGCAACATAGCAAAACCTGGTCTCTACAAAAAATAAAAAATTAGATCGGCATGGTGGTCAGCACCTACAGTCCCAGCTACTCGGGAGGCTGAGGTGGGAGGATCACTTGAGATAGGGAGGTCGAGGCTGCAGTAAGCTGTGACCACACCGTGGCACTCAGCCTGGGCAACAGAGAGAGACCCTGTTTCAGAAAAAAGAAAAAGAAAGAAAGAAAGTAAAACACAGAAAAAGATATCTGATAAAGAGTATTAAAACAGGAAGCTAAATAATCATATTAATATCAGACGAATTTCACTATAAGGCAAAAAGCCTTATTAGACATAAAGAGAGATACTACAGAATAATAAAAAGTTCAAATCACCAGAAGAATATAATAGTATTAAACTTGTACGTAATCAGTAACATAGCTTCAAAATATATAAAACAAAATTGCAAGAACCACAAGGAAAACCTGACAAATTTACATCGTAGTGGGAAACTTTAATATCCTCTCTCATTATTTGATAGATCAAGCAACAGAAAAACCAGAGATTTTAGAATATTTGAACATGCAGTTAATAAGCTTGATCTAATGGATGTATATTGAATTTTGTACCCAAGAAATAAAAAAGACACATTCTTTTGAAGTACACTTGGAGCATTTCAGAAGATTGTCTATATAGTATGCCATAAAGCAAGTCTCAACGAATTTCAACCAGTATCTTACAGTTTACATACTTTGACTCCAAAGAATTTAAGAAATCAATAACAAAAAGAGGACTAAAAAGAAATCCTGTGTTTGGAAATTCAAAGACACACTTCTAAATAGCTTCAGAGTCAAAGAGGAAATCGTAATGGAAATGAGGAAATAATACTGATTGATAAAGATAATGTTTCATCTTTAAATTCAGGGAATGAAGTGTTTCGAGATGGTTAGAGGAAAATATATATCATGTATGCTAATATATTAGGAAAGAAGAATGAAGAGCAGCAAGGTAAACATCCAAATTAAGAAATTTGAATAAACAAAAGAATAATCTTTTTAAAAATAGAAGGGATCAATTAATAAAGAGCAGATTTACTGAAATAGGAGCAAAAAATTAAATAGAATTAACAAAGCTGAAAAATGTTTCTTTAAAAATATGCATGCAATTGAAAACTGCCAGCAAAGGTAACTAAGAGATCAAGAGAAAAGGCAAAAAAATGGCAAGATTAGTAATGACAAAGAGGATTTCACTACTTATCAGGGACTGAATTGTATCCTCTCAAAAACTATGTAGAGTTCCTAACTCCCAGTACCTATGAATGTAATCTTATTAAAAAAACAGAGCACGGAGGCTCACGCCTGTAATCACAGCACTTTGGGAGGCCGAGGCGGACAGATCACTTGAAGTCCGGAGTTCGTGACCCGCCTGGACAATATGGTGAAACCCCGTCTCCACTAAAAATACAACAAAATTAGCCAGGTGTGGTGGCGTACACCTGTAGTCCCAGCTACTCAGGAAGCTGAGGCAGGAGAATCACTTGAATCCAGGAAGCAGAGGTTGCAGTGAGCTGAGATCACGCCACTGCACTCCAGCCTGGGCAACAGAGTGAGACTCTGTCTCAAAAAGAAA
>NW_012105453.1:1949600-1951636 GCF_000951045.1 Mandrillus leucophaeus
TGATCCGCCCGCCTCGGCCACCCAGAGTGCTGGGATTACAAGCGTGAGCCACCGCGCCTGGCCCACAAAGTGGGATTTTTAAGTTAAAAAGTCTACCAACACCAAGCCTAGATAAGGAGGAACACTGAAAACTTTCAGGCACTGCTGCCGGGTGTGAAGATGGGTATGAGACTTTGGAAAACGGTCTGATCTTCTCTAGCACAGGCGAAGGCTCACGGCATACGAATCTTGCTACCTGGAGACCCAGTAACTCCATACCTAGGTTCTAACCCGGGAGAAACTTTGAACATGTACACTATTAAACATGTACACAAATGTTCACACAGCATAGTGTGAGACAGCTGAAATCTATAAGCAATCTACCTGTCAACCAACAGTAGAATGACACAAAATTACGGTATAGACACACAAAGGAACACTATACAATTATGAAAATGAAGAGATTGGAGGTATGCATCACCTGGATAGATAGATAGATTTATCACCAAACGCGGATAGATCTCAAAATTAATGTCGCAAAAAAAGTAAATGAAGAATATGTACAGTATGATTCCACTTATATAAACATCAAAAAATGAACAATATCCTAATTTCAAGGCTTACCAGAAAGCTACAACAATCAAGATATTGTAGTATTGGTCTATGGTGTAATAGAGACATAGATAAATGGAAAAGAATAGGGAACCCAGAAATCAATCACACATATGTAGTCAACTCATTTTTGACAAACATATCAAGGTAATTTAGTGAGAAAGTACAGACTTTTCAACAAAACTGGTGCTGGAGCATTTAGACACCCAAATGAAAAAAGAAACAACCTTGATTCAGACCTCACACCATATATAAACACTAACTCAAAATGAATCAGCGACCTGAATGTAAAACCTAAAACTATAAAACTTCTAAAATAAACAGGAGAAAATCTTTGTGACTTTAGGTTATTCAAGGTGTCTTAGAAGACACCGAAAGCATTAACTGTAAAAGAAAAAAGGAATAAAATAGGCTTCAACAAAACTAAAAACTTCTGCTCTTTGAAAGCTAACATTAGATACCTAGAAAGACAAGTCACAGAATGAGAGAAAATATTTGTTTTTTATATATATAATATTTGATAAAGTACTGGTATCTAGAATATATAAAGAACACGCACAACACGATAATCAGAAAGTAAAGAATCCAATAAAAAAGAGGCACAAAGATTCCAACAGAAAATTCCCAAGAGAAGAGACACAAATTACAAAAAAGTGCATGAAAAGGTGTTCAACATCATTGGTCATTAGAATATGCAAATTAAAACATTTATTTATTTATTTTTATTTTTTTGAGATGGAGTTTTGTTCTTGTCACCCAGGCTGGAGTGCAATGGTGTGATCTCAGCTCCCTGCAGCCTCTGCCTCCCAGGTTCAAGTGATTCTCCTGCCACAGCCTCCAGAGTAGCTGGGATTACAGGCTCCCGCCACCACACCTGGCTAATTTTTGTATTTTCAGTAGAGATACGGTTTCACCATGTTGGTCCGGCTGGTCTCGAACTCCTGACCTCAGGTGATCTGCCCACCTCGGCCTCCCAGAGTGCTGGGATTACAGGAGTGAGCCACCATTCCCGGCCAAAACTATTTTTATAAGTAGGTATTTCAGAAATATCTGAGAGTGAGGGAGTTCAGTAGGATTCAGGAGAGAGACACAGGTGACCTCAATGGTTTGATAGTGTTCTGTGTTTTAAGGTGGAAACTGAATGAAAATCAGTTGTTCAAACAGGATGGTATTTGGGAGAAAGGGATGAAGCACTAACCCTGTCCTCTTGGCTTGGAGTCAGGGTCATCAGTCCTCCATCCACCTAGAAGCATCTCGGGGAAGTGAGGGTGACTGCAGGTGCGGAAGTTTGAGCAACAAAAGGAGGGACAGGCACTGCTCACTCCTAAACATCATTTTCCACTCCTCCTTGTGGAGCACCTGAGAATGTTGCTGGAGACAGAGGTAGCCCTTAGTGCTGTCCCCATCCTACCCTTGAAAGAGAAGAGGCCGGACATGGTGGCTCA
>NW_012105453.1:1954456-1954971 GCF_000951045.1 Mandrillus leucophaeus
AGCCTGTAATCCCAGCTACTCGGGAGGCTGAGGCAGGAGAATTGCTTGAACCTGGGAGGCGGAGGTTGCAGTGAGCCAAGATCGTGCCGCTGCACTCCAGTCTGGGCAACAAGAGCAAAACTCTGTCTCAAAAACACAAAACAAAACAAAAAGAATGAGGGAGAGTCTGTAAGAATCCAGTCACACTAGTTGCTGGACATTTTCATACTCTTTAACCAATTAGTAATCTGGCCAATCACCCAGACACCAGGATAGGAGGACAATCTGGGCCAATAGCTGTCTATGCAGGAGTGTTTGATATACCAGGCACTATGCTACTAATACATTCTCGACACCCATATTTCATTGCACTCTCACAACAAGCGTGTAGAGTAGGTATTAGTAGGCTCATTTTATAGGTAACAGAGCAAGGCTTGGAGGCGTTAAAACACCTGCTCAAGCTCACCTCTACTAGTGACAGTGAGGCTTGGCTTCAAACCCAGGTTTGCCAACCCCAGGCTCCTCATCAACTCTCT
>NW_012105453.1:1961336-1975006 GCF_000951045.1 Mandrillus leucophaeus
CCTGTAATCCCAGCTACTCGGGAGGCTGAGGCAGGAGAATTGCTTGAACCTGGGAGGCGGAGGTTGCAGTGAGCCAAGATCATGCCGCTGCACTCCAGTCTGGGCAACAAGAGCAAAACTCTGTCTCAAAAACACAAAACAAAACAAAAAGAATGGAGGGAGAGTCTGTAAGAATCCAGTCACACTAGTTGCTGGACATTTTCATACTCTTTAAGCAATTAGTAAACTGGCCAATCACCCAGACACCAGGATAGGAGGACAATCTGGGCCAATAGCTGCCTATGCAAGAGTGTTTGATGTACCAGGCACTATGCTACTAATACATTCTCGACACCCATATTTCATTGAACTCTCACAACAAGCGTGTAGAGTAGGTATTAGTAGGCTCATTTTATAGGTAACAGAGCAAGGCTTGGAGACGTTAAAACACCTGCTCAAGCTCACCTCTACTAGTGACAGTGAGGCTTGGCTTCAAACCCAGGTTTGCCAACCCCAGGCTCCTCATCAACTCTCTAGCATACCCAGAAACTATGGCATTTGCAGCCTCAGGGGGGCTGCAGCCACAGGACAGTCACTAAGCCCACCCTCCTCCCTCTGTTCTTCCGGAGATGACATCCTGACACACGATAGGAAGTGTGACCTCTCCGTGGCATGCAGGAATAAAGCCAGCCACTCAGCAGCCACTTGGGACCCCACCCAGCAAGACCCCAACACTCCTTTATAATCTCGTCTCTGCCTGTAAACCACAGCTTCTTCTGCACATGGTCTGTCTTTCTCAGTGTCTCTTGGATTTACTGCTCCTCCAACTGGCATCAAGCATTTGCGCCTATGCTTGTGGCTGAAGAGCGTCACCAGCCATCACTCAAGGTTCTGCTGGAGCCCCACCCCTACAGCAAGGCCAGGCGGCCCCTGGACCTTGTCTTTCTCTGAACAACCACCACATCACATCCCTCACTCTTGAGGCTTACTGGGTATTCATCTTTCAAAGCCACAGGGCTAACTGGGAGGCAGGGAGGCGAGAAGAGGTCAGAGCTAATGAGGTGATCCCTCTTGCTCTCAGGTCTGGGAATCTTTACTCTCTGCTGTGCCATCGATCATGCTTCCCAAACGATCACATCTCTAGTAGAGGAATGCAGTTGAAAATATTTTGTTCTTTCTCAGTGTTTAGCACACACGGTAGACAGTAAGTCTTTTACTTGGTATACGAACGCGTGACTGAAGTGAATGAAGGAAGGGAGAAGAGGACAGCTGAATGAGACCAGTCTTTTTGAGATGGTGATTAAATCCTGGTGTGCCTAACTGGGAGACAAAGGATTGAGGAGTCATCAGAGAGACAGTTTGTTGTCGATGCTGAGAGCCTGAACTTCGGAATTTGACAAGGTTTGAATCCGAGCTCTGCCACTCAAGGGTTGTACGAACTTGGCCAATTTACTAACCTCTCTGTGCTTCGACTCCATCTGTAAGAAGAGAATGAATACCAACCCTGCAGGGCCATTACAATGATAAACAAGATAATTTGTTTAAGTGCGTGGCATGGAGGAAATATTCCATAAAAGATAGTTCATTATGATCAGTGAGGGAAGGAAGAAGAGGATGTTGGGAGGAAGATTTCTTTTACGGAGTTTTGGAAGTATGTGCAGAGTTGTCCCTCCAGTCCCACCCCCCGCTGCTGGCCCGCTGGCCCTGTGACCGTAGCGTCTCCATTGTCTTGACAGAGACATTCTGGAGCCTCACTTTGGTCATGGATCTCTCTCGTTTCTGGAACTGGCAGCAGCAGCCGTCTGCCGGGTGGTGGCACCGTGCAGGCTGTTGCTGGGAGGATGGCTGATATGAAGGTGGGGTGAGGAAGACAGGATGGTGGGTGGGGAGGATGGCAGCTGAACCGTTGGTTTATTTCAGGGTTCCAAGACCTCCAACCATCTCTTCCTACAAGCCCCCTGACACAGGAACCCAGACCAGATGTTTCCTCTCTTTCACTATCGATGGGTGGTTTGGGGACACAGGGGAAGGGAGGGGAAGGAAAAGAAGGCAGCGAGAGAGAATCCTTGTTTGGGAGCCCGTCCTTCTCCACCTGGGGTCTGCAGCCTCAGTGTCCCCTCCTTGGTGTTCTAGGAGGCACCCGATGGGCGTTAATCACATGGCCAAAGCCAGGGTCAAGGCAAACCAAGCGCATGGATGTGGGATGGCACATTACCTAGAGGTACCTGCCGCACAGCAGCCTCCTACAGCTTGGAAATTACGTCACTAGCCGTAGGCACAGCCCGCCAGAGGCACCATGTGGTCCACTGAGGTGGGACCTAACTGGATAACAGTGAATTTTTTCCCCCTGGGTCAGCCTTGACCGGGATGATCTCCCACCCAGAGATGACTTCACCTCCCTAAGTTCCTTGGTAGGAAACTTGAGGGGTGGTTAGAAACTTCCGCTCGACTCACTGGATAATAACTCAGGACGAGAGAGGATAAGAACAGCTCTTTGTGTCACCGGCACCACTTGGAGAAACAGCCTAAAAGGCAGGGAGAGCAGCTTGGAGAATTCCAGCAGCTTCAAACTCCACCACCAGGATCTCTGTTTCCATGTCTGTAAAACGGGGGAGAATAATACATGTCAAGTGACTATCCTCCCTCAGCAAGAGAACGTTGTGAGTAATAATTGTCATGACAGCGCTTTCCAAATGTGCAGGATCAGCGAGAAAGATTTCACAGGGCATCAACAGCTCAGGGGATGTTGGCTACAGGCGGGGAAAGCACCTATGTGCCCTTCTACCTGCCACACCCACGGAGGAGGCTCAGCGGAAGGACAGGTGCACTCCTCCCAGATTACTCTGAAATCATTGTGGCTGCTCAGTAAGCACTTCTTGATCAGAGTCTGAGAGTCACAACTGAAAGTACTTGAGGCTCAAAATCACCTGCTCCAGTCAATCATTTCGAGGGCTCTGGTGTCATATCCTTCCCTGAGGTGCGTCTTCTTTCTCAGGCACATGTCCGCGAGGGCCCTGTGAATCTGGGTAGGTCAAACTGCACTGGGTGCGTACTTTGTCTTGGTCAGCATCTCGATTTCTGTTTCTAAAGGAAAAGGAAGTGCCTCGATTCCTCCCAAGACTTGAAAACCCCAGCAGGGTTGGTGACTTCTTTGCTGTGTTGCTGAAAATGGGACAGGCTGCCCTGGAGGTGGTGATTCCCCTGCCCTGGAGGCATTCAGCAAGATCACCTATGACTACACGCTGTGCTGAGGACCTTGTGTGTGTCACCTTCATCACTGCAATAACCCACGAGGAGCCCGCTATCATGATCACCTCCATCTCACAGATAACAGGGGAGGTACCTGCCACACAGCAGGCTTCTAGTCGGCTGGGAATCACGCCACTAGCCAGAGGCACAGCCTGCCAGAGGCACAGCCTGCCAGAGGCACCATGTGATCCACTGAGGTGGGAGCTAGCTGGATAACCTTGAATTTTTTCCCTGTGGGTCAATCTTGATGGCCCTCCCACCACACCTTTGACCGGGATATCTCCCACCCGGAGATGACTTCACCTCCCTAAGCCAGACACGACTGGATGGGAGAACAGCCAGGGAGGCGCATGCAGCACAACCTGGAAACTGCGTGTGTGTGTATTTGTGTGTGTGTGTGTGTGAGAGAGAGAGAGAGAGGGAGAGAGGGAGACACACAGAGAGAGAGAGACAGAGAGGGAGAGACAGACAGAGAGAGACAGGGTGAAAGAGAGAGATAATTGCTTTTGTATGAATCTTTCTTTCTTTTTTTCAGCAAACCACAGACCAGATACACATTCTTGGGCAGTTTCCTGAGGATGAACTTAAGATTTTCAGAGAGAGAGGAAAAAAAAGAAAAGAGTAGAGGTGGAGGAAGAAGTGAGGCAGAAAGTAATCAAGCTCACATGCATGCGCGCGCACACACGCGCGCGCGCGCACACTTCACACATGACTCCCGGCAATAAGGAAGTGAGACCAGATCTTTTTCATGAATGGGCTTAACTCAGCCTTGCTGAACTTCCGCTCTCCCATTCACCAGCATTCAAATTTCACCTTCTGACCATCCAAGGCAGCTGGCTGCTGGCCCAGGAACTAAGAGCACTTTGAGATCATCCCTCTGACCACAGGCAACTGTGCGCTTGCAAGGAATCTTCTTTCCTGAGCTGGTAAATTCAAAATGACCAGGGTGTTTACAGGGTACCAGGTTTGAGGGCCACTGACCCTTGGACCCCCAACCCTACCTACTGCCCTGTTCCCCCAGGACCACAGCTTACACTCTGCAAAAGCTAAGAAATGACAGGCAGGCAATGCACACGGAGGAAACATTTCTGCACAGCAACTGCACAGGAGCACAGCCCAGGTTAACTCTCTGGGGAATGTTAATGCCAGCCTTAAATTAGGCTGGGGAAAATGACAGTCACCATTTTGGAAAGGACACTTTATGGCTTTTCCCGTGGGAGCTAGGGAGCAATTAACTGGGGCGTGTGACCTATCAGTGCGCCATTCTTTCATATTGGGTGGGAGCCAGGCGAGGCACAGGCAGCAGTGGAAGTTTCTGTTCCTTGAAAATCAGCCTTGAGATGCCCGGCGGGGTGTGTCCAGGCAGTGGAAGGGCCGCGATTGGCGAGGGGTCTCGAGCAAGTCCTTTCATGTTGCTGTGCTCCTGCTTCCTCGTCTGTCAAGAGGTGGCGATAAGACCTCCCTGGAACAACTGCTGGGGTGACCCAGTGAGCTAAGGCCAAAGACCTGCCTCCCCAGTGTGAGGGACCTGGGCTCATCGGCAACCCAGTTAGGGAAACCCCTACCACCCAGAACTGACAGAGCAGCTGTCGCTATTCCGAAAGAATAAAGATAGCTTTATCTCTGAACTTCCAGAAATGGTGGATGCGACAGACTGGTGGCCCAGAAGCGAGGAAAGCGATAGGAGGCAGACAGGGCTGGCCTGCCCTGAGACCAGAGGAGGAGCAGGAGAGAAGTCGGGGCAGAGACACCTCGGAGGCTCAGCTTTTCCTTTCCTGACTTCTTTCCCCTCTCCTGCAACTCCTTCGAATGGAAGCTCAAGGAGGTGATGGAGAAAGGAACATCCTTTTCCTGGCTCCACTTTATATCCTCAGAATCCTCCCTCAGACTCCCTGGTCCCCACGCTTGGGCTACCGTGGGTCCCCAGGCCCCGCGTCTTACAATGCTGGGCCCAGAGGCGGGAGCATGGACGAGATGACCTTGAGAGTGCCTTCCCCGCTTGGGGCCACGAGTCTTTTCCCAAGGCTGAATCTAGGGCAGCGTGCTCGAGATCTGCATTCCACTCCTCGCAGCTGCTGAGCTACTGGGTCCAGCTCTGGGCACTGGGAATGGACTCGGAAATACCAGTGGGCTTTGTTTGGGCCGATTACTCACAGTAGAGGAATGACATCCATTCCACTGGACTTTCTAGGAACTTGCCTGCAGCTGGAGCTGTCCCTGTCCCTAGGTTCCCTCTAGCACAGAGAGGCTGCTAGCAGAGGCCTGGCTGGGGAGGGAATGTGCAGCTTCCAGGGGGTGCCAGTGGGCCCCAGGAAGCATTGATGTGATGCTCTTTTTATTAAGTTGCGCTCTAAGCCCTTCTCCCCTGTGATAACTTCCGGGAGTAGCTGTCCCCATTTCCCTGGTCTCCTCTCCCTCTCCTGCTTCAGGAGCCAAATTCCTGCATGACAGCAGCACCTGAGGAATCAGAATTCACACAATAGTAATGCAGGTGAATGGAGGAAATGCCTGTTGGTCTAATGAGCTTGGGTAATAAAGGCTGCCGTCCGCGGAAGCCTCACATGCCAGGTGCGTGCCCAGCCCTGCAGGCTCTGCTTCCCTCAATTCTTCCAGCGCCCTGGTTGTGCAGGTGCTGTTCTTGTGACCTTTTTACAGATGAGGAAGTGGAGTCTTAGAGAGACCAGGAAATGCTTTCAAGATCACATAGTTAGCAAATGGCAGAGCTGGGAATTAAGTCCATTTCTGCTCAATTATAAAACACACGAGTTTAGCCACCGGACTCTGATTTTTGTGTGCACTGTAGTAGCTCAGCTTTTATGAGAACCGGAGATTAAGCTCCCTGAGGGTAAAGGCTATGTCTGATTATTAGTATTACTTTTTGCCCTATTTATCTCTATAAGATGCCAGGAACTCATTTTAAAATGCACCTGCCAAACCATGCTGAGATGGTGGGCGGCGGCTGCCCACGGATGATCTGGAGGCCACTGCAGCTGCAGGGACCAAAAGCAACCCTGGAACTGTCCACGCTGCAGACAGACTTTTCAGGTCGCTCTCACCCTGCTTCTCCCATGGCTGTTTCTTTTTCTCCCGTCTGCCTCCTGGTTTCTGCCCACCGGAGGCTTTTCCAGCCTCGTGACCTCTATTACCGCCCCCTCTCTGCAAATGCCTGCACCTTACTCATCGCCCTGTCTTCAAGCTGCTACCGCATGACTGAGGTTCCTCTACTCTTCTTCCCTGTGCCACGTCTCTGTTTCCTAATGGCTTCTCTGGCTCGCTCTCTGTGTCTCTAAGCACCTGGGCCACCTCACTCTCCATTCCTGCTGAGGGTGTCTGAGAGAGTCCCTGATGGGTTAGTAACAACCCAAATCTGGAGATACCTGTTGGTCCCAGTCTCACCAGCTTAGTTTTTAGGCTGCCCACATTCTGTAAGGCAGTGGTCTGCAACCTTTTTGGCACCAGAGAAGGGTTTCGTGGGCGACAATTTTTCCATGAATGAGGCAGGGGAGGAAAAGGTGGTTTCAGATTGACCCAGGCACACGACGTTTATTGGGCACTGCATTTCTGTTATTACTACATTGCAACATATAATGAAATAATTATACAACTCACCATAATGTAGGATCAGTGGGAGCCCTGAGCTTGTTTTCCTGCAGCTAGACAGTCCCATGTGAGGGTGATGGGAGACAGTGACAGACCAGCAGGTATTAGAGTCTCATGAGGAGCCCGCAACCCAGATCCCTCGCATGCGCAGCTCACAGTAGGGTTCGTGCTCCTATGAGAATCTCATGCAGTCACTAAGCTGACAGGGGGTGGAGCTCAGGTGGTGATGCGAGCAATGGGAAGTGACTATAAATACAGATGAAGCTTCACTCTTGCCCACCGCTCACATCCTGCGTGTGGCCACGATCCCCCCCATAGAGTGGTTCACCTCAGGTCCTCCAATTTAAAGAGGAGGCACCTGAATCTCAGAGACGTTAAGCAACTTGCCTGAGGTCACACATTTAGAAGGTGATAGAATCCAGATCAGAACACATATCAGTCTGGGAAGATGAAAAAAAATCTGAGATGAACGGTGGTGATGGTTACACAACAATGTGAATGTACTTAATGCCACTGAATCCTTTGAAACGGTGAAAATGGCAAATTTTGTCATGTATGTTTTACCACAATAAAAAGTGGCTAAAATGGCAAAAAGAAACAATGAACAAAGGTATTGTACCTAAACCCTTATCTTCATGCCTGGCATGTAGGAGCTAATACGATGATTAATTATGTTAATATTACTTTTTAAGTTTCCTCATCTATAAAGTGGGGATAATAAAAATACCTCTTAGGGCCTTTTTTTTTTGAGATGCAGTCTCACTCTGTCACCAGGCTGGAGTGCAGTGGCACAATCTCAGCTCACTGCAACCTCCACCTCCCAGGTTCAAGCGATTCTCCTGCTTCAGCTTCCCAAGTAGCTGGGACTACAGGCATGTGCCACCACGCCCAGCTAATTTTTTGTATTTTCAGAAGAGATGAGGTTTCACCATCTTAGCCAGGATGGTCTTGATCTCTCGATCTCGTGATCCACCTGCCTCGGCCTCCCAAAGTGCTGGGATCACAGGCCTGAGCCCCCGCGCCCGGCCAGGGCTTTTTTTCTTACTTCTTAGAAAGTTACTGTGGCAGATTTATGCATATATAAGTTGCATTCATTTTTTTAAATGGAGACATCACCTACTTGAAGAGCATAAGTACTAAGTATACAGCGGGATGGATTTTACATATGTATTTATCAATGTACTCACCACCCAGGCCAAGGTGGAGACATTTTCCATGCCCTGAAAACTTCCTTGGGTCCCTCCAGGTTAGGACCAGCATCCTTCCCAGTCTTAGGGGTTTTCATTGAATTAAACACAACCTCTAGCACCTTGTCTGACATAGACTTCCTTGATCAATGTTATTAATAATCAATACTATTATTAATAGCACACTAATTACTGCTGTTTGACAAAGGGTAAAAACAATAGAACTGCTAATGATAATACTCCAAACCCAACTTAGAACGAAACTCATACAAGAGCATCGGCCATAGAGCTAAGAGGTTGGCCCTTTGGCTGCCATCCACAGCCATGCAGCTTGGGCCAAGAGGATGCTCCTCTGAGCTTCCGGGTCCTCATCCCTCAAGTGAGGCCTCCGTCTAAGTATCTAGAGTCTAAGGATCTCTATGGCTCCTTCTAGCTCCAACATTCTACAAGTCTAGGAATTCGGCTTTGTAACCTGGCAAGGGGCTGAAAAAAGCGTGGAAACTGACGGTTATAGCAAAATCAAGCCCGCAGACCTCTTGCATCCCAGCAGCTGGAGTGGTGTTCGTGGTGTCTGGCTGCAGGGACAATACAGAAAGGCTCTGGCTACAACTTTTGAAAAATTCTAGGTCAAACCATACTAATTGGTTGACCTGTAGAGATGAAAAACCTTTCTCCACATTAGGGTTGACATGCACAGGTCATACCAGTGGTCAAGTCCACCCACTCTATTCTCAGCTGTTGGATTCTCTGGGTGGCAGAATCTCCATCTGCTCACACAGCTGTGCTGAGAGCTGAAGGGTCTGGGGTGGTCTCTGGTCACCGGCCAGCTGTTTAAGCAGCAGGCAGGGGGAGCTTCCCCTGGCTTCCTCAGGACTGCAGCTGTTCAGAGCATCATGGGAACAAAGGCTGACTTCTATGACAAGAATGTGTCAAAACCAATTTTTCTTAATGCAGGAAATTATTTCAAGTTGAGTTCTAAACTAGTCTAAACACGTTCCCTGCAACATAAAACATAGTAATAAAGCGCCTAAAAGGGTGTCTCATATAGAACAGGTACTCAGTAAATGTCAGTTCCTGGATGCCTGGATGCCTCAGCCTATATTAATCTCTGTCATTCATTGATTCGTTCATTCATTCACTCAGCAAACCCTTTTCAGTGCTGTGGGTTCCAGATATTGAAGACACCATAATGAACAGCACAGACAAAATCCCTGTCCTTGAATTTTGTGGTCTGGTGGGTAGAGACTGACAATTGGCAATTACAATTAAAAAAACAACAACAACAAAGACAACATGCATTCCGTTGATCAAACATGTACTGAGCACATAGTAGTGCCAGACCCAGTTTTCGGTATTAGGGATACAGCGTTAAACAAGACACACATAGTTTCTCAACTTAAAAAACTTTACCTCTAGTGGAGAACCAGGCAGTCACCATACGAACAAATGAGTAAAAGGGTTTCGTGATGGTGCTTGAGGGAAATGAATGTAGCACGGGTGCAGCACAGCGGGAGAATGTACTGCTTTGACAGAGCGAGCCAGGCTTCAATCATTTCTAGAGAACACAAAGCACAAAGAAAACTTCCATTGCCCGCATGGTTATGTCACTGGTTTTCCCGTTGCGGGTTGTGAAACACCTCTCCTGTGTAAATGTTTGTGGAGCACTGGTTTGCCTCCTTTCTTGGATGGCACAAGGGTAAGCTCCTTAAGGTCAGGAACTGCATCTCAATTTGAGGGCTCCCAAAACCCAAATACACTAGCCAACTACTATAGGTTGAGTATCGCTCATCCAAAATGCTTGGGAACAGCAGTGCTCTGGATTTTTTATATTTCCAGACTTTGGCATATTTTGCACACAGTGAATATCTTGGGGATGAGATCCAAGTCTAACCACAAAACTAATTTATTTTTCATATACACCTTATACACATAGCCTGAAGTTTTTTTTGTTTTTGTTTTTGTTTTGTTTTTTTTGAGGCAGAGTCTTGCTCTGTCGCCGAGGCTGGAGTGCAGTGGCTGGATCTCAGCTCACTGCAAGCTCTGACCTCCGGGTTCACACCATTCCCCTCCCTCAGCCTCCCAAGTAGCTGGGACTACAGGCACCCGCCACCAAGCCCGGCTAATTTTTTGTATTTTTAGTAGAAACGGGGTTTCACCATATTAGCCAGGATGGTCTCGATCTTCTGACCTTGTGATCCGCCCACCTTCGCCTCCCAAAGTGCTGGGATTACAGGCGTGAGCCACCGTGCCCGGCCGCCTGAAGGTCATTTTATAAAATATTTTTAAAAATTTGGGCATGAAACAAGGTTTGTGCTAATTACTTAATGTGTAAAAATTTTCACTTGTGGCATCAGGTCCACACTCAAAAATTTGGATTTTGAAGCATTTCAGATTTTGGATTTTTGGATTAGGGATGCTCAACTTGTATATTTGAGGGATTTCTTGACTGAATTTAGCAGAGAATGGGTAAGGGTGCTCTCTGACTTGATTGAAGATGCATCTGCAG
Organism: Mandrillus leucophaeus; assembly: GCF_000951045.1. Lineage (NCBI taxonomy): Eukaryota > Metazoa > Chordata > Mammalia > Primates > Cercopithecidae > Mandrillus > Mandrillus leucophaeus. The sequence continues at coordinate 1,971,858 of NW_012105453.1, forward strand.
TGTCTCCCTCACAAAGATCTTAAGAATCGGGGGCTTATGGAACAGGGACAGGTGGGGATTGCATGGTGGAAAAACACTGAGGAGGAGCCCTGCAGAATGAGACTCTAAGGAGTTCTAGAACACACAGGATTTAATTCCAGTGAAAAGCATGGAATGACATGGTGGACAGTTGGAAACAAAAGCTGGCTCTTTCCCACCCCTGCCATCTGATAACAGTCCTGGCAACACCACGGCCTCACTTCTCCATCAAGGTTTTAACCATCCAAACCCTCTTCCTTCCAGCCTGAGTGTGTGCGATAAAAGTGACGCCGGCTATTAACTCTGTTCGAGAGTGAGGAAACTGAGAGAAAAGGGAAGTTGGGGCAGAAACCAGGAGTAGACGGAGCTCTCCTAATTCAGGGTTGGTAGCATAATTTGCCAGATCTACATGAACTGCATTCATCCTTAACTTTTTCGTGCGTTAGAATAAATATCTGACTTAGAATTTTTATTCAAAAAGTGTCTGAACCTTCCTTCTCTGTGACGCCTTCGCCACTGCCTAGCCTTCTTTTTCTTCACTTCCAGCTTCCAGCTTCCTACATCTTCTTCTTGGGTGGCAGGGAAGGAACCGTAAGCACGGGCAGTGTGGGAGGCGAAGACTCCGGGTTGCAGCTCAGCGCAGCTGTCACTGATTACAGAAGGGTGCGTAAGATCCCCAAGCACCCGCTGCTTTGCCTCAGTTGCTGAATGCAGATTTGAAAACCACAGCAAGCGTGAAGACCAGAAAGGACAGCTGCTGGGTGGGTCAGGCTGGTGGAGATCTACCCCAGCTCCCAAGCCTAGCTTCTACTTTCTCCACCTGGGTTTTCTTCCCTTCAAGAAGATGTGCAGGGCCAGTGTGGATGGGCAGTGCCACATGAACTATGCAAAAGAAGGCAATTTCCTATTCCGTACCAACCTCCACGGGGATCTCCTTGCAATGACTCCCCTGGGTTCCACCCTCTTCCCTTGCAGGCACCATACAGCAATCACAGTAGTCGTTGAAGACATAGATCTCGTGTCTCTACCCTGCTTAAAATCCTTCAAAACCCCACCCTTGCTCTAAGAATAGTCTCAACATGGCTTCTAACCCCTGCTTACTTCTCCAGCAACAGCCCGGGTCAGCTCTTCTTGCCTGACTCCTGCCACACTTCCTTCTGATCCTCAAAGAGCCAAAGTCTCCCGCCATGGGCTTTTCTTTTTTTTCTAATTTGAGTCAAGATTTCACTCTGCTGCCCAGGCTGGAGTGCAGTGACACGATCACAGCTCACTGCAGCCTTGAACTCCTGGGCTCAAGCGATGCTCCCATCTCAGAAGGACATCTACCAAAGGCTGTTGGTCAAGCTGTTCAGGTTTCTGGCCAGATGAACCAACTCCACCATCAACCACGTTGTGCTGAAGACGATGTTAATGAGTCGCTAAAACTGACCACCTCTGTCTCTTTCCCGGATGATGGGGAAGATGAAACTTTCTGGCTGGAAGAACAAAACAGCTGTGGTTGTGGGGGTCGTAATGGATGTTGAGCCCGTGCTGGAGGTGCCCAAACTCAAGGTGGGTGCATTGCATGTGAGCAGCAGACCCACAGCCATATCCTCAAGCCTGGGGGCAAAATCCTCACCTTTGCCCAGCTGGCCCTGGCCTCCCCTAGGCCTGTGGCTTCAGCCTGCTCTCCCATCCTTACAAGGGCCAAGGTGTACAGGCATTTCGGCCAGGCCTGGGAAACCCCACATAGCCACATCAAACCCTATGTCCACCCCAAGGGCCAGTCACAGCTAAAAAAAACTGACCCTGGGTCATATCCTCTTATTTAAAGATTTTAGGACCAGAGGCAATGGTTCATTCCAGTAATCTCAGCACTTTGGTATGCTGAGGTGAGAGCATCACTTGAGGTCAGGAGTTTGAGATCAGCCTGGGCAACATAGCAAGACCTCATCTCTATGTCTCTACTAAAAATAAAAATAAATTTTAAAAATGGATGCTGAAAAAAAAAAGAAAAAAGTCACTTCCCTTCTAGTCTGAAGAAAGTTTCCTGGGTTCCTCAGATTAGGTTATACGCCCCACTATATTTTTTCATAGCATTTTTTTCACTTCTGTAAGGTAGTCTCTATTATATTAATAGTGATGTGAATTTAAAAAAAATGGTTTAAAAAATTTTTAGTTGCTGTTCCTGTTCTCCTCCTCTTCCTCCTACTTTCTCTCTTCCCCCTTTCTTTCCTCTCTCCTCCTCCTCCACGCCCTTCTCTTCCTCCTCCTCCTTCGATAACATCATCCTCTTAGCTCCTAGGACACAGCCTGGCACTCTGTGCATATTTGCTGAATGAGTGTGTGGCTCTGTATGCCCTAGGGGTTGGGAAGACCTTTAAGATGATTGAATCCCATGAGTCTCCTTTGCAGCACGGCGGCCGGATGTCCCTAGCCTCTGCTGCAATGCCTCTGTACTGTGAACTTGTAGACCCCCAGGGCTGCCTATTCTGTCTAAGGAGGCAGCCTCACGACATGGTTAAATGCTCAGGGTCATACCCAATATGTTATTTAACTCTTCTCAGCCTCTGTTTCTTCAACTGCGAAAAGGTGGTCATAATAATACCCACTCCACAGCAATGCTGCAATTGTGAGATGAGATTAAGCATGTGGAGCACAGCGCCTGGCACCAAGTGATGGTTAAATACATGTGATTGATTGTCCCGATTATTATTTTATCGTAACCGTCATCAGTCTGTCTTCAGATGGTGACGACAGAAGGTGAAGTTGTTCTCACATTGCATCTTGATCAATTTCTCTCTAACTTCTGATTGTCCCTTTGGGTTTGCAAGTTCCACCTGACAACCGCTGGTGTCAGAGGCCAGCACCTTGATGAATACGTGTCTTCTCTTCTCTAGCTTACCATGGGACAGACAGCTACTGCACCAGTTTCAGGTCTTCTCACCATCTTGGCTTCTTTCTGAATAACTCCTCTTTTGCTATGTCCCCTTACTTCTCAGGCCATCCTAGGGATGAAGAAAGTACTGGGCCAGGCCAGGCACGGTGGCTCAAGCCTGTAATCCCAGCACTTTGGGTGGCCGAGAAGGGCGGATCACGAGGTCAGGAGATCGAGACCATACTGGCTAATATGGTGAAACCCCATCTCTACT
>NW_012105453.1:1977271-1979200 GCF_000951045.1 Mandrillus leucophaeus
CCCCTCATCGTTCACCCAAGGATTGTCAAAGAACATGTTGTCATCATGTAAATCTCATGAAAATAAAATAAAGTTAGTGAAGGTAGGAAGTATTGAGGGTGGTGGCACATTATTTCATCCTGGTGATAAATTCATGGTACAGTTTCATGCTCTATCACTATCTATCTATCTATCTATCTATCTATCTATCTATCTATCTATCTATCTATCTATCTAATCTAATCTAATCTAATCTATCTACTACCTTAGACTTAGAATGCAGAATGTTTGTCTTGGGGACATATATTAACTCATTGATTTGGCTTGAAAAATAAAAACTGGCCGGGCACGGTGACTCATGCCTGTAATCCCAGCACTTTGGGAGGCCAAGGCAGGCAGATCACGAGGTCAAGAGATCAAGACCATCCTGGCCAACATGGTGAAACCCCGTCTCTACTAAAAATACAAAAACTAGCTGGGTGTGGTGGTGCGTGCCTGTAGTCCCAGCTACTCAGGAGGCTGAGGCAGAAGACTCGCTTGAACCCGGGAGGTGGAGGTTGCAGTGAGCCGAGATAGTGCCATTGCACTTCAACCTGGCAACAGAGAGAAACTCTGTCTCAAAAAAAAGAAAAAAGAAAAAAGAAAAAGAAAAACTAAGTGTTTTGGTGGGGGACGAAGAATAGTCTACTCTGGGCAATTAATTTTATGACCCACTTCAACAATTACCTTAAAAGGCCATAAATTGAATGTGCTAAATTTTCAGCTCTTAAAATTTCCACAATAAAGTATATGATAGTACAAAATCAATGTACAACAAAGTTGTGGTAAACTTATATTGAAATGAAAAATATTTCAATTTCTCCAACCCTTTTTAAGTATATCAAGTTAGAAGGTGCCTTTATGAGAAAGAATAACAAGCATAATTAACAATCATTTAATAAGTCTTGATAAAGTATTTTAGGTGATTTCCCAGAAAAAGAGGACTTAATGACCACAAACACTAGGTAATAAATATTTGCAAGTCAGATGTTTTCCAATTATTTGCTTTCAACAATATCAGGAGAGGACCTAATGGAGTTGTCAGCTGATAGATTATTAAAAATAATTCTTGATGATAGGGCAGTATGTTATTTTTGGCATAGAACTTGGAGAGAGTTCAGAGAGCTAAATCATATTGCTATAATAAAACTCCATCCAAACTTATTTACGTGAACAAGGTTTCCCAGCATTACTTCTATAAAAATGAAAAGTAGGAATAGAATGGATGCTATTCCTTGTCTAACTCTAATAACAAGTAGTATCATGCATGAATACATGAATTAATTAAAGATAAAAGCCTTATTTGGCTGGGCGCAGTGGCTCACGCCTATAATCCCAGCACTTTGGGAGGCCGAGGTAGGTGGATCACGAGGTCAGGAGATCGAAACCATCCTGGTTAACACGGTGAAACCCCGTCTCTACTAAAAATACAAAAAATTAGCCAGGCGTGGTGGCAGGTGCCTGTAGTCCCAGCTACTCGGGAGGCTGAGGCAGAAGAATGGCCAGAACTTGGGAGGTGGAGGTTGCAGTGACCCAAGATCGTGCCACTGCACTCCAGCCTGGGTGACAGAGCGAGACTGCATCTCAAAACAAACAAACAAACAAAAAAATGCCTTATTCATTTCAGTAAGAGATACGAGGCGGGTGGATCACCTGAGGTCGGGAGTTTGAGACCAGCCTGACCAATACGGAGAAACCCCGTCTCTACTAAAAATACAAAATTAGCCGGGCGTGGTGGTGCATACCTGTAATCCCAGCTACTCCAGAGGCTGAGGCAGGAGAATCGCCTGAATCGCTTGAACCTAGGAGGCGGAGGTTGCGGTCCGCCGAGATCGGGCCATTGCACTCCAGCCTGGGCAATAAGAGTGAAACTCCGTCTCAAATAAAATAAAAGAGATACATTACTTTTTT
>NW_012105453.1:1982300-1984118 GCF_000951045.1 Mandrillus leucophaeus
GTGAGAGACTAAATTTTGAGCAGGGGGAGCTCTCACGCAGGGCTCTCCAATATACACTGTGGAGGTAGCTTCCTTTTCCACCTATGCAAAAAACCAACCAACCCCACAAATATCTGGTAGAAAGAAGGGCTGTTCCAGCAAAGAATCAATTAATATGAAGACCGCCATCTACTGGCAGATGGTATCTACTGACCCCATTGGTGCACTGGATAAGTTTTGCCATTGCATGGGGTTTCCTGATTGGATTGCTTGAATGCTGAGAACCAGTCCTCTTGCCCATTCCTTTTGCCTAATTTGCCTTCTTCATTTATTCCTTTGTTACTTTGATTCCTCAACATATACAATATCTCACAGAGCCTTTATGCTACAGGGGATCTTTGGAGGGTATAACTGTTGTGTGTCATTAACACTTTAGTATGAATTAACTCATTTGACTACCACTAGTCCAGAAGTTAAGAAATTCCAATTTGTTCCCTTTTTTCTCCCTTTCTTCCTCTCTTTCTCCTATCACTGAATATAGAAGTCAGGCTCAAAAACACACCTTAACTCTGGAGAGGAAAGGACTTCAGAACATTTTCATACCAGAAGACAGCTGTGGAAGGTTTAAAAAGGTATCAGTACACTGGCCTTCCTTACTCCATCAAATCTCATTTGTGCCCTTCTCAGAGTCTCTAAAACAAATGCAACTCCAGGAAGTCTCCCCAGTCTCTGAGATCCCATATTTCCAGTTCCTTCAACCTCTCCAGCTGTCTGCTCCATCTTTTTTTTTTTTTAACAAGAAGTGTAAATATCTTCACTGTATTCTTATGCACATTTCATGTGTGGTGCGTCTGTTTCATGTGTGGTCTGTCTGGCCTCTTGTCATGGGCTGTTTACTTCCTGGAGACACTTTGGTTTTTCTTTCTCAGTATTTCACCATTGCACTAAGTCTAAGTTGTGGCACTGTTCATGGTATGTGCTGCCTGCACATTGTGGGACGTGCCCTGGTCAGAGTTTGAACAGTGGGGAAATGGTGGCTCGGAAGGTCTTGGTGAAGCTCAGAAGATGTTCTAGGTCTCTACACACCTATTTCTAGGTGTGGTTTGCAAGGAGCAGGTATTAGAACCACGGTTTACAACCTGCAGTGTGAGTGTCCCTGAAGAGACAGGAAGACTTCCCAGGGGGTATTTGGGCATGAATTGTTTTAAGGCACTCCATTTCCAGACCCTGAATACCGTATCTGCCTTCCCCTGAATTGATGTAGCAGACAGTGCACCTGCAGCTGGGGGGTCAGGCTGGTTCTCTAGTCCTGGCTGCCCTTTCTCAATAGCCCTTTTCCTACTTTACAAAAAGGGGGAAAAAACCTGTTAACTCTCTCTCATCCCAAATCTTACTTACTATGGTGCATTAGGCCAAGTGTACAAACTTCCATGGCATCCAAAAAAGGACAACTGAAAATATTAATGAAGGCAACATAGATCTCTAAGGTCTTGTGTCTCCCTCTGTCTTATACATATGTCTGTGATAGGCAAAGCATGGCATTAGACGCAGGGTGGTTTAACCTATTTTGGGAATATTTTGAATTCAGAGAGGTTGTGTGGTAAGGCAAAAATATGACAACAATATTTGTCTAATGACTCCCCTCATCGTTCACCCAAGGATTGTCAAAGAACATGTTGTCATCATGTAAATCTCATGAAAATAAAATAAAGTTAGTGAAGGTAGGAAGTATTGAGGGTGGTGGCACATTATTTCATCCTGGTGATAAATTCATGGTACAGTTTCATGCTCTATCACTATCTATCTATCTATCTATCTATCTATCTATCTATCTATCTA
>NW_012105453.1:1985758-1992499 GCF_000951045.1 Mandrillus leucophaeus
GCGGTCCGCCGAGATCGGGCCATTGCACTCCAGCCTGGGCAATAAGAGTGAAACTCCGTCTCAAATAAAATAAAAGAGATACATTACTTTTTTTTTTTTTTTTTTTTTTCTTGAGACGGTCTTGCACTGTGGGGCAAACCAGGATATTGATATTGATACAGTCAAGATACAAAACATTTCTGTCACCACCAGAATTCCTGAAGTTACCTTCTTACAATCGCAACTGCTTTCCTTGCATTCTCTCACCCTTAATCTCTGGCAGCCACTCATTTCATCTCCATTTCTAAGATTTTGTCATTTCAAGAATGTTAAATAAATGGACTCATACTCATTGAACTTTCTGACATTGGCTTTTTCTTCTCAGCCTAAGTCTCTGGAGAGCCATCCACGTTGTGGAGTATATGAATAGCTCCTTCCTTTTTCCTGCTGAGTAGTACTCCCTGCTGTGGATGTACCATGGTCTGTTTAACCATTCATCCACTGAAACACACCTGGGTTGTTTCCAGCGTGGGACTATGGCACAGAAAGCTTCTATAATCTTTCGTGTGCAAGCTTTTTGTGAGCATAAGCTTTCACTTCTCTGGGATAAATATCCAGAAATGCAATCGTTGGATCACATGGTAATTGTGTGTTTAAAATTTTAAAGAAATTGCCAAACTCTTCCAGAGTGGTGGTGCCATTTTACGTTCCCTCCACAATGTATTAGTGATCTAGTTTCTCTACATCCTCACCAGCATTTGGCCTGTCACCATTTTTTCCCACATTATTTTAAGTCAAATTTTAATTTTAAGATAGTTCTAGATTTACAGAAAAGTTGCGAAGATCGTACAGATTTCTCATACACTCCTCGCCCGGTTTCCCCTACTGTTAACATCTCTTCATTTTATGGAATCTTTGTCACAACTAAGGAGCCGGCACCGGCACACTTGTGCTAACTAAACTCTGCAGTTTATTCACGTTACTAGTTTGCCCCGCTGTCCTTTCTCTGACTCTGGATACCACAGTACTTTTCTTTGCCATGTCTCCTTAGCCTTTTCTTGTCTGTGAGTTTCTCAGACTTTCCTTGTTTTGGATGACCTTGACAGTTTTGAGGAATGCTGGCCGGGTACTGTGTAGAATATCTCTTAATTTGGGTTTGTTTGATGTTTTTCTCATGGCAAGCCTGGGGTAATGGATTTTGGAAGGATAGCCACAAAGGGCAGTGCCACTCCCACCACATGGTATTGAAGGGGCATACATGCAATTGACATGACTGATGATGTCGACCTTATCACCTGGCTAAGGGCGTTTGCCAAGTCTCTCTCCTATAAAGTTCACCTCTTCCTCCCTTTCCACACTTTACGGTCCAAAGGCCAGTTTCCGAGTGCCAACCAGTACTCAAATGGTTAAGAGTTAAGCCCCATCTCCTCGAGGGAGAAATATCTGCATAAATTATTTAGAATTACTAGAATTCTCCTTTATGCGCGGGCTCACGCCTGTAATCCCAGCACTTTGGGAGGCCAAGGCAGGTGGATCACGAGGTCAGGAGTTCAAGACCAGCCTAGCCAAGATGGCGAAACCCCGTCTCTACTAAAAATACAAAAAATTAGCCGAGTGTGGTGACAGACGCCTATAATCCCAGCTACTCGGGAGGCTGAGGCAGGAGAATCACTTGAACCTGGGATGCAGAGCTTGCAGTGAGCTGAGATCGCGCCACTGCACTCTAGCCTGGGTGACAGAGTGAGACTCCGTCTCAAAAAAAAAAAAATTCTCCTTTATGGAAGATTTAACTATTTTTAAGAGTTCATAGATGTATTTTAGAGCAGTTATATTTTTTCAGACAAATTGAACACAGTGCAGAGTCTCCACAGAGTTCCTCTCCCTGTCTTCCCCCGTCACCTCAGCAGTTTCCATTAGTACCATCTCCCATTAATGTAGTACATTTGTTACAATAAACAAATCAACATGGATGTATTATTGGCTAAATTATTAGTTACAGTATTTGTTAACTAATTTGATACATTATGAACTTAATTATAATCTAGATATTGATCTATTTTAGCTGAAGTCCACAGTTTACACTAGGGTTCTCTTCCTGTTATAAAGTTCTCTGGATTTTATCAAACGCATAATGTATCATGCATCCCCCATACAATATCAAAATAGGTACACAGCACCCAAATACACTCTGCAAAATAGTTTCACTGCCCTGAAAATCCTCTGTGCTCTGCCTATTCATCCCTCCGTCCCCCTCACCGTTTGGCAACTACTATCTTTACTGTGTCTATAATTTCACCTTTTCTAGAATGTCATCTAGTTAGAATCACACAGCACGTGATTTTTTTAGATTGATATCTTTCACATAACCATAAGCTTTTAAGGTTCCTCTATGTCTTTTCATGGCTTGATAGCTCATTTCTTTTCACCCTGAATAATACTGCATTGAATTCATGTCTCACAGTTTATCTATTCATCTACTGAAGGATATCTTGGTTACTTTCAAGTTGTGGCAACTAAGAATAAATCCTCTATAAACATTCATGTGCATATTTTTTTTTTTTTTTTTTTTTGATATGGAGTCTCGCTCTGTCGCCCAGGCTGGAGTGCAGTGGCGTGATCTCAGCTCACTGCAAGCTCTGCCTGCTGGGTTCACGCCATTCTTCTCCCTCAGCCTCGCGAGTAGCTGGGACCAGAGGCCCCCGCCACCACGCCTGGCTAATTTTTTGTATTTTTAGTGGAGACAGGGTTTCACCGTGTTAGCCAGGATGGTCTCGATCTCCTGACCTTGTGATTCGCCTGCCTCAGCCTCCCAAAGTGCTGGGATTACAGGCATGAGCCACCGCGCCTGCCGCTTGCCCGCTTTTTAATTGGACTATTTATTTTGTTATTGTTGAGCGTTAAGAGTTCTTTGTATATTTTGTGTACAAATTCTTTATCAGATATGTGTTTTGCAAAGATTTTCTCCCAGTCTGTGGCTTGTCTTTTCATTCCCTTAATAGTATCTTTCACAGTTTTCACTTTAATAAAATATAAGTTACCACATTTTTCTTTCATAGATTGTGCTTTTAATGTTGTATCTAAAAAGTCATCACCAAACCCAAGATCATCTAGATTTTCTCCTATATTATCTTCTAAAAGTTTTACAGTTTAGCATTTTACATTTAGGTTCATGATTCACTATTAATTATTTTTTTGTGAAAAGGGTAAGGTCTGCATTTTGTTTTGTTTTGTTTTGTTTTTTGGTATTTGTATGTCCGATTGTTCTCAGCAATGTTTGTTGGAAATACTGTCCTTTCTCCATTCTATTGCTTTTGGTCCTTTGTCAAAGATCGTTAGACTATATTTATGTGGGTCTATTTCTTGGCTCTTTCTTCTGTTCCATGGATCTATTTGTCTATTCTTTCACCAGTACCACAGTCTTGATTACTATAGCTTTATAGCATGTCTTGAAGTTGGGTAGTGTCAGTTCTCCAACTTTGTGCTTTATCTACTTCAATATTTGTTGGGTATCGTGGGTCTTTCGCCTTCCCATATATACTTTAGAATCAGTTTGTTAACATCCACAAAATAACTTGCTGGGATTTTGACTGTGATTGCGTTGAACTGATGGATTATTTGGAAAGAACTGACATCTTAACCACATTGAATCTTCCTGTTGGTGAACGTAGACTTTCTCTTCAATTACTTAGATTGTTGATTTCTTTCATCAGAGTTTTATAGTTTTTCTCATGTAGTTTCCTTGCACACATTTTGTTAGATTTATTCTTAAGTGTTTCATTTTTGGGGGTGCTAATGTAAACGGTGATGTTTTTAATTATAAATTCCAACTGTTCACTGCTTGTATATAGGAAAGCAACTGACTTGTATATTAACCTTGTATCCTGCAACCTTGTATAGTCATTTATTAGATCAAGTTTTTGTGTATGTGAATTTTTTGAATTTTCTACATAGACAATCATATAATCTGCAAATAAAGTTTTCTTTCTTTCTTCTCAATTTCCATACCCTTTATTTCCTTTTCTTTTCTTAACTTACTAGCTAGAACTTCCAGTATGATGATAAATAGGAGTGGTGAGAAGAAACATTCTTGCATTATTAATTCAAATATTTTTATGGTGCCAATTTTAAATAGTTTTATTTAAGACATTGCATTTTCCACTTACAATACAGTGTTTATGAAGTGCAATGTTATTTCCTTCCCCTGTGCGTGTGTTCCATATTCAAATATTGAGAATGCCCCGTAACTTACTATATAGCAGCTGAACTTTTTTAAATTACCACAGAATTTGCTTCAAATTTAGATCCTTCAATGTTTTACATGTGTGGAGCAATGCTACATCTATACTTGGGTTGGCTTAATCAACCTCTTCCATGGTGGGCCCTGAGGAAGCACCACCAGAGGGAGGAGCTCCACCACCAGGGAATCCCCCAGGCATTCTTCCTGGCTTGTCTCCTGCACTCTGGCACAGCTTGGCGATAATGGGGTTGCAGACTTCCTCCAGCTCTTTCTGCTGATCTTCAAATTCTTCCTTCTCGGCAGTCTGATTCCTATCGAGCCAGTCGATAATCTCATTACACTTGTCCAGAATCTTCTGTTTGTCCTCATCATTAATCTTGCCTTGAAGTTTCTCATCTTCGACAGTTGCTTTCATAATGAATGCATAGGATTCAAATGAATTCTTGGATGACACTTTGTCCCTCTGCTTTTCATCTTCAGCTCTGTACTTCTCAGCTTCCTGGACCATACGTTCAAAAGTCTTCCTTGCTCAAACAGCCCTCGTCATTAGTGATAGTAATCTTGTTATCTTTTCCTGTACTCTTGTACTCACAGCAGAGACGTTGAGGATGCCATTGACATCAATGTCAAAAGTGACTTCAATCTGAGGAACACCTCGGGGTGCAGAAGGTGTGCCTGTGAGTTCAAACTTACCAAGCAGGTTGTTATCCTTGGTCATGGCACGCTCACCCTCATAAACCTGAATAAGCACACCAGGCTGGTTGTCAGAATAGGTAGTGAGGATCCGTGTCTGCTTGGTAAGAATGGTAGTATTACACTTGAGGAGGATGGTCATGACTCCATCAGCCGTTTCAATACCAAGGGAAAGAGGAGTAACACCAATGAGCAGCAAATCTTGAACATTTTCAGACTTGTCTCCAGACAGAACGGCTGCCTGGACAGCTATACCATATGCAACAGCTTCATCAGGGTTGATGCCCTTATTCAGTTCTTTCCCATTGAAGAAGTCTTGGAGAAGCTTCTGAATCTTGGGGATACAAGTAGAACCACCAGCCAGGACAATATCATGAATCTGTGACTTGTCTAGTTTGGCATCTCAAAGGGCTTTCTCTACGGGGTCCAGGGTGCCATGGAACAGGTGAGCATTCAGTTCTTCAAATCGGGAATGGGTAATGGAGGTATAGAAGCTGATTCCTTCAGACATAGAATCGACCTCAATATGGCCTGGGTGCTGGAAGAGACAGTATGCTTAGTACGTTCACAAGCAGTACAGAAGCATCTTAGAGCTCCCTTGTTCTCACTGATGTCCTTCTTACGCTTGCGCTTGAACTCGGCAATAAAATGGTTGACCATTCGGTTGTCAAAATCTTCTCCACCCCAGTGGGTATCTCTAGCTGTAGATTTGACCTCAAAGACCTCAATAGTGAAGATTGACACATCAAAAGTGCCACCTCCTAGGTCAAAGATCATCACATTTCTTTCTGCTCCAACCTTTTATCTAAGCCGTAAGCAATAGCAGTAGCAGTTGGCTCATTAATAATTCTAAGTACATCGAGACCAGCAATAGTTCCAGCATCTTTGGTAGCCTGACGCTGAGCATCATTAAAGTAAGCTGGCACTGTGACCACAGCATGGGTAGCAGTCTTCCCAAAGTAGGCTTCTGCAATTTCCATCATATTTGTCAGAGCCATAGAGGATAACTTCTCTGGATAGAAGCTTTTGGTCTCTCCCTTGTGTTCCATTTGGACCTTGGGCCTGCCAGCATCATTCACCACCACGAAGGGCCAATGCTTCATCTCAGACTGGACAATAGCATCATCAAATCTGTGTGCAATCAGACGTTTGGCATCCAAAACCATGTTGGTCGGGTTCATTGCAACTTGATTCTTTGCGGCATCACCAATGAATTGTTCAGTGTCCGTAAAGGTGACATAGCTGGGAGTGGTTTGGTTTCTCTGATCACTGGCAATTATCTCTACTTTTCCATGCTGGAAAACACCCACACAAGACTAGCCGGTGTCAGGATCAATACCAACTGCAGGTCCCTTCAACATGGTTGCTGGCACGTAGGCCTGGCTCCAACAATGAAGAAAGACACAGGAACCCCGAGAGCTGCAGGTGAGTTCAATGAGCTAATTCAAATATTTTTATTTCGGCTATTCTGATAGGTATGTAATTCTATCTTATGATTTTTTGCATTTCCCTAATGACTAATGATATTGAATATTTTTTCATGTACTTATTTGCTATCTGTAGATTCTCTTTAATGAATTTTTTTCATGTCTTTTGCTTATTTTCTAATTGGATTGATTTTTTCCTTCTGAGTTTTCAGAGTTCCTTATATAATCCAGACATGAGTATTTTATCAGATATGTGGCTTGTAAATATTTTCTCTGTCCATAGCTTGACTTCTCATCCTCTTAACAGAGTCTTTTGCAGAGTAAAAGTTTTTGGTGTCAAGGCTAAGAACTCTTTGTTTATGCCTAAATCCTGATGATTTTTTTCTTTCTTTCTTTTTTCTTTTT
>NW_012105453.1:1993534-2039664 GCF_000951045.1 Mandrillus leucophaeus
TTTTTGAGACAGAGTCTTGCTCTGTCACCTAGGCTGGAGTGCAGTGGCGCGATCTCTGCTCACTGCAACCTCTGCCTCCTGGGTTCAAGTGATTCTCCTGTCTCAGCCTCCCCTATCTGGGATTACAGGTGCCTGCCACCATGCCAGGCTTATTTTTGTACTTTTAGTAGAAGTGGGTTTTTGCCACGTTGGTCAGGCTGGTCTTGAACTCCTGGCCTCAAGTGATCTGCCTGCCTCAGCCTCCCAAAGTGCTGGGATTACAGGCATGAGCCACCATGCTTAGCCTATGTTAAATTTTTTTGTTTATTTTCAAAATTTAGAGACAGGGTCCCATTCTGTCACCCAGGCTGGAAGGCAACGATGCAGTCATAGCTCACTGCAGCTTCAACCTCTTGGGCTTAAGTAATCCTCCCACCTCAGGCTTCTAAGTAGCTAGTGCTACAGGTGCATAAGACAGGGTCTCACTGTTGCCTCAGCTGGTCTCCATCTCCTGACTTCAAGCAATCCCCCAACCTCAGTCTCCCAAGGTGCTAGGATTACAGGGGCGAGCCACCACAATCATCAGTTAAATCTTTCAATACATAAACACAGTATATCTCTTCATTTACACAGATCTGATTGATTTCTTCAGCACTGTGTGGTTTTTGGTGTAAAAAAAATCCTATACATGCTTTGTTAGATTTAAGTACTTTTTTGAACAATCGTACATGGTACTGTAATTAATTTTAGTGTCCACGTACTTGGTGCCAGAATATGGGAATACAATTGATTGACTTTTGTATGTTTACCTCATATCCTTCAAACTTGCTAAACTTACTTATTAGATCTAGAAGTTTTTTTGAAGATTCCTTGGAACTTTCTTCATAGAGAATCATGGCATCTGCAATATAGTTTTCTTTCTTTTTTTCCTAATCTGTATGCTTTTTATTTCCTTTTTTCCCTTTTTGCCCTAGCTAGAACTTCCAGCACTATGTTGACTAAGAGTGTTGAGAACAGACATCCTTGTCAGGTTCCCAAACTTAGAGGGAAAACATTTGGCCATTTACCTTTAAGTATAATGTTAGCTACAGATTTTTGTAGATATTCAAGTTGAGGAAGTTCCTCTCTATTCCAGCAAGACTGACAAAAGAGAAAAGACACAAATGACCAATATCAGGAATTTTTTCTGAGCGTTTTTTATCATAAATGGATGGTGAATTTTGTCAAATGCTTTTTTTCCCCATTGGTTGATATACTTATGTAATTTTTCTTTTTTAGCTTGTTAATATGATTGATTACATTAAGATTTTAAAATATCAAGCCAGCCTTGCTTCCCTGAAACAGATCGCATTGGCATGGTGTATAATTCTTTTTACATATTGCCCGAATTCTATTTGCTAATATTTTATCAACGATTTTTGTGTCTATATTTATGAGAGGTATTGGTCTGTAGCTTCCTTTTCTTTCTTTTCTTCCCTCTCTCCCTCCCTCTCTCCCTTTTTCCCTCCTTCCCTCCTTCCTTTCCTGCCTTTCTGTTGTGTAGCGTCTCTTTCTGGTTTCAGTATCAGGGTAACATTCACTTCATAAAGTCTGCCAAACTCTTCCTCTTCAGTTTTCTGCAAGAGATGGTATAAAATTGGCATTAATTCCTCTCTACAGGTTGGTAGAGTTCTCCAGTGAAACACATCTAGACTGCAGATTTGTGTTTTGGTAGTTTCAAAATTGTGAATTTAATTTGCTAAACGGTTATAGAGTTATTCTGATGATCCATTTCATTTTGGGTGAACTGTGATAGGGTGTGTTTTTTGAGGAATTGGTCCATCTCATCTAAGTTGTCAAATGTATGAGAGTAGAGTTTTTTGTAGCATTCGTGTATCATCATTTAGACACCTTCAGGGTCTGTAGTGGTATCTCCTGTTTCATTCCTGATATTGGTCATTTGTGTCTTTTCTCTTTTCTGTGTCAGTCTTGCTGGAAGTATGCCAATTTTATTGATCTTCTCAAATAACCAGCTCTTTGTTTTAGACTTTTATCTATTGGTTTTCTGTTTTTAAATTTTATTGATTTCTGTTCTTATCTTTAGTGTTTCTTTCCTTCTGCTTGCCTTTGGGTTTATTTTGCCCTTTATTTTCCAGGTTCTTGAGGTAGGGTATTTGGTTTTTGATTTGAGACTGTTCCTCTTTTCTAATATAAGTATTTGTGGCTACATATTTTCCTTTCAGCACTGCCTAGCTCTGTTCCATAACATTTGATATGCAGTACTTTCATTTTTTTTCCAATTCAATGTATTTTTGGATTTCCCTTGAGACTTCCTCTCTTCCCATGGATTATTTAGAAGTGTTTTTATATTTTTCTGTTATCTTTCTGCTATTTATTTCTCTTTGATTCCACTGTGGTTGGAGAACACACTGTATTATTCCAATTCTTTTAGATTCGTTGAGGTTGTTTTATGAACCAAGATGTTGTCTATATTGGTACTTGTTTTTTTTTTAAGTCATATCAGAATGTATAATATTTTATATTTTCATCAATTATGTACTAAAAATAATGGTCATTATAACCTAATACAGAACAATCTCAACAACTAGAACATAATAGTTCTAACAAAATATTATGTTTTTGAACACATTTTTGTTGAAGAAAATTTTGGCAGGTGAAGTGAAATAGAAGTATAATTTTAAAATGAAAAGGAAACAATATAAGAATTCCAACTATACAGAAGAATTTGGGCTGGGTCTGGTGGCTCATGCCTGCAATCCCACCACTTTGGGAGGCTGAGGCAGACAGATGGCTGGAGCCCAGGAGTTCAAAACCAGGCTGGACAAATGGTGAAACCTCACCTCTACTAAAAATACAAAAATTAGCCAGGCATGGTGGCGCATACCTGTAGTCTCAGCTACTCAGGAGGCTGAGATGGGAGGATCGCCTAAGCCCAGAAAGGTTGAGGCTGCAGTGAGCCATCATCACGTCACTGCACTCCAGCCTGGGTGATAGAGCAGGACCCTGTCTCCAACAACAACAACAACAACAACAACAACAACAACAACAAGCAGAAGAATATGTTTGGTTTACAATTTTTAAAACGTGAGATATTGCATAGCAAATATTTATGGCAACTGTTTACCATTGGATATATGATGAAAACATGTGACCGAATAATTTTATTTTTATTTATTTATTTATTTATTTTTTTGAGACGGAGTCTCGCTTTGTCACCCAGGCTGGAGTGCAGTGGCACGATCTCGGCTCACTGCAAGCTCCGCCTCCCGGGTTCACGCCATTCTCCTGCCTCAGCCTCCGAGTAGCTGGGACTACAGGTGCCCGCCACCACGCCCGGCTAATTTTTTGCATTTTTAGTAGAGACGGGGTTTCACTGTATTAGCCAGGATGGTCTCGATCTCCTGATCTCGTGATCCGCCTGCCTCAGCCTCCCAAAGTGCTGGGATTACAGGCTTGAGCCACCGCGCCTGGCAAGACCAAATAATTTTATTTAAAATTTTTAATATTTGTAATAATCTGAAAAGTGTTTCTATTTTAACTACATAATTAAACTTTTGCGTAAGCTTTTGGATGTTGACTTACAAAAAATAAATGACGGAATACATGATTTGTCACATTTTGCGGGGAGGGGGTCAAGTCAGCACCACCATGGGAAGCTCCCTGTTCTGGATACAAAGCCAAGATCAGAAAGGAGGTGAAGATTAAGGAGACTATGAAGTCATGATCAAGATGCTCTACCTTTTTTGGGTATTTCTTCATTCATTCATTCACCCACTCAACCACCTGTACTTATTAAGTACCATTTATTATCATGTGTCACTTTCTTTGCTAAGGGCTAGAAATATCTAGGTGACTAATTAAAAGTCCCAGCCCTCCAGGAGGAGAGCGTCTCTTGCCAAGAAACCATGAGCAACATCACCATTCTGTGGAGTGCCTGGGTCTACTCCTGCCCTGCAGCCTTGATGGCCGTCATGGGTCACTGGATGAGGATGTGCAAAGATGGCATTCTTTAGACCTAGACCAAGGTCTGTTTGGCCCCAGCCTGCACCTCACCTTCTATAGTTACTCTAATCCACAGCGCATAGTCATCTGTGTGAGTTTGTTCACACAGTAAAAGGAGTAACAGGGCACAAGCTATACTGACTTAAGCAAATTATAGGCAACCAGCTTTGGCACAGATGTTCGGCTGGATCTGGTTTACCACAAAAGAAGTCTGGCTTCTCGGCTCGGAACTTCTTCACCTCAGGCCTGCCAGACTTCTCCCTGTGGCAGCCACTGGTTCTTGAGGAAGAAGGACATGCAGTGTGGTAGAGTGGGAAGGGCTTGGTGTGAACCAGGTGAACTAGGCTCTTGTCCTAGCTGCAGCCCTGTGTCACTTTTTATTTTATTTATTTTTTTGAGACAGAGACTCACTCTGTCACCCAGGCTGGAGTGCAATGGCAGGATCATAGTTCACTACAGCCTCGACCACCTGGGCTCAAGCCATTCTACTGCCTCAGCCTCCTGAGCAGCTGGGATTATAGATGTCAGCCACCACGCCCAGTCCTACATCCGTTTAAATGAGACTTCCCTTTTCTCAGCCGCACTATCTTCATCTGCAAAAGAGAGGGGTGGGATAGATTATTTATAAGAGCGCTTCCTGCTGAGGACTCCATGCTGCTGAGTCCCTTCTGGCTGAGTTCCACAGATAATTCCCAAGTCCCAAGCACTCTTTCTGTGCTTTGCTAGGGTTTCTCACTCTCAATCAAGTTCCTTGCATACGGCCTCTCTAACTAGTCTCTTCCTCAGTCCAGGTTCTGCCAACGTATTGCCTCCTCCAGCTCCCTTCTTCTGACGGTAGCTCCATTTCTCCAGGTTCTCTGCCCCACGATTTCTCAAGCTACCTCCCTCAGCCGGCAGGACCTGCACCAGGCTCTTCCTCGACTGCTTCATGCTTCCTGTCTCTGGGACACCCCTCTGGAGGGAGTCCGCCCGGCACTTTGTAATTTCTGGATGACTAACTCATGAATGCGGATCACACCCACAGGATGCCATTTAAAGGAAAAATTGCCTATACTTATAAACGGCTGACAGCTCTTCTACCACATCTTAGATGAGACTCTTCTCTCCTAAGCAAAGAAGGCTTTAGGCAAAGGTTGCAGCCCCATTAAAGCTGCAAAACTGTGGTTTTTAAATGTAACTCAGAGCAGCCTTCAAACCTGGCATCCGAGGGAATATGGTAGATAGTCCAGATAATCTCAGATACTGTGGAATTTAAATGTTCTACCTTTTGTCTCTATGAGCTGTCAAAATACCTGGAAACCAGTCTGAACCCATGAACCTTTCTCTGCACTAAAATTGAGACAACCAGGTAGTATGTGCCTCCTGAATGAGGCAACAGGGAGTACTCTGTGCCATCTCTGTGGTATTCTTGCTGCAAAGTGCACCTCATGAGGCCTTTAGATCTATACCTTTGCAGAAAATACAGGCGATAGAAGAACAAAGTAAATACCACCACGGGGAGGCAACTCGACCAAATCCAGAATGTGGCATGGTCTGCAGGACGATGGGCACACTTTCTTTAGCAATCAATGCCACAGAAAAGGGAAAAACCAGATACAATTTCAAATTAAAAGGCTTAGGAGGAGACATAACCACATGCAATATGTGAATTCGCTGGACCTTTATTTGAACAAGCCAAATACAAAATGACAGTTTTTAAGACACTAGGAGAAATTTTAATTGAACTGGGTATTAGGTGATAAGACATTATTATTTGTGTGAGGTATGTGGTTTTGTAGTTATATAAGAAGCCCCTCCTTCCTACCTCCCTTCTCCCCTCTTTTCAGAGCTACATATGGAAGTATTTAGGAGCAAAATGACACACAATGTCAGGAATTTTCTTTAAAGTACTGCATGAAGAAAAGAAAAAGGAGAAATGGAGAGATGCACATTGGTAACTGCCAGACCTGGGGGATGGGGGGTTCATTTCCTATTCCTATAACTTTTCTGAATGTTTGAAAACTTTCATTATAAAAAGCTTTTAAAAGAAGGTCTGGGAAATACCAGTGTTTTGGTGTCAAAATGATATGTGACTCTTTACAAAGCCCAGACTTATATCTCAGAACTTAGTGTTACGGTAAAGGGTATGAGCTGTGGAGTCAGACGGGACGGGGTTGCAATCCTTGCTTTGCTATTTACTAGCAAGATGGTCTTGGATGAAAGCTCTCTGAACCTCACTTCTTTCTGTGGTTGGTATTGGATTAAATGAAATAACACGTGTAAAATGCCCAGCAAAGTAGAGATGTGTCAAATCATTTAAATGGAGACTACTGTCATCATTAACCTTAAACCCCAAAGCATCAGAGAAATCCTTTGTCAGGCCATGTGTCCTAGGTTAGGTTCAGAAAATAGAAACTCAGAGAAGTAAGACTCAGGACAGGACAAGATGTGAAACAAACGGCCCACGTTCTCAGAGCTGTACAAGACTCTGAAGTCCCTAAGGATAAAGCTGGGGCTCTGCAGGGACAGCCTCATTAACCTCAACCGACCATGCCAGGTAGGGAGGGGACCCAGGCCTTAGGCAGAGAAGTCACCCAGTCAAGGGCCTTGTGGGGGTGGGAGGGTAGAGGACCCAGGAGGAGGAGTCAAGCTTCCTGCCTCCCAGCTCGGCCTGCATCCGCCAGGAGGCTTTGTTGCTAGGAAGAATCTAAATATATAGCGTGTGGTTGCAATGTTTCCTTCTGACAGCGTGCTGAGCATTTTCTCTCATGGAGCTCAGATTCCCCAAACTGGAAAGTGAAATCTTTGCAGACTCCCAAGGGACCCGAGAGCCCCGGATTCATTTTTCCCTAGAGAAAGCATGTTTGCTGGAAATGAGAGAAGGTAACTGGAGAGGCCTAGGGCAGAAAGGGACTTGCAGGGGTCATTTAGTCCATCCTCCGGCCTCCTGGCAGGAGTGAAACTAACTCTTTCCAGATGGCGACTGTCCCCCGTCTGCTGAAGATCTCCAGGAGAAACCCTTGAAGCCTGACTCAGCAGCTCATTCCAGAGGAGACTGCGCTCACGGACTTTAGGTCTAATTTCGGGCCAGCCACTGACCCACTGTGGGGACTGAACAAGATATTTGTCTTGGCCCGTTTTCCAATCTATAGAATGCAGAAGGTTGGTACCTGCCTTGCTGCCCTGAGGTTAAGGCGTAACACAAAACGGAAAAGAGCTTTGTACCCAAGAAGGGGCCGTGCATAAAAGGCCAGACAGCATTCTCCCATCAGCTCGTTGAGGTTTAAGATTTTAACCTTTTACTCATTGAAACAGCGGCCTATTCTCACTGCGCCTTCTTGCCCTATGGATTACAATGGGAAGTGGCAATATATCCTGAGAGAGAAAATCCTCACTGGTTTCACAAAGATACTGCGTTGGTGTCATTCACTCAGAACAAATCGAGGCTTCTGACAGCAATGAAGAAATGCACAGAGGCAGCAACATCATGTTAGAGAGTAACTCAGCAGCAATGCACTTAAGCCAGGTTTATCATTCGCATTACATGCGTCAGCAGAGCTAAGGAAGACAACTGAGTGAAGATCTGAAGCCCAGGCACTGAGGCCCAGAGAGGTTCAATCACTTGCCCCAGGCAGCACAGCAATTAAGGAGTGGAAGAGGACTAGGACCAGTGCGCCTTTTGTTTACTGGGTTCCTGCTCTGTGCTTAGCAGTTAGTGGAGATGGTTATGAAAAAGAACGACCGGGCGTCGTGGCTCACTCCTGTAATCCCAGCACTTTGGGAGGCTGAGGTGGATGGATCACCTGAGGTCAGGAGTTCGAGACCAGCCTGATCAACATGGAGAAACCCCGTCTTTACTAAAAATACAAAATTAGCCAGGTGTGGAGGCATACGTCTGTAATCCCAGCTACTCGGGAGGCTGAGGTAGGAGAGAATCCCTTGAATCCGGGAGGTGGATGTTGCAGTGAGCCGAGATTGCGCCATTATACTCCAGCCCGGGCAACAGGAGTGAAACTTTGTCTCAAAAAAAAAAAAAAAAGAAAAGAAAAGAAAACAAGAAAAAGAACGGCCAGCTCTCAAGAAGCTAAGAGGCTAACGGTGAAGACAGACAGCCAACAGCTAGTCACACATGCAGAAGCAACTACAGGAAGGGTTCCAAAGGAGAATGCCCGGGCACCATGACAGCACGTCAGAGGCAAGCATGGCCCAGCCAACCTCTTTATTTCTCAGTCCACAGGGGAAGCCAATTAGTGGAAAAGCAAAGTCAGTACCACCTTTCCGGTGGGTGCCCTGCACGTGGTCCTCAGCCCTAATCACACCTGGGCTCCTGTCATCTCTTCTACGGTTATTTGACTCTGGTATTTTCTTTTACGACGTTATTTTTTTTTAAGAGCAGTTTTAGGTTCACAGCAAAATTAACCAGTATCTTTTTAACATTATCTAAGTTGAACTGAAATTTACGTGACAATAAATTAGCCATTTTAAAGTGAACAATTCAGTGGCACTTAGTACGTTCACAATGTTGTACAATTCCACCTCTGTCTAGTTCCAAAACCTGTTCATCACCCCAAAATAAAACCCACGAAGCCGTTACTTCCCATTCCTCCCCGTTCTCAGATCTTGCCAAACACCAGTCTCCTTTCTGTTCCTATGGAATTGCATATTCCGGATTCTTCATACAAATGGAATTATGTAATATGTGACTTCGTGTGTCTAGCTTCTTTCACTTGGCATAACGTTTTCAAAGATCATACATGTAGCATGGATCAATACTTCACTCCTTTTTTATGGCTGAATAGTAACTCTGACATTTTTATAAAGGTTAACAAATGGATGTTTTAGAAAGACCACTGAACTTAATACGGAGAAACCTGACTCTACCAAATGCAAGTTACTCTGAACCTCAGTTTTCTGGCCCATAAAGTAGGCAGTGATAATACTAATCCAATTCACCTCAAAGAAAGTTTAAGAGACAAAAGGAGATGTAATTATAAATAATAATACATTTTAAAAATATAACCATTTGAAACTACTGACGATAACTGTTAATAAATGTCTCAAGTATATCTCTTTTCTCTACAACTATGTTTTAAGTTCCTTGGAGGCAGTGACTATGTCATACTCGTTTCTACCTTCACGACACTTTGAATTATGTCTGTCACTTACTAGTTATTCAGTACATGCTCCTTGGATAGATAACTACTTGAAAAGGTGAATGAAGGAAGTGTTACCTGACCTGTGAGGAGAGTGCCTTCTTCCAGGTCACTCAGTCAGTATTTACTGAATGACTGGAGTGGTGGAAAAGAAGCAGTAGCATCTGGCCTGAAATTAGAGGACTCTGCCTTCCCTCTCCCCAGCTGTGCAGCACTAGGCCCAGCCTTGCAGTGCGGCCTGAAAGGGAAAACTATGAAAACCAGAAATTGCACGATTGCTTTTTTCAGACTTTCAGTCTGGAAACAATGTCCTAGGCAAAGATCGGTGGGAGTTCAGAGACTGCGCTTGGCGTGGAGTCTTCCCCAACTGTTCAGGCCCCAAAGAGAATCAAGAATGAACGAGGACCGGAGGGACAAGCTCAGATGCCTTGCTTGAAAAATAATCCAACATAACTTGATCCTCCCAAGGTGGGCTAGGAATAAAGGGGCATGTGGAGGAACAACACTTGTCATCTGAAAATTCATTGTCCCAAACTTTGAGTTATGAAATAAACCAGGGGGGAAATGTCATACCAACACAAAAATACTCGTTAATGAACGGACCTAACATTAGTACACCTTCAAATGTCCCTTTTTAACATCCCTTTCTGTATCCTTGCAAAATAAAATTGCAAATCTTGCAGAAGATATGGAATCTTACCAGGTTGATTAAAGAGATGTCGGGGGAACTCCTGAAATCACACGCAGAGCTGGGAACTGGAGTTAGCAAGGGAATGGACACCAAAGGGGGAATTAACAAAGAGGGTGTCGGGCTTCAAACAGACATATTTCAGCATCAAAGAATTAAGGAAGAGCCCTTAGCGTAATGGATAAAGTGACCCTCTCCATAACTGCACCTCGAAAGGCAAAAATTAATTGAAAGATGCCTTATGGTGCCGTCATAAAATTGCACAAGAAAATTTACACCCAAACACATCAATTGTTTATTAATCATTCTGCACACAGCAGAAACTATAACCCACATTTTATTTTCTCAAGCACATATTTTTGTAATTTATAATATAATTTTTCATGCTTTTCACAGTTTACCATAAAATTGCAGAACGTATTTTTGGTATTTTTAGTGGCCCTTTTCCTGTTCTTACCACGCGTTGTGATGAAGAGCTTTTGTATTTTATTTAGAGATGGGGACTGTTATAATTTGATGGCCAGGCGCGGTGGCTCAAGCCTGTAATCCCAGCACTTTGGGAGGCCGGGACGGGCGGATCACGAGGTCAGGAGATCGAGACCATCCTGGCTAACACGGTGAAACCCCGTCTCTACTAAAAAAAAATACAAAAAACTAGCTGGGTGAGGTGGGAGGTGCCAGTAGTCCCAGCTACTTGGGAGGCTGAGGCAGGAGAATGGCGTAAACCCGGGAGGCGGAGCTTGCAGTGAGCTGAGATCCGGCCACTGCACTCCAGCCCGGGCAACAGAGCAAGACTCCGTCTCAAAAAAAAAAGAAAAAAAGTTTACTGCAACTTGTGCATGTGGCCCTATGTCAGGGCAGAGGCCTGACTTGTATTTCGGTTCCCCCCCACAGCTTACTGTGCGACTCTGGCAAAGTTGATTCACGTCTTTATATTTTCATTTGCAAGTGTGCAAAAATCAGGATAACAGTCCCTGTCTTCCTTTCACTCCACACGGGTCTTGCGAACAATATTGTGATCCTTATGAAGTAAACGGTGGTCTTCAGAGAGAGGATGCTGCCACTACCTGATCGATTCCTGATTCTCCATGCTACAGGAACGGAAAACTTCAGACAGTAGATGCTCTAAATACGATTTCTATTTAGTTTTGATATCCTTAGAATAAATGAACTCTACGATTCCTTTCTGGACTGAAATCCTGTATGTCTTCACAGCAGATTTGTCTTCCTGATTATGGTTTAATCAGAGGAACTTTATAATTCCATTTCCTAAGCACACTTCCATTGTTGGAGTGAGAAGTGCAGGGGATGTTGGGCTGGTTAGGAAGGCTCTGCATGGCGACGCTCGTGGGTTCAGGAAATTTAAGGAAGTATTACCATTACCCTATCATTTCCTTCACCTGTAACACGCCCTGAGCAGCTAGAGAAGCCGAGTTTTTCTTCCTGTTTTACAGCTATGGAAATGGAGACACCCACAGACTCTGAAACCTGTGAAATCATTCCCTCACTCCAGCTTAAATCTGCTTGCTTCTCTGGATCTCCAATTCTCCCCATCTAATTCTACTGCCTCCTTTGCAAAATTGCAGGAAAAGAAGCCAAAACCAGCCGGAGTCCTGACCAGTGACCTACAGCATTTTGGCACTGCACTGGAGAGCCCGGGAGGCACCACTGGGGCAGGGGCGCACTGCGGGGCAGAGAAAGGAGGTCAACCTCGGCCTTGGGCAGCTCCTCCAGAGCTCTGCGCTGGACTCCACCCCAACACCGTGGTGCCAAGCCCTTTCCTCCTAATTGTTGTAGCCCTACGAGTATTCAGAGGAAAATGTCATCCAGCTGGTCTGGATTTCTCAGCGCATGAGGGATCCAGAGAGTGTTTTGTAAGCCCTCTTGGATGACTGTTCTGGGTCTCTGCTAGGAGTCAGCGGAGGCCCTTTTTAATTAACTGAAGGAAGTCCCATTTCCCCAGCTGTCCCAGCCTGGAGGTGGAAGGGATTGCCTAGAGGAGGTGAAAGAGGGACACAGGGAAGCTAGAGCTCTGTGACAGAGCCAGAACGGGGCTCACTACAGCTCCCTCTACTATTGGACATTCTTCTCGCTGCAAGATTCATAGACCAAGAGTCATTCCTATGTATGGCAGAAGGGCCTCCACAGAGTTGGGAAACTGAGCCAGAAGGAGACTCACGGAGACGTGGCAAGCTGGCGTTGTGCTCTAGAACAAGCACTGGCTGGCGGTCGACTGACTGCCCACGGGTTGTTTCCTACAAGCTTCCATCAGATAGACCTGGGTTCAAATTTTGGTTCTGAGTGACATTGGGAAGCTACTAAATGATCATGAAACAATTGTGCTCATCTGTTAAGCGGTGATAATGAATACCGCTTAGAAGCCTGGAAAGGTAGACTGAAAGCAGATACACAGAACACCCAGCACATTGCCAGCCATGTGGTAGCTTCCTGAGTTATGAAAATAAGTATCAAGAAGAAAACGTTTCGGGCACGATGGAGGACACCCCAAGGGATAAGACACATTTGGTGTTTCTAAGGACCCTGCACTGGAGTTATTAAGGAAAAGGGGAGTGGGTGGTGGGAGGGTGGTGTGCTTGCGGTGAGAAGGCTAACACCATGTATCAGGAGACTTAACCTACAGAATAAGGCAGCGCAAGCATGAGTGAAACAGACAAGGAGTATTCCAAATTTAAAGAGGAGAGTTCATTACTCCTGACTGGGCAGATCAGGGAGGACTCCTTTGAAGAGGCAGAAATGGACTCTCTTGTCCTGCCTGCTGCAGAAACCTCAGGTTGGTTATAGAGCGTCCCTGCTGAGGGCAGGTAGGGCTGGACTCTTCCAGGAACCGGTTGTTCATCTTCTGACACTTGCACACCTCTCTGGGGTGAAAAGGAGCAGAATGGATGGTGGCTTTGCTCCACTCTGCTAGAATCCAGGGGCTCTGGGAAGCTGGTCAGGTGAGCTCACTCTAGCCAGGCTGAGAGGAGGCTGAGGAAACCAAATCTGCTGCCCATGGTGCTGCTGACGATGGGGCCAGAAGTGAAGAATTTTCACCGAGTCCTCAGGTATCTGGGTCAAACTTCAAAGCAAGCCTACCTCAATATTTGTCCTTTCCTGGAAATGCTTGCGAGCAAGGTTTGGGGCCCTTGTCCATTTGGAGGGGCAGTGGGGCCTGCGGATGCCAAATCAAGACGGTAACCAAGACAATAGTCCCTGAGAGGAACACGTTGCAGAAAGCAAATCCCCATAGAAGGCAGTTCATTTTACCACGTGGTATCTTCAAATGCACGAGTGTGTGTGTGGTGGGGGGAGCGAGGTGAAAAGCAAGCAGTAATACCAAGCATAACATTGGGAAGTTTGTTTTCCACACAGCCCCTTTATCTTCTGTCAAATATATCTCCTGGGAAAAGAAAACATTTCTCCAGGCAATCCCTCGGGAACATTTTTTTTCTTCCTTCATGTGATTTACATTGAGGCTGCTGGGGGAACC
The DNA here is from genome assembly GCF_000951045.1 of Mandrillus leucophaeus. Lineage (NCBI taxonomy): Eukaryota > Metazoa > Chordata > Mammalia > Primates > Cercopithecidae > Mandrillus > Mandrillus leucophaeus. Next base: position 2,006,826 of record NW_012105453.1, read on the forward strand.
CTGGGGTCCCACCGGGGAGTGTGCAGTGGTTCAAGGCCCTGCAAGGGAGGTGGGGAGGGGAGAGAGGTAACCTCCCACCCGGCCCTCCCAGAAGCTCTGAGCCCAGCCAGATGCTCTGAGCCCAGCCAGCCTCTGTCCTGTGTCTGCTCTGGAGTGGCCCCAGGAAGCCCACTGCCACACTGAGTGTGAACATGTGAGAATGGCCTCCTCATGAGGTACACCCATTGTTTGGAAGGGCGCATCTCAGTAGAAAGGGCCTTGTAATGATTTTAAAGTGCTGGGTTCAAGTCCTGCCCCTGTTACTTAATCACTGTGAAAAACTACCACCGTAGTTTCCACAGCTATGAAATGGTATTGTTGAGAACAGTTCTGCCTGCCTCACATGGTTATTATGAGGATCAAATGAAATGGGAGAGATAAGTGTGTTTCTCACATTAGAAAACGGATATGGGGCCAGGCATGGTGGCTCACGCCTGTAATCCTAACACTTTGGGAGGCCGAGGTAGGAGACTTGCTTGAGCCCAGGAGCTCAACCAGCCTGGGCAACGGTGCAAGACACTGTCTCTACAAAAATTTAAAAATTCGCTGGATGTGGTGGCTCATGCCTGTAGTCCCAGCTACTGGGGAGGCTGAGGAGGGAGGATCTCTTGAGCCTTGGAGGTCGAGGTTTCAGTGAGTTGTGACTGCACCACTGTACACCAGCCTGAGTGACAGAGTGAGACCCTGTCTATTAAAAAAGAAATGAGAGCAGCCTGGGCAACAAAATGAAACCTTATCTCTATACAAAAGACAAAAAGATTAGCAGGGCATGGTGGCATGCCCCTGTAGTCCCAGCTATGTGGGGGGCTGAGGAGAGAGTATCCCTTGAGCCTGGGAGGTTGAAGTTGCAGTGAGCAGAGATAGTGCCACTGCATTCCAGCCTGGAAAATAAAGCAAGACCCTATCTCAAAATAAATAAATAAATAAATAAATAAATAAATAAATAAGAATGAAAACATACATAGATATACATTATTATTAGATAGTGTCAAGGAAGGACTTTGGGGTTGGAGTCAAATGATCTAAAGTCCCAGCCATACCACAGGGTGACCATGGATCAGTCATTTTAACTGAGTCTCATCTTTTTCACCTGAAAAATGGGGATGATGCTGTTCATCCCACCTCACTCGGGTACAAAGAGGAATAAGCAGGGCCATGACTATGCTAACGATTGTATGGTAGACTGCTATACAATGTATATAAGCTAATTACTACCATAAATTATTTTTAGGGTTGAACCAGCTCAGAAGACAGATGGCAACTTGTGAAGAAATATTTCCTGCCCTTCAACTCAGCCACTTGGATCCCAGGACTTTCCCTGTTGCTTGCCATCTTGAGAACCTTCTTTCTTTGAATGAAATAATTTGATCATGGATATGAGCCCTTACTCCCAAATTTGTAAATATTGGAAATCCCTAAATATAGCAAAAAAGGTATAAGTTAATTTATAGTATTTTTATAGCAAAGTCTTAGTAGACCACCAAATATGCATTTTTCCCTTCTTGCTTTGAATGAAATAATTTGATCATGGATAGAAATCCTGACTCTCAAATTTGTAAATATTGGAAATCCCTAATTATACAAAAAAAGGTACAAATTAATTTATAGTATTTTTGTAGCAAAGTCTTAATTGCCCACCAAATATCCATTTTTCCCTTCCTCCTTACTAACAGAATACTATTTGAGTATGGGAGTGGCCGTGGGCTCAAGCAGAACTAATGCCATTTCCCAACCTCATCTGCAAATAGGGCAGGTGACATGGCCAACTTTGGATCAATGAGATGTGAGTAGAATTTCTCTGTCAGGCTTAAGGAAAGTTCCTACAGAGGCAGGACTAATTGAGCTGGCGGATACCTAGGGCTTCTACTCTTCTTAATGTTGGGAATGCAAAAGTGGTGGCTGGCGTTCCAATAGCTGTTTTGTGACCAGGAGGGAATATATCAAGGCTAGTGAAGCAGAATGGCAAAGCTGCCTGGTTATATTAATGATGTTATTGAATTGCCAATTTGACCTTAGACTGTCTATCTCTAGGCTCCTTTATCTAAGAAAAAATAAACCTATTTATTCAAGTTGCTTTTTTTCCCAAGATATCTATTACAATGAAATGTAATTTCTAACTGGATGCAATCTTACTCTATACTATTATCTTTGTATGTTAGGTCCACACGAGTATTCTCTTAAGTGCATTTTACCAATAATGACTCTCTTATTCCTGCAAGATAGTTCCTAGAACACAAGAGTTACCAATAGGCAAGCTGAGGCCTAAGGAACAGTGTGAGCTGAAGAAAGTCATGAGAAAGCATGTGTTTTAATTTCTGGGTCAACTCTACCTCCTCAACCAAAGCCAAGACCTTTATAAATCCTCCTAGGACTATTTTTTGAATGGGGCAAGACTATGAGGCACTACAGTCACCACCTTGCAGTCTGAAACAGCAAATCAGAGCAACTAGGTTTCTAGATTAGATCTTTCCACTTTCTCAAGGAAGAAGATCACACTCAGAGAAAGGCCTAATAATCTGAAGGCCCTCAAATGTCTACCCTTTTCATTAAGCAGCAGAGAGAGGAAGAGTGGAAAGAGAGGCAGCAGAGAGGTGAGCGAGAAGCCAAGGAGCCCTGTGGGGTACTCAGCCAAACACACTTTCACACACCCTGATTAAAGCCACACCCCACATTACGCCAACAGTGCACACATACCTTTATCCTTCAAAGCTCTGTAAGACTGAGGCCGCACTGAGCCCAGTGCCAGCACACCTGAGTAAAAATGCAAAATCTTAGACCTCTGGGTGTCCAGAGGAAATCAAATATTCTTTTGGAAACACCCAGAAGACTGGTGAATTTTTATTTCTTTTCTTTTTCTTTTTTTGAGATGGAGTCTGGCTCTGTCGCCCAGGCTGGAGTGCAGTGGCCGGGTCTCGGCTCACTGCAAGCTCCGCCTCCTGGGTTCACGTCATTCTCCTGCCTCAGCCTCCCGAGTAGCTGGGACTACAGGCACCCGCCACCTTGCCCGGCTAGTTTTTTGCATTTTTTAGTAGAGACGGGGTTTCACTGGGTTAGCCAGGATGGTCTCGATCTCCTGACCTTGTGATCCGCCCGTCTCGGCCTCCCAAAGTGCTGGGATTACAGGCTTGAGCCACCGCGCCCGGCCTTTTTATTTCTTAAAATAGGTATCTTTACAGATCTAGAGTTTGGCATTATATCCTTAGAGCCTCAGTCCACACGGAAATACTAGACTTGTAAAGCATCATTTATGTAATACGGCTCCTTGTGATTTTAATCTCTGAACAAACCCACTAAATGAATTCACAGAATTGAGTACCGTGGTGATATCATAGAAATAAGGCCAGATAAAAAGAACAAAATAGCTCTTATAATTATCCGTTAATTTTTCAAACCACCAGTCTTATTCAAAATGCTCAGTGTTGAAGCAAGAGTATTTTTCTGACTGCCTAAATCCAAATGTCTTACAATATACATGGACATGCAGATGTTGCCCTGTCTTTCTTCTGTTAATCCCTGCTGTCCTGATCTTCCGATGCTGCAAAATTTAGCCCTAAATTAAATTATGCTTTATACTGATCTCTAGTTTATGTGTGTTACTTGTGCCCCCCTCAATTCAACTGTAAACTGCTTAAATGTAAGGGATCCTAAGAAATATCAATTAAGTTACTTACAAGTGAAAAGTTTGACTTCTGCTACCAGCAAGATGGAGTGTACATACTTTTCTCTATTTCTACCACGAAGTGTCATGAAAAGACCTGGACATTATATATAAAACCAAGATAAGAAGACTGAAAGGTGGAGAGAAGAAAACAGACCTCCTAGGGACCTCAAACCCAAGGAAAACCACCGTGATGAGTTCCCTGGGTCGACATCATCATTATTATTATTTGCTTCATATATCCCAAACTTAGAGCAGAAGAACTTGACAACCTGGAAATGCCAGCAAACATAAGCAAAGCCCCAAGAAAAGCCTCTTCTCTAAAGCTAAAGAACTAGAATAGTAGCTTTTTAACATAGAGAAAACTTTTAGATAACCACTGCTGTACTCTAGCCAAAACCACAGAAAAAACTCTAGCCCCATCTCCACCCATACTAGCAAAGGTTGAGCAGGAAACCTAAACTTGCATTCTTGCAAGGCTGTAACAAGGTGCTAGGAATGAAACAAGAGATACTACCACAGACCCTACAAACATCAAAAAGAACACTACAAACAACTCTATACATACCGATTTGAAAACTTAGATGAAATGAACTACTTTTTTGAAAAGCATAAACTACCAAACTCATCCAAATTAAACACAAAATTTGGATAGCCCTGTAACTATTATAAGAATTTTATTCATAAATTTAAAATTCCCAGAAGAATATTCTGGTTCACATGATTTCACTGGAGAGTTCTACAGAATATTGCAAAAGAATGAACACTAATTCTATACAATGTCTTCTAGAAGATAAAAGAGGCAGAAACACTTTCCAATCCATTTTATCAAGCTAGTATTATACCCTGATAGCAAAACAAAGACAGTATTTTAATTTAACTTAATTTAATTTTATGTTCTGGGATACGTGTGCAGGATGTGCAGGTTTGTTACATAGGTAAACACATGCCATGGTCATTTGCTGCACCTATCAACCCATCACCTAAGTATTAAGCCCCACATACATTAGCTATTTATCCTGATGCTCCTCCTCCCCATAACTACTCCCCCAACAGCCCCAGTATGTGTTGTTCCCCTCCCTGTGTCCATGTGTTCTCATGGTTCAGCTCCCACCTATAAGTGAGAACATGTGGTATTTGATTCTCTGTTCCTGTGTTAGTTTGCTGAGGATAATGGCTTCCAGCTCCATGCATGTCCCTGCAAAGAACATGATTTCATTCCTTTTTACCGGCTGCTCAGTACTTCATGGTGTATATGTACCACATTTTCTTTATCCAGTCTATCATTGAGGGGCATTTGGGTTGACTCTATGCCTTTGCTATTGTGAATAGTGCTGCAGTGAACATATGCATGCATGTATCTTTATAACAGGATGATTTATATTCATTTGGGTATATACCCAATAATGGGATTACTGGGTCAAATGGTATTTCTGGTTCTAGCTTGTTGAGGAACCACCACACTATCTTCCACAATGGTTGAACTGATTTATATTCCCACCAACACCGTAGAAGTTTTCTATTTCTCCACAGCCTCACCAGTGTCTGCTGTTTTGTGACTTTTTAATAATCACCACTCTGACTGGCATGAGATGGTGTCTCATTGTGGTTTTGATTTGCATATCTCTGATGATCTGTAATGTTGACCTTTTTTTTAATGTTTTTTGGCAACATAAATGTCTTCTTCTGAGAAGTGTCTCTTCATGTCCTTTGCCCACTTTTCATTGGAGTCATTTGTGTTTTTTCCTGTAAATTTTGTTTAAGTTCCTGTGGACTCGGGATATTAGATCTTGGTCAGACAGATAGATTGAAACAATTTTCTCCCATTCTGTAGGTTGTCTGTTCACCCTGATGATAGTTTCTTTCACTGTGCAGAAGCTCCTCCGTTTGATTAGATCCCATTTGTCAATTTTTGGTTTTGTTGCAACTGTTTTTGACATTTTTGTCATGAAATCTTTGACCATGCCTATATCTTGAATGGTACTGCCTAGACTTTCTTCTAGGGTTTTTATAGTTTTGGGTTTTACATGTAAGTGTTTAGTCCATCTCGAGTTATTTTTTGTATAAGGTGTAAGGAAGGGGTGCAGTTTCAATTTTCTGCATATGGCTAGCCAGTTCCCACAGCACTATTTATTAAATAGGGAATCCTTTCCCCATTGCGTGTTTTTGTCAGGTTTGTTAAAGATCAGATGGTTGTAGATGTCTGGTCTTATTTCTGAGATCTCTATTTTGTTCCATTGATCTATGTGTCTGTTTTTGTACCAATACCATGCTATTTTGGTTACCGTAGCCTTATAGTATAGCTTAAAGTTGGATAGCATGATGCCTCTAGCTTTGTTCTTTTTGATTAGAATTGTCTTGGCTATGCAGGCCCTTTTTTGGTTCCATATGAATTTTTAAGAGTTTGTTTGTTTTGTGTTTTGTTGTTGTTGTTGTTTGTTTTGTTTTTGAGACAGAGTCTTGCTCTGTTGCCCAGGCTGGAGTGCAGTGTCATGATCTAGGCCACTGCAACCTCCACCTCCCAGGTTCAAGTGATTTTCCTGCTTTAGCCTCCTGAGTAGCTGAGATTACAGGCACCCACCACCATGCCTGGCTAATTTTTTTTTCTTTTCTTTTTGTATTTTTAGTAGAGACAGCGTTTCACCACATTGGCCAGGCTGGTCTCAAACTCCTGACCTCAAGTGATCCGCCCACCTCAGCCTCCCAAAGTGCCGGAATTACAGGCATCTGCTACTGCACGTGGCCTAAGTAGTTTTTTCTAACTCTGTGAATAATGTCAATGGTAGTTTAATGGGAATAGCACTGAATCTATAAATTACTTTGGGCAATACGGCCATTTTCACAATATTGATTCTTCCTATCCATGAGCATGGAATGTTTTTCCATTTGTTTGTGTCCTCTCTTATTTCCTTGAGCAGTGGTTTATAGTTCTCCTTGGAGAGGTCCTTCACTTCCCTTGTTAGCTGTATTCCTAAGTATGTTATTCTCTTTGTAGCAACTGTGAATGGGAGTTCATTCATAATTTGGCTCTCTGCTTGTCTATTGTTGGTGTACAGGAATGCTTATGATTTTTGTACATTGGTTTTGTATCCTGAGACTTTGTTTTGTATCCTGAAGTTGCATATCAGCTTAAGAAGTTTTGGGTTGGGATGATGGGGTTTTCTAGATAGAAGATCATGTCATCTACAAACAGAGATAGTTTGACTTCCTCTCTTCCTATTTGAATACCCTTTATTTCTTTCTCTTGCCTGACTGCCCTGGCCAGAACTTCCAATTCTATGTTGAATAGGAGGGGCAAAAACAGTATTTTAAAAAACCATAAAAAACTAGGCAAATATCCTTAATGGTTTTTTTAGATACACAATTTAAACAAAATATTAGCAAAAATAATTCAGCAATATTTAAAAAATTATATACCATTACCAACTGGGGTATATTCTAGAGATGCAATGACTCAATACTTAAAAATCAGTCAATCCACAATATTAACAAGTAAATGAAGAATAATCACATGATCAAATCAATCGCTGTAGAAAAAGCATTTGACAAAACTCAATAGCCATTTATGTTAAGAATTCAGAAAAAAATAAGAAAAGGAAACTTCCTCAATTTGATAAAGAGCATCGACAAATAGCCTACAGCTAACACTATACTTAATGGTGAAAAACTGAATGTTTCTTCCCTAAGATCAAAAACAAGGCAAAGATGTCCACTCTCACTACCCTTTTTCAATACAGTGCTAGAAGTTCTAGCCAGTGCAATGAGGCAAGAAAAGGAAATAAAATACCTGTTGGAAGGAAAGATATAAAACTGTCCTGATGACACAATTGTCTGTCTATAGCTAAAACCACAAGTAATCTACAAAAAATTCTAAACTAATAGTGGAGTTTACGAGATAAACATATTAAATCAATATTTCTAAATAATAGCAACAAACATGTGGACATCAGAAATTTAAAATGCAGAATGGTAAAAATACTATTTACATTTGCTTTAAAAAACCCAAATACTTAGGTATAAGTCCAACAAAATATATAGAAGACTTCTATGCCAAAAACTACAAAATGTTTATGAAAGAAATCAAGGAAGACCTAAGTAAATGGAGAGGCATACCATGTTCATGAACTAGAGGATTCAGTACAGGAAAGATATTCTTCCCAAATTGATATACAGGTTTAACAAAATTCCTACAAATATCCCAGCAGAAGTTTTGGTAGATATACACAAGATTATTCTAAAATGTATATGAAAGGCAAAGGAACTGGAATAGCTAAAACAATTTTGAAAAAGAAGAATGAAGTGGAAGGAATCAGTTTATCCAATTTCAAGACTTTTATAGCTAAGGTAATTAAGACTCTACGTTGTTGGCAAAAAGAGAGACAAAGAGATCAATAAAGCAGAATGAAGAACCAAGAAATAAACCCAAATAAGATTTTCCAACTGCTTTTTTACAAAGGTGCAAAAGCAATGCAATGGAGGAAAGACAGCATTTTCAAAGGGACTGGAGTAAGTGGGTATTTACAGACACAAAAACGAACCTTGACTTATGTCTTACACCTTATACAAAAATTAACTCAAAATCAAGCACAAACTTTTAGATACATGCCTAGGAGGAAATCTTCGTAATCTAGGGGGCTAGCAAAAATGTTCTTAGACTTGACACCAAAAGTATGATCCACAAAAGGAAAAACTGATAAATTAGATTTTATAAAAATTACACATTTTTGATCCATGAAATACCCTATTAACAGGATGAAAAGACAAGTTACAGACTGGGAGGAAATATTTGCATACCATGGACCTGAAAATCATCTAATATCTGGAATACGTGTAAAAACTCTTTAAACTCAACAGTAAAAACAAATAATCCAAGCAGAAAATGTGCAAAAAATATGAAGAGATATTTCATTGAAGCGTATGTACAAATGGCAAATAAGCACATGAATAGATGTTCAACATCATTAGCCAACAGGGAAATACAAATTGAGACCATGAAGAAATACCATTATATACCTATCAGAGTGACTAAAATAAACAATAGTACAGAAGAATTCCAAATAATTTGTATAGCTACTTCCCTCTCAATGAGATGGAGCTTAACACCCAACCCCCATGAGTGTGGGCTGTGCCAGGGACTTGCTTCCAAAGAGTAGAGTATGAAAGAGAGGGCAGGCCAAAGGTGACTGGATACTGGAGAGACTTGGCAAACATCCTTACCCAGGCGATGAGGTCAACACCATCAGTCATGTCAACTGCACGTATGTATCCTTAATACAATGTGGCGGGCACGGCACGTCCTCTTTATAGTAAACCTTCCAAAAATCATTACCTGAGTCTAGTCATGAGAAAAACACCCAAAAACCCCAACTGAGGGATAGTCTATAAAATATCTGGCCAACACTCCTCAAAAACGGTTGAGGTCTTTAAAAATAAGGAAAGTTTGAGAAACAGTCACTCATAGACCACAAAAGGCTAAGAAAACATGACAAGTAAAAGTAATGTGGCATCCTCAAACAGAAAAAGGACACTGGGGCAAAATGGTTAAATTTGAATCAGCTGTGGAGTTCAGTTAGTAGTAACGAGCCGGTACTGGTCCCATCATTATGACGAATGAACCATACAAATCTAAGATGTCAACAATAGGGGGAAGGGGGGAAGGCATCTTAGTCTGGACCATTATAACAAAATACCATGGACTGGGTGGCTTAAACAACAGATATTTATTTCTCAAAGCTGGGAAGTCTGAGATCAGAGTGCCAGCATGGTTGTGTTCCTGGTGAGGGCTCTCTTCCCACCTTGCAGACAGATGCCTCATTGCTAAGATCTCACATGGTGGAGAGGAAAACAGAGAGAGGCAGAGAGAGAGAGATCATTCTTCTGGTCTTATCTGAGGACTAATCCCATCATGAGGAGCCCACCTTCATGATTTCATCTAAACCTAATTACCACCCAAAGACCCCATTGCTAAATACCATCACACTGAGGGCTAGAGCTTCAACATATGAATTTGGAGAGGGGGACATAATTCAATCTATAGCAAAAGGTATACGGAGCTCTCAGTATTATCTTTGCAACTTTTCTGTATATCTAAAACTATTTTAAATTTAAAGTCTGATTAAAAATAATTTATAAACAAAACAGGCCAGGTGCGGTGACTCACACCTGTAATCCCAGCACTCTGGGAGGCCAAGGCAGGTGGATCACGAGGTTAGGAGATCGAGACCATCCTGGCTAATACAGTGAAACCCTGTCTCTACTAAAAATACAAAAAAAAAAAAAAATTAGCCAGGCATGGTGGCGGTAGCCTATAGTCCCCAGCTGTTCAGGAGGCTGAGGCAGGAGAATGGTGTGAACTCAGGAGGTGGAGCTTGCAGTGAGCTGAGATCATGCCACTGCACTCCAGCTTGGGTGACAAAGTGAGACTCTGTCTCAAAAAAAATAAGAATAATAAAATAAAAATTAAAAAATAAAAAACTTATAAACAAAACAATAACATCAAATGGTGGTGGTGAAGATGCAGGGAAATTGGATCACTCATACATTTTTGGTAGAAATGTAAAATGGTATAACCACTCTAGAAAACAGTTTGGCAGTTAAAACAAAACAAAACATGCAACTATGATATGACCCAGCAATTGCATTCCTGGGTATTTATCTCAGAGAATTGAAAACTTAGGTTCATGTGAAAATCTGTAGACTAATGTTTTTATAGTAGTTTTATTTATATTAGTCCAAAGCTAGAAATAACTAGTTTTTGTTTGGTTTGGTAGGTCCTGTCTTGGTCTGGTTTTGCTCTCAGAGTAAGACTGATGTCCTTTAACAAGTGAATGGTTAAACAGACTGTGGTAATTTCCATACCACGGACTCCTACTCAGTGGCAAGACAAAGAAATCGACTATTGTCTCTAAAATGACCTAGATCAACTTCCAGAGAATTATGTTGAGTGAAAAAAGCCAATCCCAAAGTGTTACGTATTGCATAATTCCATGTACATAACATTTCGAAGTGACAAAATTATAGAAGCAGAGATCAGTGGTTGCCAGAGAAGAGATCAGGGGTTAAAAATGGAGAGTTGGAGAAGGGAAGTGGATGTGGCTATAAAAAGACAACACAGTGGGGCATGGTGGCTCATGCCTATAATCCCAGCAATTTGGGAGGCCAAGCGGGGAGGATCGCTTGAGCCCAGGACTTCAAGATCAGCCTGGGCAACATAACAAGACCCCATTTCTACAAGAAATTAAAAATTAGGGTCAGGTGCAGTGGCTCACATCCATAATCCCAGCACTTTGGGAGGCTGAGGCAGGTGGATCACCTGAGCTCAGGATCTTAAGACCAGCCCAGGCAACATGGTGAAACCCTATCTCTACTAAAAATACAAAAAATTAGCTGGGCATGGTGGTGTGCTCCTGTAATCTCAGCTACTCAGGAGGCTGAGGCAGGAGAATCGCTTGAACCTGAGAGGTGGAGTTTGCATGAGCTGAGATGACACCACTTAACTCCATCCTGGGCAACAAAGTGAAACTCTTTAAAAAAAAAAAAAAATAGCTGGGCACGGTGGCACACACTTAACAGTCCCAGCTACTTGGGAAGCTGAGGTGGGAGGATCACTTGAGTCTAGAAGGTGAAGGCTGTAGTGAGCTATGATTGCGCTACTATACTTCAGCCCGGGCAACAGAGTGAGACCCTGTCTCAGAAAAATAAAATAAAAGGGCAACACAAAGGACCCTTATGGTCATAGAAATGTTATGTTTGTTTTTAAAAATTGTTTATTTGTATCCATATAAATTTATGGGGTTCAGTGTTATTTTGTTTCATCGATAGACTCCAAAGAGGAGATGTTTTGTATCTTTACTGTATCAATGTCAATATCCTGGTTGTAATATTCTACTGTGGTACTACTGTATTATAATGTTGAAAGATGTTACCACTTGGAGATACTAGGTAAGGAGTACTTAGGATTTCTCTGTATTATTTTTTACAGTGGTATGTGAATCTACAACATTCTCAAAATAAAAAGTTTAACTTCAAAAAAAGTCAAAAGTCCCAAACTGAGACACTTTCAAAATTAGTCCACAGACTACATAGAAGGTCTCTTAGCAGTCGAAAGAAACCACTGAGATCTGAATACCTGCAGCGGCTCAAACCCTCTCAACTCCCACAGCCCTTGCTCCACCAAATGCAAACAAAAACATTACATTAGAAACATCAGAAACCAAGAAATATTCAGGGGAGTAAAAACGGACAGACAACAAAAAGAACGAAAGAGACAGGGTGTGAAAAAAACGATACGGTATTTACCCTGAGAAACACGAAGTCGTCTCTGAAGCAGTCACTCTGGGAGAGTGGTCACTTATTCTGGGAGCTGCCATTGTTAAGAACAGCTTTGAAAGCTCTTCCAAACGAACCTTGGAGTCCATAACGTATAAGAAGCTTGCCAACCTTCTGCCATCTGAAGTGAATTTTATTTTTCAGAAACCACTAAAAACGATGGGAGGCATTAAGGTACACTGTGATGAGCACAGCCTTTGGGGTCTGCGAGAACCAGGTTTAAGTGCAAGCTCGCTACTTAGTGACTGCATGACCCCAGGCATGTAACTTCATCTTTATCAATGTCAGTGCCATAACCTGTAGAGTAGAGCTAATTATGCCTATCTCTTAGGATTTGTGTAAGATTCAGTGTGATAATGGATATGAAGGCATCTAGTTTTGTGCCTGGCCCACAGTCAAGTTTTCCTAAACGCTTGCTTTTAAATATGGTTGAAGGACACAAGTTGATTTTTTTGTAAGACGCCTCAATGAAATCTGAAGACCATCCAAAGAAGAGTTCAAAAATGCACTGAGTTGCATCAGTTAACTACTTTGGAATACACTGATAGTCTCCTAAGCTGTGTAAAGAACAAGTCACATTTTGTTTAAGAAGTTCTGGCATGTTTTGGGGCCGGGCGCGGTGGCTCACACCTGTAATCCCAGCACTTTGGGAGGTCGAGGCGGGCGGATCACGAGGTCAGGGGATCGAGACCATCCTGGCTAAGACGGTGAAACCCCGTCTCTACTAAAAACACAAAAAGAAAATCAGCCGGGCGTGGTGGCGGCGCCTGTAGTCCAGCTACTCGGGAGGCTGAGGCAGGAGAATGGCATGAACCCGGGAGGCAGAGCTTGCAGTGAGCCGAGATCACACCCCTGCACTCTAGCCTGGGCGATAGAATCATTTGTTAAAGAGGTGGTCAGCATCTTCTCTCTCCTCAGGCCCAAAAGGAACTGTATTTATGTCGACACTCGTGATTTATTTAAGAAAATCTAAATTGTGGGTTCAATAGATTTTGCTTTTGACAGATACATTTCTGACATTTTTCATACAAAATGGCTGAAATATGTGCTTTTAAAAACTTTGCCTTAAAATATAGAACAATTAGAACATTAAAAAGAATAATAATTGCAATTGGCTGAAACCCATTCAATATATAAAAACTCATGAGTTGAAAGAACACATTTACAATCCACATATCTGAAAAAGGACTTATATTTAGAAGATACAACTCAATGCTGAGAACACAAACAGCCTAATAAAAGATGAACGAAAAACTTATGGCTTCCGATCCAGCAGGTAAGAAGTCCAGGAGTCACCACTTCATCCTAACAAGTAAAAAGCCCAACAAAATGAAAAGTCAGCAACTCTTCTTAGGCCAGTAGGAGAAGTAAGGCCACAGGACAAACTGTTGCGACCCAAAATAGAGAAAACAGACAGGTGAATTCACACAGCAGAACCCCACAAACAAAAACCTCTGCAGAAGCCAGTGCCGGGGCAGGAAAACCTGAAATGGAACTGACCAATTGCTAGAGGCCCTATGTGGCCAACTCTGAGAGTTGAAAATCCAGAGGGACTCAGTCATAGGAGGAGCCCCCTCCTTTCCTAAATTTTATCTCCAGGAGCTGGACTTGGTTCTCACAATGAACAATGGAGAAAAATACCGTCCTGCTTTTGGCAGGAGGAGGGAGAAGGAACCGTTCTGAAATACACCAGAGCACCTTAGCCTTCTTCACAAGGCCTGCCCTCAGGACAAGCTGTTTAACCCGGAGCCAAGCACACTGGGGTTTTATCAGAGTCTAACTGACTGGGGGGAAGGGAAACACCCAACTTCAGTCCACTGTAGCCATCATGTCCCACCTAGGGGGAGAAAAGAACTAAGAAGCACTTGTGAAGAAGTTCACAGCCCAGACACACAGGCTCACTGAAAGACCGAGACCTAATCATGTGACTACAGAATGTTTCCCCTCCCTCCACATCTCACCATCACATACCAATGGCCTACTTACAGCAGTTCTTTTGCCTGACACATCATGTCTGGCTATCAAGAAAACTTACAGAGCATACTAAAAGGCAAATAACACCGTTTGAAGAGGAAGAACAAGCATCACAACCAGATTTAGATATGGCAGGGATATTGGACTTACCAGACCAGGAATTTAAAGCAGCTGTGATTAATATGCTAAGGCCTCTCATGGGTAAAAGTAGACAGCCTGCAAGAACAGATGGGCAATAGAAATAGAGATATGGAAATTCTAAGAAAGAACTAAAAAGAAATGCTAGAGATCAAAAACATCAGAACAGAAATGAAGAAGGCCTTTGATAGGCTTACTGGAGACTGGACATAGCTGAGGAAAGAATCTCTGAGCTTAAGAATATCTCAGTAGAAACCTGTAAAACTGAAAAGCAAACAGAAAAAAAGCCTGGGAAGAAAAAACCAGAACAGAATATACAAGAACTGTAAGACAGCTATAAAAGGTATAGCATACATGTAATGATATTCTAGAAGAAAGAATATTTGAAACAATAATGACTAACACATTTCTCAAATTAATATCAGTTACCAAAATACACCTCCAAGAAGCTCAGAAAACACCAACCAAGGTAAATGCCAGAAACAAACAAGCAAACAAAAAACAATCACACCTAAGCGTATCATATTCAAACTTAAGATAATCAAAGGTAAAGGAAAAATCTTGAAAAAAAAAAAAAAAAAAACAGAGGGAAAAATGACTTACCTATAGAAGAGCAAAGATAAAAATTGCATCTGACTTCTCAGAAGCCCTGCAAGAAAGAAGAAGGTAGAATAAAATATTTAAAGTGCCAAGAGAAAGAAACCCACCAATCTTAAATTCTGTACCCTGTGAAATTATCCTTCAAAAGGAGAAACGAAGACTCTCAAACAAAGATTGAGAGCACTTGTTGCCAGTAGACCTGCCTCACAAGAAATGCTAAAAGCAAAGGAAAATGATATAGGCCAGAAACTTGGATCTGCGTGAAGAAAGGAAGCACTCTTAAACAGGACTAAGTAAAGGTAGAATAAAAACTTTTATTTTTCTTATTCTTAATTGCTCTAACAAATAACGGTTCATCATAACACAACAATAGCATTCAATTATATAAAACATATGTATATATACTATGTATAAAAGAAATGAGCAACAGCAATAATACAAGAGGAGAGGGCAGAACTGGGAAAGTTTTATTATTATAAGGTACTCATATACCCATGGAGCAGTATAGTGTTATTTCAAAGTGGACTTGGATTACTCGTAAATGCATATTGCAAACTCTAGGGAAACCACTAAAAAAAGAAAAAAGGAAAAAAGAAGTATGACTGATATACTAAGAAAGAAGAGAGAAGGAAATCATACAAAATGCTCCATTAAAACCACAAAAGGCAGAAAACAAGTGGGAGAGAAAAATAAGAACAAAAACAGGAAAACAAATAGAAAACAGTGACAAATATGGTAGATTTTAATCCAACTAGATCAATAATCACTTTGAACATCAGTGGTCTAAATGTACCATGTAAAAGACAGAACTTTAGATATAGATACATATATAGATTAGAAGTAAATGGATGGAAAAAGATATATCATGCTAACAGTAATCAAAGGAAAGCAGAGGTAGCTATATTTCAGACACAGTGGACATCAGGGCAAGAAAAGTTAACAGGGTTAAAGAGGGACATTACATAATGATAAAGGGGTCAGTTCTTCAAGAAATTCTTAACATGTATGTACCTAACAAGAGAACATCAAAATGTGTCGGGTTTCTGTAGACTATAGACTCTTTCATTCAACACTAGCAGAATACACATTCTTCTCAAGCTCACGTGGTATATTCATCAGAATAGATCACATTCGGGGCCACAAAACACCTTGACACATTTAAAAGAATAACAATCATACAATGTCTTCCTTCAGATTATAATAAACTAGAAATCAATGACAGAAAGATAAATGAAAAGTCCCAACTACTTGGAGATTAAAGAACACATATCCAAATAGCACATGAGTTAAAGAGAAAATATCAAAAGAAATTTAAAAATATTTTTAACTGAATTAAAATGAAAACACAATTTATGAAAATTTGTAGAATGTAGCAAAAGCAGTGCTTAAAGGGAAATTTATAGCAGTGAATGCATCTTTTAAAAACTAAACATACAGTTTTCACTGCAGTAAACTAGAAAAAGAAATGCAAATTAAATCTGTAGTAAGCAGAAAAAAGAAATCAAAAAATTAGAGTAGAAATCAATAAAATATAAAAATGGAAATCAATCAAGATCAATGAAGCTAAAAACTGGTCCTTTGAAAAGATAAATAAAATGAATAAGCCTCCAGTCAGGCTAACTAAGAAAAAATAAAAGGGAAGACACAAATTACCAACATAAGAAATGAAAGGGGGCATCACTACAGACTCCATGGAAATTAACAAGATAATGAAGGAAGATTATGAACAATTTTACACTCACAAATTTGATAGCCTAGATTAATGGATTATGTCCTTGAAAGAAACAATCTGCTAAAACTCACCTGAGAAGAAATAAACCATTGGAATAGAGCTATATCTATTAAATAAATAAAACCAATGAGTAACCTTCCAAAACAGAAAGTATGAGGCCAGCCCAGATGGTTTCACTGGTGAATTACAGCAAATGTTTAGGGAAGAAATTATACACATTCTCTACAATCTCTTTCAGAGGACAGGAGAAGAGGAAATACTTTGTATTCTTTGAGACCAGCACTACTTTGATACCCAAACCAGACAAAGGCATTACAAGAGAAAACTACCGACCATTATCTCTCATGAACATAGATGCAAAGACCCTCAACAAAATATTAGTAAAGGGACAGGTGCAGAGGCTCACACCTGTTACATCAGCACTTTGGAAAGCCGAGGCAGGTGGATTGCTCAAGCTTGGGAGTTCAAGACTAGCCTGGGCAACATGGTGAAAACCTCTCTCTACAAAAAGTACAAAAATCAGCAAGGTGTAGTGGTGCATGCCTGTAGTCCCAGCTACTTGGGAGGCTAAAGAGGGAGGATCACTTGAGTCCAGAAGGTTGAGGCTGCAGTGAGCTGAGACTGTGCCACGGCACTCCAGCCTGAGCGACAGAGTGAGACTCTGTCTCAAACACACACAGACATACACATACATGCACATACACAACCAAAATCTTAGTAAATTGAATCCAACAATGTACAAAAAGAATTCTGTATCATGGCCAAGTAGGATTTATTCCAGGTATGCAAGGCTGGAATTTGACATTTGAATATCAGTTTATATAATCCATAATATCACCAGACTAAATAAGAAAAATTACATGATCTTATCAATAAACATAGAAAGAGCATTCGACAAAATCTGAAACTCATTCATGATTAAAAAGAATAAAACTCTTGGCAAACAAGGCATAGAAGGGAACGTGCCCAACTTGATAAAGAATGTCTATCAAACCCCTACAACTAACATTATACTTAATGGTGAGAAACTAGGAGCATTCCCACTCAGCTCAAAAACAAGGCAAGGATGTCCCCTCTCATCATCTTTTTCAACATTATACCAAAAGTCCTAGTTAATGTAATAAGAGAAGGAAAGGAAATAAAAGATTTACTGATTGTGAAGGAAGAAATAAAAATGTCTTTGTTTGCGTCGGACATAATTATCTATGTAGAAATCTAAAATAATTGACAGAAGCCTCTTGGGACTAATGAATATTATAGCAAGGTTATAGAACACAAGGTTAATATAAAAAAGGCAGCCACTTTCCTATATATTAGTAACCAATAAGTGGAATTTAAAATTAGAAACAATACTATTTACACTGGCATCTAAAAAATTAAGTAGGTCGAAATCTAATAAAATGTATACAAGATCTATATGAAGACAACTGCAAAACTCGAATGAAACAAATCAAAGAACTAAATACATGGAAAATAGAAAGATATTCCATGTTTGTGGATTGGAAGATTTAACACTGTCAAGTTCTTCCCAATTTGATCTATTGATTCGATGCATCCCAGTCAAAATCTGAGCAAGCTATTTTGTGGATGGCAGAAAACTGATACTAAAATTTATATGGTGAGGCAAAAGATACAAAATAGCTAACAATATTAAAGGGGAAGAACAAAGTCAGAGGACTGACACTAGTCAACTTCAAGACTTCCTTCATATAAAGCTACAGTAATCAACACAGTGTGATATTGTCAAAGGAATAGACAAGTAGATGAATATGGAACAGAATAGAGCCCCAAAGTAGGCCCACATCAATAGAACCAACCGATCTTTGACAAAGGGAAAAAGGCAATACAATAAAGAGTCTTTTCAACAAATGATGTGGAATCCACGCATTGAACATTTAAAAATATTAATCTGGACACCGAACTGACACCCTTCACAAAAATTAACTCAAAATGTATCACAGAACTAAATGCACAAGGCAGAACTATAAAACTTCTGGAAGATAACATAGGAGAAAACTTAGATGATCTGTTCGGCAATGACTGTTTAGATATGACACAGACGGCATGATCCATGAAAGAAAGAACTCATAAGCTGGACCTCATTAAAATTAAAAATTTCTGCTCTACAAAAGACACTGTCAAGAGAATGAAAAGACAAGCCACAGACTGGGAGAAAATATTTGCAAAAAAACCTATCTGATCAAAGATTGTTATCCAAAACATAAAAAGACTCATAACACCACGTTGTATACTTTAAATAAACACAATAAAAAATTAGAAAAATACAAAAAGTTTTAAAACTAAACCACAAGAAGGGAAAAATCTGATTAAAGTATTAAGGGGAACAGACCTTAACAGACATCTGTGAAATATATATATACAGATGGCAAATAAGCATATGAAAAGATGTCCAGTATCATATATTGTCAGGGAAATGCAATTAAAACAAAAAAGGAGATACCATTACACACATATTAGAATGACCAAAATCCAGAACACTGAAAAAAACAAACTCTGGTTATGATGTAGAGCAATGGAAATTCTCATTCACCACTGGTGGGAATGCAAAATGATACAGCCACTTTGTAAGACAGTTTGGCTGTTTCTTGTAAAACGAAACATACTCTTGAAGTATGATTAGCAACTGATTAGCAGCATCAATACTCTTCAGTATTTACCCAAAGAAATGGAAAATTTGCGTCCACACAAACACCTGCACACAGATGCTTATAGCAGCTTTATTCAAAATTGCCAAGACTTGGAAGCAACCAAGATGTCCTTCTGTCAGAGAATGGATAAATAAACCGTGGTACATCCACACAATGAAATGTTATTCAGTGCTAAAAAGAAATGAACTATTAAGCGGTGAGAAGACATGGAGGAAACTTAAGTGCATATTACTAAACGAAAGAAGCTAATCTGAAAAGGCTACTTACTGTATAATTAATTCCAACTATATGATATTCTGGAAAAGGCAGAACTCTGGAAGTAGCAAAAGACCTGGAGGTCTCCAGGGGTAGTAGGGGAGAAAAGAATGAAAAGGCAGGTCACAGAGAATTTTTAGAAGATCTTAGGAAACTACTTGGTATAAAACTATAATAGTAGATTTAAGTCATACATTTGTCCAAACCCATAAAATGTACAACACCAAGACTGAACCCTACTATAACTATGGTCTTTGGGGGATAATGATGTGCCAATGTAGGTTTATCAGTTGTAAGAAATGTGTCACGTTGGTGGAGGATCTTGATAACGGAAGAGGCTGTGTGTGTGTGTGGGCAATGGGTTTATGGGATGTCTCTGTTTCTTCCTCTCAATTTTGCCGTGAACCTAAAATTCCTCTAGAAAATAAAATGCATTAAAAATGAGCAAAAGATTTGAACAGGCACTTACAAAAGAAGATGGATGAATGGCCTGTAAGTCCATGAAAGGATGCTCAAAAGTTCATTAATTATCAGGAAGAACAAATTAAAATCACAATGAGATATGATTTCACACCCTCTAGAACGACTAATTGATAAAATTTAGAAGACCGACAAGACCAAGTGTTGCAAAGGTATAGAACAAGTGGAACTCTCATACATCGCTGGTAGGAAGGCAAGGGTGCAACCACTTTGAAAAAGTTGGGTGATTTCTCACAAATATTCACCTACCACACGATTCCAAATTCTATTCCTAAGTATTTACCCAAGAGAAATGAAAGCATTTGTTCCCACAAAGGCTTGTATGCAAATGTTCGTAGCAGTTTTATTTTTCATAGCCAAAAACTAACACCACCCTAAATATCTATTAACAGATGAACACATAAACAAGTTGGTGTTTATTCACAAAATGGAATACTACTCAGTAATAAAAGCTATTAATACAAGTAGCATGAAGGAATCTCAAAAACATTATGCCATGTGAAAGAAGTCAGAAACAAAGAGAATTTACCGTGTCAGTCTATTTATAAGAAAGTCTAGAACTACTAACCAATAGTGAAAAAAAGCAGACGTGTGGTTGCCTGGGGATGAAAATGGAGGGAATGACTGTGTGCAAAGGGGTACAAGAAAATCTTTGGGGTCATGGAAATGTTCTGTCTTGATTGTGGCAGTAGTTACATGATAGGTTATACATTTGTCAAAATGTGTGCAGTGTACTTTATGTAAATTATGCCTCAATAAATTTGATTTAAAAATCCTGAGTCCATAACTATTCCTCCACACAGAGCAACAAACAACGCTCATTGGACACCTTTGAAAATTGCTAGGGCATCAATGCATTATTCTAAAAATGAATAAAGATGCACTATCAAGCAATTATCCTACTTTTCCCAGGATATCCAATACAGTTATGCACCACATAACAATATGATGGTAGACCCATAAGATTATAGATTATGCTCTTTTGTTTTGTTTTTGTTTTTGTTTTTGTTTTTTCAGACAGAGCCTCTCTCTGTCACCCAGGCTGGAGTGCAGTGTTACAATCTCAGCTCACTGCAACCTCTGCCTCCTAGCAATCCTTCTGCCTCAGCCTTCCAAGTTGCTGGGACTACAGGGGTGCACCACTACCATGTTGGCCAGGCTGTTCCCGAACTCCTCAAGTGATCCACCTGCCTCAAAATTATGCCATATTTTTACTATACCATTTCTATGTTTAGCTATGTTTAGATACTCAAATACTTACCCTTGTTTTATAACTGCCTACAACATTCAGTATAGTAACAAGCTATAAGTTTTGTAGCCTAAGAGCAAAAGGCTGGCCCATATGCCTAGGCGTGTAGTATTTGTGCACTCTGTGATGTTCACAAGATTAAATCACTTAACGACAACATTTTTCAGAACATATCTCTGTCATTAAGTGAAACATGGCTGTAGTTGAAAGTTCTATTTTATAGAACGCTAATACATGCAAAAGGAATGGCATTTTGCAATGTCTAATGAACTCATGATGTTAATGGATGGTGAGACCATGAATTGAAAGGCTGATGGAAACATAGTAATGGCTGGGTCAGGTTGACAGCCCCCTAACTCACTATGAATAAACTTCACATCACAAAAAACAGGACAACCAGGTATTACATGTCCCCTGATATGATGCACTATAGACTTGAAACTAATTTGGATCTTAGCTCTATAAATTTGCAGCAAATAAAAAGAAAAAATTTTTAAATAACTGCACAAGAAAATAAACAATCCGACAAATACAAAGTTAGAGAAATTTTATAAGACAACTGACCTAATCATTTTTATTTGCCAAGATATATACAGAAGTATTTGGTGGAAAAATTGTGTGATGTCTGCAATTTGTTTTAAAAATCTCTAGTAAAATAAATAAATAGGTAGACAAATAGATGAAACAATTTTAAAAATAACTGTTGAAACTAGTTGATGAGCATACTGTTCTCTTTCCTTTTATGTACATTTGCATGTTTCCATAAGAAAATACATTTAATAAAATATATTTAAGTACATTCAAAATTTAATATTTTTATTAACAAAAGTATGGTTTTCCGAGAAAACCTTCAATTTTCTGAGAAATCAACTTACAAACAAAATAGGTGTCCCTAGGTTGTTTCTTTTCCTAGTCTAATTTAATTTTATTCAGGGTAGTATGTGTGCACGACAGTCAAACAGTACTGCAAAGTTTATAATAAAATATCCTGCTATTTCTTGATTTTTCACTTTTAGACATTGCTTATTGATCCCTCATGCCACTGTCCATGAGTCTTTATCCTGAGCCAGGCAATTTCCTAAAAGAGGATTCTTCCTCTCTGGTTTAACCTCTTTGATCCTCTGCTAGAGTAGGGGAAAAGGCAGGAAAAAAGCTGTGTCCTGGTTGCCTGGGTGGGGAGAAAGGATTCTCCCATGGTCTGTTAACAATCCCTGATTTATAGTGCCACCTTTCAAGGCACTGGGTACCTCGCACTCCTGGGTCTTCGGGGACTGATTTCACATTAGTCCCTCTACCGTGGGTATCTATGAATTTCTCCGCTCTGCCAAGTCAGTTCCCATTCATTTATCAACTTTCCATGGGCCACAGTAATAATTTGTTCTTAACTTATTAAGTGCTTACAATGTGATGAATATTATTCTAGGGGGCTGGGATATATCAGTGAACAAAACAGGCAGTAGGCATAATACATAAGTACATAACGTGTGGTATTAGAGCAGGATAAGGTAATCAGAAGTGTGAGGGAGGGTGTGTTGGGGTGTGGTTGTAATGGGGTGGATGAGGTAGGTTCATTAAAAAGGACATTTGAGCAAAGGCCTGAGGGAAGTCAGGGAGTTGGCCATGTGGATATATGTAGGGATAGCCTCATCTAGCTGAAGTGTTTTGTCTGTATGGTCTCCTCTTTTTGTCCTTGTAGGGTATATTTTTTATTCTGTCCTATCATGTTAGTGGGGTTGAAGGGATGGGTATAAATGTTTGCACTCAATCCACCTCATGTAACTAGAATTACCTCCTGCCAGCCCCACCCTTCTCATGCTAACGGGTTTCCTGTCTTTCCCAAATTGCCTAACGCAAGATGAATACATAGGAAGTCAATAAATAATAGTTTATTGTTACATTAAATTAATAAATTATTAGTTTGAAATCGCTTTCAAAAAACTCTATTTTGCCACAAAATACTATCCAGCCTCCTAAGAGTTTCTTCCTTTTCTGCATCCTTTTGAAGTACCACCCCACAGGTACCGTAAGCAATGAAATGATTGTGCATCTCACAGCAGACGGTGTCCTCTGTAGTGGATGGGAAACTGCTCTTTGTACATGTTACCCACTCAGAGTAGGATCCTGTAAGAAATGATCCGTATCTCATCGACAGCAATACAGAGTGCTCAGCGAAATTTGGGGGTGATGGGATGGTGCTGCATGGAACTGGGTAGCATTATAGTTACCTGACTCTGTGCATTTTTCAAGACCCTTAGAACTGAACTTCATGTAAACTGTAAAAAAATCAACCAAGATGTTTGGGGGAACCCAGAACGGAGTGCACGCTTTGACAAATGAATCTAACTGTATTGAAAAATGTATGACCTAACCTCACTGAGGGGGAATGTGGAAAAAAGAAGAGGATCTAAGTAACTCTGGGAAATGGTGTTTTGACTGGAAACTATAAGGCTAACGACAAAAAGAACTGTAGAAAGACACTGTGTTCTAGTTGGTAAATCTGTTTCTCACAGAGGTCCAGGTTAACAATTCTGAAACTACTTTACATGATACCAGGGCAGAACAAATAGGTAAATAGGTAAATAAATTGTGAATAATGGGAGTCAGGTTTCTCATTGTCAAAGAAAGAAGTGACAGTGAAGCTGGAGAGGACAGGAAGTGCCCCCGGGGTCCTGGATTAGTGATCAGTAAGAACACATCTTTATTTTAATCAGTAAGAACACATCTTTATTTTAATACGGAACAGATATGTAGATACAGAAATAAATAGGGATATGTCTGTATGGATGGTTTAGCATACAATACGTAGATTTCCTAGCTGTGTCCGCACAGAGGACCCAGAAGCAGAGAAAGCCCCGCAGCAAGAAACATAGCCAGCACGTGGATCCCCAGTGGTACTGGGGAAACACCATTCTCCAACAAAAGAAAACCAACCAGGGCTCTGTGGAGAAACGGCTGATTCTAGGGCTGGGACAAAGAAAATGCAAGAGGAGCCCCAAGTATCTTTTAGCATCTAGAAGTAAGGAAATACTAAAACACACGGAGAGAGAGAGCGAGAGAGAGAAGAAAAGACGGAGACGTGACAGAGGATACTGAAGCCAATCTGGAAGAACTCCCAATGGCCAAAGCTGAAACAATCTGAGGAAATAAATAAACAATTTGATTATAATCCAAAAGATAAATACACATGAGTCTATATCATCCATAAAAAGTTGAATTGTGTCCCCTCAAAATTCATGTCCACTGGAACCTCAGAATGGGACTTACTTACTTACTTAGAATGGGTAAATAGCATCTCTACCAATGTAATTAGTTAAGGATCTTGAGATGACATCATCCTGGATTTAGGGATGACCCTAAATCCAATGACTGGTGTTCTTATAAGAAAAGGAAAGGACACAGAGACACAAACAGAGAAGAAGCCGGTGTGAACCTGAGGCAGAAACCAAGATGATGTGTCTACAAGCCAAGGACCCCCAAGGGTTGCCGCAACCATTAGAAGGCAGGAGAGAGGCACGGGATGGATTCTCCCTCAGAGCGCCCAGAAAGAATTCACCCTAGCAACACCTTGATTTCAGACTTCCTTGCTCCTAAATTATGAAAGAGTAGCATTCTGTTGTTTTAAGCCATGCAGTTTGTGGCAATTTGTTACAACGACCCCAAGAAACTGATACGATGGTATACACAAATCATTGAATAAATAAAGGGAGAAAAAGGGTCGAATCTCCCTTAGAGAATAATTTCAAATATCTGTAGATAATCGCTCCTCCAGAACATGGAGCTTGATTCCTCTCCCTTTGAGTGTGGGCTGGACTTAGTAACTTATGTCCAAAGAATAGACTATAGAAAGAGGAAAATGGTAACTTCACAGCAGAGAAACAAGGTCAACATTACCAGTGCTTAAGTCATGTTGATAGCATGCGTCCTGATAGGATCTATTATGAAGAGGACTTCACCTCTGTGGTATTGTCTCCTAAAACTCATAACACCTAGTCTAATCATGAGAAAAACATCAGAAAAAACCCAAATTGACAGATATTCTACAAAACAACCGGTCACTACCTTTCAAAACTATTAAGGTTATGAAAAACTGAGACACTAACACGGATCCCATGAGACCGAAGAGATATGATGACTAAATGAAACATGGTATCCAGGATTGGATCCTGGAACAGAAAAGGGACATTGGTGAGAAAACTGGTGACGCTGAGTAACTGTGGAGCTTAGTTAATGTTATTGTACCAATGTTAATTTCTAAGTTTTGGCAAACGTACCATCATTATGTAAGATGCTGACATTAGGGGAAGCTGGGTGAAAGATATACGGGAACTTTCTTTACTATCTTTGTAACATTTTGGTAAATCTAAAATTATTCCAAAATAAAAAGTTAAAAAAAAAAAAAAACCAACTGTGTGTAACAGATCTAGAAGCCAGTCAGCATTTTCTCGACCTCTACTTTCCATCTCGTGGTTTTATTTCCTTTCTCTGAAATGGAAGAGAATCTTGACTCAACCTCTGCACCTTCCTCTCCTCCCCCTCAACCTCCTTCCCAAGCTAACATATACATTTTAAAATTAGGAAAGTAAGTGAGCAAATGAGTGAATGAATAAACAAACAGACAGACAGACAGACAGCTTACAGTAGAATGGGGGCATCCAGCAGTTTGGGGAACAATTAGGAAGTGTAAATATTTAGCTCCACAGCTTGTCCACCACAATGGTGACAGCCACACAAGGACAGTGTTTCAAAATGAAAGTTAAATATTTATTCTGGCTCCCCGGTCCCTCATCCACCAGGGATCCTTGCACAGCTGGCTTTCGAATGGAGCCAAAGTTTCTTCTCTTGGCCTTCTGATTTCCCACTCCACATGTGCTATAGGTAAACAATCCACTGGCTTCCACTCCATCTGATTGGCACTCAAGGAGGAAAAGCACGGTCTGAGGACAGGGAGCACATCTAATCCGCTCTTGTGTATCCTCAGGAGGTTGCTGTGCAGCTCAGATGCACTAGATAAGGTATGTGAGCGCCCTTTGTAAACCTGGAAACACTATGGCATTGTTGTTGTTACTTGCCCTGTGCCTTGGTTCTGGCTAGACTGTAATGCCCTCCATGCCACTAGCCCAGCACACTTCCAGGGGAACTTCAGACGCATCTGCTAACACTTGTCAAGTTACCTCAATTTGATTTCTCAGCCTCTGCAGTTGTTGGCTCTGTAGCTTGAACCACTTGATCCTTATGACTTTGGCCTCACTCCTATATTCACTCACTTATTCATTCAAAAAAAAATTCATTCAACCACATGGCAGCTCTACGCTAGGTACAGAAACACAGACATAGCCATAATCCATAACCGAAGAGCACACATTACTCTTGGCCGCTTACTTGCTTTAGCTCTGTCCCTCTTTGGGGCATCCTAGCTTCACTTGTCCTCTCCAACTCCAGGCTTATCTCCTTCTGCCTTGCTTGGCTCACACAGGTTACTTGGCAAGTAGTCATATTTCTCAGCTTGACTCTGGGATCCCTGACCTGTTGGGCCTTCCGTAGTGTTGCTGCAGTGAAGAGAAGACCCAGCACTTCCAGTATCCACCTGCCTTGTTCACTGCAGCCCTGGAGGTTCAGGTGTCTGGCAGTGCTGGCTATCCACCTGTCTAGACATTAAGTTTCAAGAGTTGCTTGTTGCTTTTCTCCATCACCTATTGGTGCATTGTGTCCACCTGTTGGAACATTCTACTGTTTCATCCTAGGCAACTTCACCAACTGCCTGCCTGGACCCCAGCAGATCTTTGTACATATCCTTGAACATTTGCTCTTCAGTTGAACTTCACAGCCCTAGTGCTGCCTTGCCCCCATCCCATCTTGCTGCAACTAAGATACGGGATTCCACTTCCAGATCATAGATCCTCCATGGCTGCTGACAGGGGCTAGCTTTTGCCATGGCTGGACAACATGTCCCATTGGCAGAGGAAGGCTCTGCCCCAACTGGGAGATGCAAAACTGTTTAGCACCTTTAGGATTTTCCCCCTTGCTAAGAACTATGAAAAAAAGACATATTCTTGCTCAAGTCAGAACCAGTTCCCTAGGTTTTACCACGCTATCAAAACCAGTTTTTAAAGCCAAAACGTCTCAATTTTGACTTTAACATCTGTATCTCCACTAAAATATTTCTCTTTTTTAAAGATGGGGGTACCCTAACTGGAACAGTTCTGCTACCTAGAGGTTGGCAAAAGGTTAGGGTATCTGCTAGCAGCATTGTTCAGGACACAGGTTTTCCTCTGGGGTGTAACACCTTGGTTACAGGTAGGTAGATCTTGATCGCCTCAGCTCTCAGGGCCAGTCACTTCAGCACCATGGCAAAGAACAGTTAGTTCCATTTACCCTATGAATGTTTTCATTTTTCTTATGTATTCTATGATGTGAAAAAGGCTGACAAGCAGTCTCGTAGGAACAGGCATCTTGACCATCTTCTTCATTGCCCTGGATAAGACAATGTCTTAGAATTCTGGGGTACATGCCAGAGGGAAGGAGAGGAGGTTGGGCTAGCCCAGCTGGAGAGAGACCCAGGAGCCACATGAAGTCGAGACTGTCCTTCCCTGAAAGTTCCCAGAGGTGCTAAAATCAAGAGTGGGTAGAACTCAGAGGACTGTAAGATCAAGAAGGGAGTCCAGCTCTATCACCAAGTCCAGGGAGCTGGGGTAGGTGGTAGAGGTCAGGTTTCTAATCCTGAGTTTTCAGTCCATATATGGAGGCCAGAAAGTGAGAGCAGGGGGAAGCCGGTGAGAGGAAAGGGGGAGTCTGTGCATACACCTGAAAGATGTTGCTGTCCCCATCTGACTTCCACCTAGCACCAGGAGACCTGATTGCAATCAAAGGGCCAGTGGAGGGTCAGAGAAATCTGCCACTGTCAGGCCCTCTACTACTTGTGTCTGGAATTGGAATTGTCCTTTTCTTGCCCCTCCATCTCTTCAAGTCCCACTCATCCTTTGAAATCCAGCTCAAGACTGACTTTCCTGTGTAATATGTCACCTCCTCTGCACTCCTACCGCCACGTTGATCCCACCGTGCACTTTGGCATGTAATTGCTGATGGACTGCATCATAGAGATTCATGTGTGCTGGCCTTCGCCTTGTCTCTCACCTGGAAACAAGGTACCTTGCCTTAGGCTCTTTCATAACCCTCCCAGCATCTAGCATGCTGCTGGACCTAGCAAATCTTCATGAAATGAAGATAGTAATAAAATTATATTGACATTCTCAATGGCACAGATGGTTCACCAAACCTGGGTGTTGCCCATCTGGCTGCATGCAAATACGGTTTTTCTAACATGTGTCAACTGGTAGAGGCCAAACCTACTACCAGTAGGACATGCATGCCATGTAGCTTTCCAATAGAAACAGCAAATTATGTTAGACTGGTAGTTCTCAACCCTGGATTCCCACTGGGGTCATGTGAGGAGTTTTCAACAGTTCTATTCTGGGTTGATTGGCTCAGAATAAGGCCTGAACACCAGTGTGTTTTAAAAGCTTTCTGGACAATTCTTACAGAGAGCCAAGGTTGAGAACTTTTTAAAATATTCATTTGGGTTATTTTTCATATGCTTTGCATATTTTAGAGTCCAATCCCAACTGTTCCATCCACTCCAACGGCTAACCTGTGTTTTCTATCCTTTTGATATAATTTGATTTATTCATTGAGCATTTAGGCAGTGCGTCATGTACCAGGCAGAAACAAAGAGACACATGGGGCTTACCCTCAAGAAACCCACTGTCAGTTTTATGGAAATAAGTAAACTTTGCTATCTACACTCAGGAACTTGGTAGATTCCGATAAATTCTTGGATAATACCTTGCTATCTGGATTCTCACTATTTGCTCCCTGAAATGTAGAAACCAAACGCATTAAAATAATGGGACTCCTCTCTACACAAATTACACAAAGTTACCTCCAATCTGTTGCTACAGCTCTAGAACCAAATAGAATGGGACCGCACATTATTGTAAGTGCCATGTAAGTAAATGAATTGAGAATGAACAGGAAGATATGGCCACTCGATAGAGATGGGTCCTGGCCTCATGGTCTTACAGCCCCCAACAATCAGGCCAGGTGAAAAGGAAGCTTTCCAGACTAATGTTTTCATCAGACACCAGTGCCATATCTCTTTTTCTGGAGATGTTTTCTCTTCTCATTTCTGAGATCTTCCGTCTCCCATAATGCCTAAGACCATGAGAATCTACTTTGTCTGGTTCAGTGGAGGTCTGCAGATTGCCTGTAGGTAAAGAAATGCATGTAGGTGGTTCCTTCTGGTCAAAAAAACTTGGGGTATTGAAAAGGAAAAGTAGATAAAGAGCAGAGGGCAACTAAAGGATGGTGCTTAGTACTACACAAAAGACCAAAGAGAAGGCTCAAAGTGAAAAGCCAACACCGAGCCCTCTGGAATGCAGAAGCACTGTTCTCCTGGTGCCATGCTCCACACCCTCATCTACTGCCAAGCCCCCTTCCTGGTGGACCTGGGTGATTTCTACAATGCTCATTTGCCCCACTACCTCCCCTACATGCAGTCTTACCTTTGACTTATTATCTATCTTTAGATATATCTAAGGTTGCTGATAACCTGAATTTGCTCATCACTCGCTCTCCTCTCTCCCTCAAGAGCTTACATGATGTAGGAAGAGACTTCAGAAGTTATCTCTTTTGTGCCCTACCTTCATGCAATACCCAAACATAAGCAACAAAAAGACTAGTCCTTCTGCTGGGAGATCCCCTGGACAGAGACCCTCTAGTGTCCACCAGGCACGGATATCTCACCCTTTCTTCTCCTCTGATACTGCCTCCACATCCCTGTTCTTATAGTATGCCTGAATTTTCTGAGGCAAAGGGTGGCTCTGTGCATACCTCGCCTTGTCTTCTCTCGTTTCTCACCTCCCTCACGCTGCGTATGTAAGAATGTTCTCTCTGAGTTAGATCCCTCAAATTATTTCCCAGGCCCTTCATCTGTCGGCCCACAAAGGAGGATCGATAAGAGTTCAAGAAAGCCGAAAGCCAAGAGCATTCCCCATGCTGGACTGAGGAAAGGTTGAAGCAGACCAGGCACAAACCCTTCAGCTCCTTGTCAGCAGCCTTTGATCTCTGTGGCAGCTAACATGAAAGTAGAATTTGGCCCTCCAACTGTACAGGACGAGACTTGACAAGAAAATAAGTTTCTCTGACAATTTCAAAAGGCCCGACACTTTCGTCACTTGGCACTTGGCCATGGACAGTGGTGCTGTGGACACATCCGCACCCCACCAGAGAAACCATTTTCCCAGGAAGGACTGACAGTTCAAGTGCAGGCAAGTCCGTGAGGAATGAAGGACAAGCTCTTCCCTGCCTTCACTGAGGACAGGTGTTGCAGGAAGCAGGAGGATTTTCATTGGATAGCTAAGGGAACTTCCTACCTGTCCGGGTTGAAAGGCACCAGGAAGGGTGTCCAGGGAATCTGGAGAAACTCTTTTCTCAAGTCTAAAGAATAAGCATGTCTGCTGCTGGTTTGGAAAAGTTTAAGCCAAAGATGCTATAGCGAACTGGTCTTTGTAGGATCTTTCCATATTTGTAAGGCTAAGTGTGACTCAGATGTGCTTTTTCCAGTTTACCTCACTTGTTCTTCAATAAGCAAACCAAAATAAATTAGATTTGCCCTTTTATTACACTTTCAACTTATCACTTGGCTTCTGAGCTACTCAAAGTTTAGATGCTTCTGAACTCAGCTGGATCCTGCTTTCCATTTTCTCAGATGGCCTAGAAACTAGAAAACTAGGCAGGGCACGGTAGCTCACGCCTGTAATCCCAGCACTTTGGGAGACCGAGGATGGCGGATCACGAGGTCAGGAGTTCAAGACCAGCCTGACCAACATGATGAAACCTGTCTCTACTAAAAATACAAAAATTAACCAGGCACGTTGGTGCGCGCCTGTAATCCCAGCTACTTGGGAGGCTGAGGCAGGAGAATCGCTTGAACCTGGGAGACGGAGGTTGCAGTGAGCCGAGATCAGGCCTCTGCATTCCAGCCTGGGTAACAGAACAAAACCCTGTCTCAAAAAAAAAGAAAAAAGAAAAAAAAGAAAAGAAACCAGAAAACTAGTAAAGTTGGCAGGACTTCCCCATGGTACCCTCACATTCCCACATTCCTTCCTAGCATCTTTCACACCACCCCCCGACCTTCGAGCATCCTGGAGCTGCAGTATCTCAGTATGAATCCATACTTAGGGTTCACAACTCACTAAATGGCTTGCTTCTAAAATGTCAAGGCGTATTTTAAAAGTGGGCCTCACAGGGAGACCATGTTTAATTCAAAAGAAAGGGCTATTTATGGAATAATCTCAATGTCAGTGTTAGAAGGGGTCTCTGCCCTGGTCTGTTGAAAAACAGACTGTTAAAGAGAAATTAGAACCAGAATTATTCCCTTCAGAGGCAAGTTATTTGGGGGGATTTTATTTTCCTGGAAGACATGTGCCCTGAACTTTGAGTAGGATCCAAAGCTGGTAAAAAGTTTCCCCTCTTGGGTAAGTTCCCAAGGAGAGTCATGACAGAATGTAGATGCTTGGTAGACACAAAGACTGGGCTGCCTGTGGGTGTGAACTGATGCTTCTGAACTCCCCTGAAAACCACATAAATAATCAGCATTTGCAACAGCAGCAGCAACAGCACTCTCCACTACCACCACCACCACAGCACTGGCCAAGGGAGGTCTTCCTTAATTAAAGCAACTATCTTTCCTTACCATCAATGCAATTAGAATGTAATGAACCCAGGCCATTTCTTTTAAGGCCTCAAAATTATAGCTGATCTCAACACTCACGTGCTGGGTTGGAGGGAGAGGCATCACCCATTCCGAAAGCATGAGAAATGGAGGGCAATAGAAATGAAAGAGATGGAGTTGTTCTACACTGAAGAGAATCCCCTGGAGACGACGAGGACTCAAGAATGACCAGAGGAAAGGGGACTGTTCTTCTACAGACTCTGAAAGAATGTGGAAAAGGGTGGGAGGCACGTTAATCAGTCAATGTACAAGCATTTATGCAATACCACCTTGTGCAAGGCACCGTGTGAGATCTATGGAGGGCATGATAGGAAGACAGACAGATAAATAAGGCACAGTAGACACAAGTCCTGATTTCAGTGTACTTCAAACGACATTTCAGGTATGCCTGCTGAAATGATGACTAGAAGGCAAGAAGTTAATGTTTACGTGAAGAAAGTGGCAGGCGTTCTAACAAGCCATGCTGTTTTGGAAGACACAGAACCCAAGGAGGTGGAGAGGAAGTGGAAAGCCTTCCAAGAAAAAAAAAGCGCACAGCACAGGCAGGAAATGAACCTGGCCTGTTCTGGCATCAGTGAGCAGTAAGTAGCAAACAAATGAGCCAGGGACTGTTCGATAAATCGAAGTCATTAAATGCTTACAACAACCTTACAAAGTAGGTTATTACTATCACCCCTATTTTACAGGTGGGAAAATTGAGGCACATAGAGATGAATTAACTTGACCAACATCACACAGATCGTGACAGCTGGGATTCAAATGCGGGTGGTCTCACTCCAGACCAGTCTGTCCAACAGAAATATAACGTGAGCTACAAATGCCAGCCACATGTGTAATTTTAAATATCCTAGTAGCCACATTAAAAATATAAAGTAAAAACAGGTAAAATTGATTTTTTATTTTATTTATTTATTTTTAAGACAGAGTC
>NW_012105453.1:2039919-2078647 GCF_000951045.1 Mandrillus leucophaeus
TTTCATTTAACCCAATATTTCCAAAATACGTATTTCATTCTTTGAAATCTGGTGTGTTTTATACGCACAGCACATCCCAATTCAGATGAGCCACATTTCAAGTGCTCAATAGCCACATGCAGCCAGTGGTTACCAAATTGGACGATGCAGCACCACACCATCGGCTGTGCCCTCAATCACTCAGCAGGGCAGTCCCCACAGTGGGTGGTCTGACTGCAGATGGTCACAGGGCGATGAGATTGGATAGTAAGCTGAGGGCAGGTGGAGGAGAGTTTCTAATGGTGGGTGAAGGAGTAAATGGTTTCTAGAGACCACTTTCGACCTAACATAACAAATGCAGCACCTTACACATGAGAGCCCAAGCCTGTACCCCTCTTGTGAGATCACTCATTGGCCCCCAAAAATTACTGTGATTTGAGGATTATGGGAGGTAATGTGAACAATAGAAGGAAGCCTTGGTGCCACAGCCCAGCAGACAGGGCTGTGGGTCCACCTGCACCACACACCAGTTGTGTGATCTTGGGGAAGTTATTTAATGTCTTCAAGCCTCAGATTCTACATGTACAGCTCTAAAATGGGACTCACCATGCTGATGCCACAGCGATGACGTAAGGATTAAAGCAGATTAAATAGACTTCAAGCTCTTAGTACAGTGCCTCACATGTTATAAATGCTCAAGAAATGCTAGCGGTTATTATTATCTGGAGCCCCAAGTTACACGGTTACAAAGTTCCAAGTGGCCCAGTAGACCAGGCTGTGGACTGCCACCTGAGTCCCTGCACAGTACATTTCAATTTGGCCTCTTTTTATGGTTCCGGGTGAGGCCAGGTCAGACTGGGGAGTGAATTTGTGTAAGACATGCAGAGACCTGGGGGTGGGGTGCTGGGAAGACCCAGAGGGCTGGCTCCGGGTCCTGTTGGCTCGAGGAAATCATCCAGGAGATGAACTGGAATGGACGCCTGAACATGGATTCTGACTCAGTGAAGGAAAGCCGTTTAAGATCCTTGAACCTGAGAGCTGAGAGGAGACTTGGAGATCACTTAGGGTAGGTCAACTGTCTTTGGTTAGCAAATTAAGGAACTAAAACCCAGTGAGGTGAAGTAATTGCCATGGCCAGGCACCTAGCTAGGAGCAGAGCCTGTGCCTCAAGTCAGAAATCTCAATTTCTTGTCTAGTGGTCCACACTTAATGAATCATGTCTGTGACTGCCTTGTTCTCATATCAGCCCTGGCTGCAGGTCAGAATTACGTGGAAAGCTTTGAAAATCCACAGATGCTGGGTTCCTCCACAAGAGATTCATAGGGACATACTGCTTTCCACTGACCATTCCAAGAACCACCTTCCCATCGCAAAACTCTCCAGTCCCTCTTCAAAATCTGGCTTTCACATATCTCTTCTGTGAGGTTTTCTGAGATAACCACGACAACAGTAATAGCAGAATTAATAATAGTAATAACTAATACCGTGAGGACTCAGGATATGCCAGCCACTGGGCTAAGCATCTTGCATGGATCATCTGATCTAATGCTCACAAGAGTTATTCCGTTTTTTAAAGCCTCATACAGAAGAGGAAACCAAGACTCAAGCAATGGAAAGGGGTTTTTTGTCCAAGATCAAACTGTTGCAAGTGGGAGTGGGAGAGCTAGGACCTGACCTGTCACTGGTCTGTCTCCAGAGCTCATGCTCTTAACTCTGACTCTAGGTAATCACCATGGTAATGTTAACTTACTGGGATTTGCTTTGCGTATCGTATCAGCCTTATTCTTGCATATCTAACCATCCTTTGTTTTCAATTACACTGTAGGCGCACCAAATGCAGGGACACTTTCTTCTTCCTGGGGGCCTCTGCTCTTTGTCTAAGCCAGTGTGAGCTCAGTGGGTTTCTGGGCTAAAAGTAGGTCAGCAAAGGGTAATCAAGGAACACAGGCTTCTGTATCCTGGGGGAGGGCAGGCCTCTGGAAACCTTGTTCTCTATTCTAGTAGGCATTTTTGAAATATAGAAAATTCACAAAAATAGAAAGTTCATGTAACCATAGAGTTGGAATGGACAATAGATGCCTAACTCTACTCCTATTTCATAACAGGGAAACTGAACTGAGGTCTCTGAAAAAAAAGTGACCTGTGAAGGATCACAGAGTTGACGCAGGGACAAAACCGGAGTCTGGGAAGTAAACACAAGAACTATCATTGTCATGTAGTATCTTCTGTGTCCTAGTTTTTATACTCATTATCTTTAGTTTACATAATGAGGTAGACATTTAACCCATATTTTATTGATGAGGAAACTGAGGCACTGATAGGTAAATTAACTTGTCCTGGTTCACACAGCTGGGAAGCGACAGAGCCAGTGTGTGAACCCGTACATATCTCAACACCAGATCTTCTGCCTCCTGGGTCATTATGTAATATTTCTAGAATTTTCTGAGAATCAATTATGTGGTCGGTATTTTATGTGCATTTTAACAATCATCACAGCAACTCTCTGTGGCAAATAACATAGCCCCATTTTGAAAATGAAGGAATTACGACAGGCACGGTGGCTCACAACTATAATCCCAACACTTTGAGAGGCTGAGGAGGGCGGATCACAAAGTCAGGAGATCAAGACCATCCTGGCTAACACAGTGACCATCTCTACTAAACCCCATCTCTACTAAAAATACAAAAAAATTAGCCGGGTGTGGTGGCGGGTGCCTGTGATCCCAGCTACTTGGGAGGCTGAGGCAAGAGAATCGCTTGATCCCAGGAGGTGGAGGTTGCAGTGAGCTGAGATCACACCACTGCACTCCAGCCTAGGCAACAGAGCGAAACTCCACCGCAAAAATAATAATAATAAATAATAATAATAATAATAAAATTGAAGGAACTTACAAGAAATGGTAACTTGCTCAAGCTTGCTTAGCTAGTCCGTGGTGGAGCTGAAATTCAAACACAGGTCTGTTTGACTCTGTCTTAAACTCCTAGCTGCAACAATACAGTGCACTGGATGACTGGGATCCCAAAAGGATAAGGCTTAGGGACATTGTTAGACCTCACAAATACACCTCATTTGCTTTGGCTTGTGATAATGAGAGAAGGGATATGGTCCTGTCCATCATTCCACGTCC
Source organism: Mandrillus leucophaeus (assembly GCF_000951045.1). Classification (NCBI taxonomy): domain Eukaryota; kingdom Metazoa; phylum Chordata; class Mammalia; order Primates; family Cercopithecidae; genus Mandrillus; species Mandrillus leucophaeus. The sequence goes on from NW_012105453.1 coordinate 2,043,027, forward strand.
CTTCTCCTAACTGCTGGTAGTGTTCTCTTTAGCAGCACATCTCTGATGCAGACTGCAGCACCGACACTTTCCCAGAAAGCAGACATCCCCTTGCATCTCTTACAAGTCTGCAAACAGATGAAGCAGAAGGTCACACTTTCCAAGAACAAACTCCTTGGGTCTGAGAGCCAGCTGGAGATGTTTCAGTCCCAATTAGGTAATTTTGAGGGGTAGGTTGTAGCTTATACAAACAAGTAGTCCCAGCAATGTTGTGCACACAGTCTTTTTTAAAAAGACCCCAAGAATCATCATTACGAACATTGTTAACACTTTCTCCTGTGCCTTTACTCTGTTGAGCTCTGAGTACTTCTCCAATACAGTCTCATTAAGTGTCCCAATATATCACTGACGTTAAAGGGAAGGAGAAGGCACTGAGCAGAATGGAATTGTGCTTAAGGTCAAAGGGGAAACTGGGGAAGGAATCTAAATCTAGTCCCAAAGCAGGAGTGGTGAGATCAACCCTAACTCCAGCACACACGTCACCCCAACGTAAGCATCCAGCTCTCCTCTGGGCTGAACACCCAGCAATTCCATTTCCTTCTATTAGAAAAAAAAAAGTAAAAGAAGCATTAATAAAAAAGAAAAAGCAGGGAAAGGAAATAAGAAAGTTTCTATCTCTACTTTTTCATTTTTTAAAACTCCAGCCTTTTCTGTCTCATTCATTGTTCTGAAAAAAAAAATTCTTTTTTTACTTGTGCTTTTTTTTTTTTTTTTTTTTTGTTACCTATTTCTCAGTATAGGTAGTTTGGGCCACTCTTCTCCTTTTTAAAAATTTAACTCAGGTTCCTGTTTCTTTGGAATCTTTTTGTCTACTCCCTCCAAGTATCTCATCTCATCTCTTCCCTCTCTCTCTTTTTAATTGGAGTAGTTTCTTCAAGCGCTAAGAAAATTCACTCCCTTGTTTTCTTCTTCACTCTTTCCCTTTCAGCTGTGTTCCTGAATTGCTAGTGCACCAATTCTGCTTTACTGACCACAATTGGTGCAGCTGGGATGGCGAAGGAGCAACTGAAAAGGAAATGCTAATCAGACCTTTGAACAGAGCATAGTAAAACACACACACACATACACACATAAAAAAGCGCTCTGATTTAAGGAGGAAAATCTCTTTTCTCACTATCCCACACAACGAGGATGGTTGTGTTTCCTCCAGTGACCTGCCCAGGCTGGGGAGAGCCATGGGGTGGGTCATCTCCTCCGTGACCCCCTCTTTAATGGAGCAGGGTTAGACAGAGCCCAAACATTCAGAGGGGAAAGTGCACACAGACTTGAAGGCACATCCCACCACATCAACGTCTGGGTAGAGACTGCCACTGGAAATAGAAATGGGCATAGGGAGGAAGCCGTACGGTGAGAAATGGGGCGGTGGAGCCTCCTAGATTTGAGTAAGGGAGAGGAGTAACACAGAGAAGGCTCAATCAGACCTTTGTCCTGGACCGTATTTTTGTATAGGGTTTATTTTTTGTTTTATTTTTAAACCTGGGGGGAGAGAAGAAGAGCAAGTGACGAGGCCATTGCTGATACTCAGTATTCCGTCTGTGGCCTAATCAAAGGTGCTTTACTGGATTTCTTTGAGGATGTTATCCAACACTAGCCAGGGAACATAGCCAAGGAGTGGGTACAGCAATCAGAAGGCTGACAGAAACTGAAAGAGAAAAAATGACAAAACTGGAGGAAGCTTGTTAGGAAAGGAAGAACCCCAGGCTTGCAAGCATGAGTCCTACGTCGTTCTCGTAAAGCGTGAGACACACCATTTACTCTCTCTGAGCTTTGGCGTCCCCATCTATAAAAAGAGGTTTAAATTGATTCATCTCAAAGCAACACTCCAGCTATAACATCGATATTGTTGAGCAGTAGAAAGAAAACCTTTCCCCTTTGTCTCTTTCGTTAGAGATGATAGAAAATAACCATAAAGTAGAACGTATTGTAGTCACTGTCTTCACTGATTCCAAAAAGAACCATGTTGGAGAGAGACGGAAAGTCCCGTGCGTTTAAAATCAGACTCAACATCAAAGCAAGTTCTCATCACCATCCAACGCTTTCTCTTCTACAAAGCCCTGAGCAAGGCCCCTTTAAGGTGGGGTGTGTGTGCAAGAAACAGACAAATTCACGTGAGCTGGGCTCCCGCGCAGCATCTGACACGGCAAGTGGCGGGGGTGGGGGCAAGGCAGGGGGAGAGGAGAGAAGGAGATGGGAATTTTCTAATGATCTTCTTTAGTTAATAGGCACAAGTTGTTAGCTTGATCTGAGAAGGCCTCTTTCCCCGTGTGCCAATTCCACCCCCTCCTTTTTGTAATGGGTTTAGTTCCCACAGCTAAAGCACTGCGTAATGAGGCCGGAGGGAAGCGGAATGCTCTGGAGTAATGATATGGAGCCTCCTGGGCCCTGACAAAGGACAGAGAGAGCCCGGCTGGATGTTCTCAATGACAGGGTCCAGGCTCCTGATTTTCAGCCCTGGCGAGTCCAACTCTCCTGCCAGGGCCTGTGCTAAGCAGACAGTCTGAGAGCACAGACCCCGGTAGAAAACCCCAAGGGGTCCTGGTACAGGACAAACCCCCATTAAGCCAAGTTTGTTTCTTTTTCTAAGCCCTGATCCAACCTTCCTCCCCCTTCCTCCTGGTCTACCAGCCCTTGGTAGGGGCCTCTCACCTTCAGGATGGGGTACCCTTTCCCCTGATAATCCACTCCCCATTGTGTAAAAAGCGTCCCTGCCGCATTCTGTCAACATCTACCGGGCTGCGGATGAAGACAAAATACACGGTTGGGATCAGCATATGCCCAGTAGACAAGGCAGCCACGTGGGGAAGGTGCCCCTCATCCTGCTGCTCACAGCCCTCTGCTCCAGGAGTGCCACCCACTGCATTTTGTGTGGAGTCACCATCACGTGGGCACTCCTCATTCCCATGAGACTGTGCTCTTCGACGGCTCCTTCTTCCTTTCACCCGCTACCACCCCCTTTTTAATACACAACACAGACCCGGAGCTCATTCCACATGTACTGAGTTGAAATGACTCCAGTAACAAATAACTGAGTCCTGAATATTGATGTCATTGGAAATAACCTGAGGATCACTATAGACTATTCACTGAAGCCATCAACCCAGGCGGCTCTTGGGACTCCTAAAGTGGGGGCCAGGGAACAGTAATGGTAAGATATCAAAGGAAAGAGAAAAACATTATCCATTCATAGGACAAATCCAGTAAACGCTTATCCACAAACAAAGAAATAAAAGCTTCACAGCTGGAAAAATACAGCAAGAGACAACTGAATGATCAGGAGGAGGTTGGTGAGAGGGTCCCCAGTATAATGTCTGCACCCTCGATGTGCACCTTACAGTTTACAGAGTGCATAGACATTGATTTAGTCTCCCTGACATCTACGGCAGTACCCCATGAAATGCAGGAATCACAGCATGAATGTCTGACACGTTCAGATAAGGAAACTGGGTTCCTAGAGGCATGGTCATAAGATGGCACAGCTAGTCAATGCTTAGAAAAAGTGCCCCCAGCCCAGTACTGTTTTCACTATGCCCCAGACTAACAAGAATTCATTCGTGTTACAAAGAAGGTTGCAAATAGAGATAAGTTTACAAAGTCATGTAGCTTGTTCGCAGCTTCCACAAACCCGTAACCCAGGGAAACCCTGAAAGCTCGGATGAGAAAAATGTACGACAAATAAAAAGCAGGTTTTTATTAGGTGAGTAGTAAACCTGTGATGCTTATTGGATAACAGACACTCATGCAGTCCTATTGTGTGTCCGCTCTGTTCTAGGTGCTTTGTTTCCCATAGGAATTCCATGAATTAGACATGGCCCCTGCCCTCAAGGGCCTACTTTAAGAGACAATACAGCCGAGAAATAGAAATATTTTTAAAGGCAACTGGAAAAATTCATATCTGATGATCCAAATAGGTTAGTGAGGTAACGTGGGCAGCTGGGGAGGGTTTCCAGTCCTCGGGGGCTGATCATGAGTCTGCATTTGGACACTTGACAATGATAGAATCCTGGACAGAGCCACACGGCCCTGTGTTCCGACTCAAGGCACCATTTCTTAGACTCTCATGCCAAGTCACCAGGCGTCTTCAGGACTCTTCTCATCTCTTGGAAGGTCCTAAGATTCATGGCCCCTGACCTGCTCCATCACTGTTAGCCTCATCCTGAGAGAGCTATCCCGGGCTGAGTTCTCCAGAGAAGAGTCGCTTTACATTAATTCTTCATTTCTTCGGCATTCAAGCAGAAATACAGAACATACATTTTCAGCCACAGGTCAGCATCACATACCATATGCATGGCCACCTTACGGCCTTTATACATGCTTTTGCCTTCTGCCTGGAATCCATCCCCATCCCCATCCAATCCATCACACCACATAGCTCCTCCCCATTCAGATCTCTCCTCTGAGGGTCACCTACTTAGAGATATTCACCTTATCTACAACCGCTATTCCCTCAGATCATCTCTATGCACTTGCCCTGTTTCTGTTTGTTTTTGATAAATCCTACCGTTATCTAAAAATGTTCTCTATTTCCTTGTTTGTTCATTGCCTTCTCTAGAAAGTAATCTCCATTTATGGAAAGAATCTTGCTTTTATTGACCACTGTGTCTCTAGCTCCTAGTAAAGTGACTGGCACAAAGTAGGTCCTCAATTACTCTTTGTCCAATGAATGAATGACTACAGAGTTCATGTTTCTCCCATTACCTGTTGTTGGACACCAAAGCCAATGCTAGATTCCAAAAGAACTTTTCCTTTCATTTTCTTTTTATTCCTTTCATTCTTTTTTGAGACAGGGTCTCTGTCTGTTGTCCAGGTTGGAGCGCAGTGGCGCAATCGTAGTTCACTGCAGCCTTGAACTCCTGTGTGCTCAAGCGATCCTCTAGCCTCAGCCTCCTAGAGTGCTGGGATTACAGGTGTGAGCCACGGTGCCTGGCCCTTCCCTCATTTCATGTAACATCTCTAGAGCAATTGCACTGACACTCTATCATCATTGCCATTACCACTGATGTTGTTATTAGTGTCACAGTTCATATTTTTGTAATTATCCATCAGACTAATATGATCTCAATAATTAATTGAATGCCTATAATATAACATGAATGTGCTGGCATATAGCAATCACTTGATTAATTCTTTTCAGTCACTCTCTTAATAGCGTCTCTATTAGCCAAGTACATCATAATCATAATGGAAGGCGTATGACCATTCAGCAGGACTCATCAGCCACAGCGACAAGTTTTTGGGTAGGGGCTTTCACATCTATTTTCTCACTTATTCTCAACAGCCCCAAGAGGTAAGTATTCATATCCTCCAAGGTCACAGTTGGTAATTGGAGTACTGATGCAGACTGGAGTCTGTGTGACTCCACACCCCATGCTTTTCCCCCAGAATCGTGCTACTGGACTAAAACTATCCTGCACTAGGAAAAGTTTTGCCTTCTCCATTACTCCAAGTATGAGCCCTGGTTTACTCACCTGGAAAATGAATGGACTGACCTGAGAGACCCTTAAGGTGCTCTGCAGTTCTAGGAGTCGTGATTATCTCTCTCCTCTGCTTGATGTGAGCAGATCCATTCTCATGAGTCACCTGCCTGTCTCTGCAAGTTCAACTTTCTTTCAAAGACCCTCAGATGATAATCTGCCTGCTTGCTTTACACCCCTTCCACTTCTCAGAGCATTTCCCTTCTCTGAGTAGGACGTGGGACCTCTCTCTCTATACCTCACTTCCCTCCTTTCAAGAACAGGCTCCCCCGGAAGGCCCTGCTCCCCTGATAGGCACCCCCTCATTAGAAACCAGTGACGTTCTCTTTCAGTTGGCCTCATCACGTTCTTCCTGGTTTCGCCCAGAGTCGCTGCCAAGACTTCCCACCTTGCCCGTCTGGCAAACGTTTAACTCCTTTATGTTGGAGCTCAGTTATCGGAAGGAAAGTGAGACATGTTTCCACTCACAACCCCTAAGTCCACCGAGCAAAAGAAGCTGGACGTCTCTTCACCAGTTATCGGAGTAAGGGGAGAGGATTCAAGCCAGTCTACCAGAACTAAAGTCTATTTTCCCCAAACACAAGCAGTCACTAGCAAAGTGATGCTCCCACGTTATTGGAAAAAAGGCTCTGACCTTCTAAGCTGCAGGCACCAAAACACAGTGTGGACTCACCGATGGGGAGAGCAGAGGGGGTTTACGATCCACTTAAAATATGTGCGTAAGGAAAGCAGGGATTCGCCACCTGTTCCCCTTTCCACCGATATTTATGACAGCTGAGGAATCTTACCCTTCACAAACGCCTCGGCTCCATGCCCAAACCTTCTAGCTTGTTTTATTTTCAATTTATGCAAACATTTTCACAGAAAAGCATAAATCCCATCTTGTCGTGAGAAAGGACAGTTCCAACTCCTGCTGGGGTGAGGAACATTTTTCTACAGGTCTTGACAGCTCAGCCCCAATCTCTGTTTTAGAGCATGAGCCCGAAGGTGCAGCTGTGTTCTTCTCCTCTAGATCTAGGGCAGGCAGTGGGCAACTTTCAGCAGCTCCTTATGAATGGAGGTCAAGACCACTGCACAAACAGTATACATGCAAACAAGAGGTGGTATTGGAAGGAGAACCTGTCCCTCCTGCCTCTTTTCAGTGTCTCTTACTCCTCAAGTACTACTACCTTTCTCTTGGAAAGTGGATGGATATGATTAATCTATCAACAGACACTTGACTGCTCCTTGTTCCCCACCTACCCACCCCTGCTGTCAAGGGCCAGAGTCCTGCCAGGTACTCTGAGAACACCACAGGCAAGGTGTTCCCCTGCCCCTGAGAAGGTGACAGTCTTTATGGAGGAGGGGGCACCATTATGGAAGATAAGTAGTGAATTTTAGAGATGGAGGTGCCCTTCAAGGTTATCTGGTCTAAATCTCCTCACTGCATAAATGTACAACTGAGGCCTGGAGGAGCTAACTGGTGGCAGGCAAGGACTAAACCAGATCATCCAACTTCTGATCTAGTGTGCTTTTTGTTATGTCATCAAAATCACTATAAAAATTATGTAGCACCTGTCTTCGGAATAAGATGCTAAACAAAGCACGTTGAGTGGACATGGTCCAGGCTGTTTGCCCAAAGCTTCATGTTCAGGACAGAGAAGGGATCCCATCATTGCAGACAGCTCTACTGAAAAGGGCACTGCGGTAAGTGCACACACAGTGAACCAGGGGAAAAATTACACAAATCATGTACTGCTTTTATCATAAAATTACACAAACCATTCTTGGTGGAATGACAGTTATAGTGAATCCTGTAAGTTATGCCAGAAACTGGGAGGTGGATGAGTATCTGTGGTTTGGCACGATACAAGGCAAGAAGGTAGGCCTGTAGAGGGAAACTGAATTAAAATGACAGATGGAGCACACACTCCAGCATCACCCTTTCACTCTCAAACCCTAGAAATGACAAACTTTAAAAGTCCATAAAATGCTGTGAAACAAAAAGTCTTAGGTGACTGTAGAATGACAAGCCTGGGAAGAACATCGCCAGAGGCCAGCTCATGCATCTTTTTATTTATTTATTTGGGAGACAGGTTCTCACTCTGTCACCCAGGCTGGAGTGTTGTGGCACATTCGTGGCTTACTGCGAACTCTGCCCCCTGGGCTCAAGCAATCCTCCCACCTCAATCCCCCAAGTAGCTGGGACTACAGGCACACACAATCACGCCTGGCTAATTTTTGTATTTTTGGGTGGGGACGGGGTTTCCCTATATTGCTCAGGCTGGTCTCAAACTCCTGAGCTCAAACGATCTGCCTGCCTCGGCCTCTTAAAGTGCTGGCATTACAGGCATGAGCCACCGTGCCCGGCTGCTCGTGCATCTTTGAGGTAGGGCTTCACCCACACGCACCTCCAAAAAGGCTTCTGAAAAGACTTGTCTGCGTTTTCTTAAAATCTAGAGAGAAGAGAATTCTGCAGCCACCCAGGCAACACTTTCTAACCCTGCCCAAATCCTCAGAGCTAGGAGCCCAAATTCATCTTGCTTCATCCAAAGGCCACTCTCATTTGCTGGGGTAGTAGTGGCAGGAGAAACCCAGCTGCACTTTGTCAGTACTGCACAATCCCTCCATCAAGCTGGATCGTAATAACTAAGGGAATGCCCGCTGCAACCTCCTCACCCACTCTAGCCGTTTCTTCTACAGTTTATAGAAACCTGTAGCTTTCCAAACTTTATGATTCTCCCCAGAGCCCTTCTTCTGGTTTCACTTTCTAACATGCCCAGGAGCCTGGCACTCCACCCTCTTGCAACATGCTCTGGATCCTGGGAAGGCTTTTCTGATTGTCTCTGCAGTTAGGGTCATGAATTGGCCTATCTCACCCAACTGCCCTGTGATTAAGCCACTAACTGTTAAGCACCGCAGTGTAATAAAGTCACCAGCTCATTTTATGGAAGGTATTTTTCTCAAGAGTCCAAAGTGCCTTCTAAGTGTTATACTGCCCCATTACTTTATTGCATTAGAAGCCAAGAAGAAGATTGTGTCTAAAACCTTAGCCAGAATGTCCGTGCCTGTCCTCTTTTAGCTTTCCTTCTCCTCATTTGGTTCACTGAAATCCACTGAAGCCACCAGGACAGCTTCTGCCTCTGAATCAATGGTCAATTCTCCATGACCAATATGTGGTCAGCTATTTTGTGGGTCCTCACTTGCTGTTGGCTGCTGGGAGGCGTGATCTTATAGAAGACAGACCATTCCGTGCACACAGTAATGAGGAAAACAGACATTTGCACAGTTAAGAGTTATACATAGAAAGTGAGAATAGCCCAGCTCTGGACAGCTGGTCAACCCCAGGGACCAGGCGATGTGTGGTGAGCTCCTTGTGCCTAAAGGGGAAGAAGCTCTCCCGCTCTTCCAAGAGAACTTGCTTCTAGGGGCCGCTCAGTATCCCTAACATGCTTAACGGGATACTGCAAATGCTTGTTGATGAACAGGAATCACCAGTTAATCCATCTGCAGGCTCTGAACACTCACAAGGGATTTGAATTCACTACTGAAGCAGCAGCAGCAAGGCAGCAGCTGTCACTCAGCACCTGCCACAGGGGAACTGGCTGGATTTCAGAAAGGGTACTCCTAGGCCAAAGATGGCAGCGAGGAGAGATTCCAGGGGGATCAGGGGTGACAGCTGGGGTTGAAGGGGAAGATGCAGAGAGGAGCTTGAGGGGGGAAGGAGAAAGGGTGTGCAAAAAGCAAGTAACCCTGCATGAAAAGAGGAAGGAAGAGGCAAAATGGAAAAGGGGTGACCCTCAAACGAAGTCAGAGGGCACTAAGAGGAGTTCTGGTAGGAAATATCAGATCAGCTTTCCCAACGATACCGCCCTGCTACAATTTTGGCCACCAGAGGGCTCCTGTATTCCAAAAATATTATGGAAAATGACATGTCTCCAATATTTTGTACTCCAAACATACGCATGTGAAATTAGTAATTTCTGTTTATGTGCGTAAGTGATTGTGTTTGAAGACCTGGAGATTTAATTCTGATTTTGACACTGTGTCCCCAAGTAAACAGTATCCTGGACATCAACCTCTCTGCTCTGTTTCTCTGTGTACAAAATATGGACAGACTATCCCGTATCTTGTTACAATTTACAGCCGGAATTAGGTGGGGGAGAATAGAGGCAGAAAATGGCTCTAGCAAGTAAGACTTGACACTGTAGAGACATAGATCATCTCTTCTCTATGTTCCTACGTGTTAAGGATGACAAGACCTGCACCTTGGATGTTTGCACCATCCTTGCCCTGGTGAAACTCATATAGAGAAAAAAATAATGTGCATGTGTTTGGTAAAAGGCTGAGGTTAATGTGCCAGTTCTGTCCATGTCTAACTACATGACCTTGGCTTAAACCCCTAACCCCATTAATTTTTCTCCTCTATAAAATATAAAGGGCTCTTATCTCACAGGTTGGACATGAGAATTGAATTACATAATGTCTTTGAAGGGGGCTGGCACACGGTAAAAGCTCATTACTTATGCATTTACTCAAGTATGCCCTGCAAGTGAGACTGACATGACCAAGAATCCTAAGAATTGCAAAACTGGCACAAACTGGGCATCCTCAGCATGAAAAGACTAAGAATGACATCATGTCTGCCTTTAAATATTTGAAGAGCTATCACATGGAAGAGGGATGAGAACTCTTCTATGTCATCCCAAGAAGTAGAAATGGGACCCATGGGTGGATTAGGGAATCAGATCAAGCCTGATAGAGAATTATACGAACTGCCTAACCCATAAAGCTTTCCAAAAAATGGGGTGAGGAGATAAAGTTAGCTGACATCTGGGGGTGTTCCAGGAGAAGCTGGATGAGCAATGTCAGAGAAGCTGTAACGCTGATTCTTGCATCAGATGGGAAAGGCGACATTTGATGACCCACTAGAACCTCCCCAACTCAGGGAATTCTACAGTTCTTCATTCCAAGCAAAGGGAAAAAAGCATTGTTATGTCTCGTAGGAGCTCATGTTGGTCAAAAGGATGGTCTTCCAGCCTGGCAGTTGTAAATGCGTACACTTCCCCCATGTCGTGCCCTCCCTGTGCATCTGGCCAGCTCTGATCATATCCTTGGCCATAGAATGGCCAGGGCCCAGACATTGGATACCAGCCAAGGCAAGTGCTATTCACATCAAAGATGTTTGATCTTTGATCATACTCATTATTTGTGAAATGACTGATTGGTGTTCCTCACACAATAGTGGATGACCAAAGGAAGGTAGGGATGGAGGACAAAGCTGTAAATAAGGAATAAATAAATGATACAGAAAGGGGTGGGCCAGGCGCAGTGGCTCACTCGTATAATCCCAGCACTTTGGGAGGCCAAGGCAGGTGGATCACGAGGTCAGGAGATCAAGAACATCCTGGCTAACACGGTTGAAACCCTGTTTCTACTAAAAATACCAAAAAAAAAAAAAAAAATTAGCCGGGCATGGTGGCGGGCACCTGTAGTCCCAGCTACTCGGGAGGCTGAGGCAGGAGAATGGCATGAACCCGGGAGACAGAGCTTGCAGTGAGCCGAGATCGCACCACTGCACTCCAGCCTGGGCGACAGAGCGAGACTCCATCTCCAAAAAAAAGAAGAAGAAAAAAAAAAAAAAAGAAAGAAAGGGGTGTAGGATGGGTACAGTGGAGCACACGGTTGGCTCACTGTTCCAGCATCTTTAGATCCAGAGCTGTGTGACTTGGGGCACTTCCCTTCGGTCTCTTCCTCTGTCTTATGCTGAGAACAGCTCTTTCTCTCACAGCAAGGGAAGTCTGTTAAGAGGCAGAAGTCTAGACATAATGATTTTTGGATGTCCCTCCTCTGTATGAGTGCCAGTGTAAAGTGAGATTCCACTTAGACCTTCTTCCTAAAGAGGATCTTCATAATTTTACTAAGACAAAATGGGAAGAGAAAGAGAAGGCATTCCTAGCTGTCGTGGAAGGAGGCTACCAGAAAAGAATCAGGGAAAGGAGAGTACCTCAGCAGTCAAAGCATGAGACTGCAATCTAAAGAAACTTAGTTTTGCAACTTGATTATTAACTAGATGTGCAATTATGAACAATATCCAAGCTTCGGTTTCTTTATCTGCAAAAGACAGTTAATAATGTCTCTTAAAGTTTGCTTAAAAGTGCCTGGCACAATGCTTGGCACAAAGTGGTATTCAGATCATGGCACGTTTCTCTTGTTATTATGGATTAGGAACCAGTCCGGATCAAGGAAACTTGAAAAGTGCCCGCTCAGACAGGAAGAATATGTACATGTATGGAGTCTGAAGAGAGGTGTGGGTATGCTTGCCCTGAAGGTGCGGTAACCATGAGACTGTCTGGAGTGATGTAAACTGAAGTGTGTCTGGACCAAATGCATAGAGTCTGGTTTGGGTAAGGAAAGAGGAAGAGGAGATGGATGTGTACAATATGTAACCAAATGTGCACAGTGTCGGTCACCTTAAAAAGAAACGAATCGAACCATGCTGTATTGCTGGAAGAGAGCAACACGCTCCACATGGCTGGACTCAGGAAAGTAAATGGGCCCTTGTTGCATATAAGGCTGCCTGAGAAAAAGCAAACACTGACTCCCAGAAACAGTCTTAAAGTAATGGGCATGTCATAGGGCAGATGGTAGCCAGCTGCTCTCCAGTTTTTCTGAGACCAGCAGAATAGGAGATGTTCGATGACTGCATCAGGAGGGAATTCATTATCCCCAAAGGCTCCCCAACCCTCAGGTCTGTTAAGACCACTGATATTACTGACTGAGGGAGGTTATGAAGTAACCTTCTTAAGTGCTTTAAACATAGGGCTATTATTCATGTTTCAGGGATGTCGTCTCCCATCCTCACTAAACTGATGCCTGAATACCAGTCATGGGCTATGCTATCCCAAAATGCTGGCTATAGGAATTGCAAATGTTTCATTGGAAAAATGGAAAACTAGCATCATTTTTAGTTCACAGGATCACGATCTGCACCACAGCCATGTGGATGCGTGGTAGAAACGCGAAGGAACCGAGTCCCAACTGTTGATCCATAGCATCTGCACTGTTAGGCAACACGCCCTGCCAATGAAGCAGGGTACAAACTCTTTAGTAGTCTCCTCCATTACTTTGCAGGGCAAATATAATCATCTTTCCTCTGCGGAGGAGAACTTGGACGAGATCAGTTAACTCTTTTCAAAAGTTAAGCAATTTCCTTCTTGAGAGCCTGAAGTGGGAGGGAATGCAAGTCACCTGTCCTGCCTGCAAGAATTTCTTGTCTCTCCCCCTCCAGTCCATCCTCCTCAATGCAGCAGGAAGCTTCATGAAGTCACTGAATTCCAGGGGATTCAGACTTTTTTGTTACCAGGACCCACGGTAATAAGTATATTTCATACCATGATCCGGAACATACACAATCACACACAAACACATTTCATGAACTGATACTTACAGCACACACAGATTTTCCTATTTTTCTATTCCATTCTATTCTCATCCATTCTATCTTTTAAAATGTCAGTCATGACCTGGATTTCCCTGTATAACCTGAAGTTTGAAAAACAGTGTTCTTACCTCTGAGCTCTCCCACCTATTCAAAAGACTGTTTGTCCATTTCCTACAAAATATAAAATCCAAAGTTCTTCAAAGGACAGATAAAACCATTTATAACTCTGCCTTCCAGCTCCAGTTCTGCCATCTTCACCTGAGCTCACAACACAGCTGGCGACTGGCCTTTCCTAGGAGACCCAAGCCCCAACACAGTCTCACGCTCTGCCTCGCTCAGGCCCTACCCACAGGCTAGATGCACTTCTCACTACAAGAAAACTGCTCTTTCTCCTTAAGAAATATCCCAGATGTCACCCCTCTCTGAAGACTACCCTGACCTGCCCAAGCACAACTAACCTCTGCACCAGGTTGCCGCAGTCTAGGAATTCTTTTTTGTACAGTGCGTAAGGATCATCTGACCCTCCTCAAGGCTCAGATATCTTTCCCTATTTCTGAATTGGTGGGAATACATTTTTAAATCCTTTCCTTTATGATTGGCACCTGCCTTTTTCTTTCTCAATCTTCAGCCTATTCCCCCTCCCCATCTCCTTACATCCCAGAGCCCCCCGTACAATTGGAAGATCACAGAGAAGGGAAAAGGAGAATGGTCAAAGTTAGTTGTGGCAAACCAATCTGGTTCTCGTTTTTCTTCCTCCAAATTTGCAGTCCTGTTTCCAGGGGATCCAAGCTTGGCAAAGGCCTAACATGATTCATCTGAATCACAAGAAGTTGGAAAAGGCAAGCTGAGGTGGAGAAACCAAGGCAGAGTGCGAAGAGTGGCTGGCTCAGGCTACAAAACCAGGGCAGGAACTGACAGTACAAACAGAATAAATAATACTGGTTCACACGCCAGAGAAACCTTGTCGCCAAACAAATGCCCTGTTGCAGTCTCAGCTGGTAGGCTGAGGATGGCCTGATTTACAGCCAGACTCAGAGTTTAATGAACTCTCAGGTCACCTTTATCTATATAAAAATAACAACAAAAAGACCCCTAGCGCTATGCATTTTTCAAAGCAGTTACTCACACATTATTCCATTTCATCGTGGAGTGTCAGAGCTGTAAGGGATTTTAAGAGGTCAATTAGCTTAATCCCTCATCCTGATGCAGATGAAAAGGAGACAGAATAGGCAAGTGACTTGCCCAAGGTCACACCCCTGTGTTAGCAGCACCGTGCAATGCTCTTTTTCACCAAACCACACTTTTCACACACACAAGTAGCCAGTGTTTCAATGTTCTCTTGATTCAGAGTTTCACTCTGACTGGATTTCAAAGCCCTTCAAAGGAGGGAGGGTGGTGCCTGCCTTATCTTTCAAAGATTCCCAAGCAGAGATTCTACAGCATCTGGTCAACTCTTTTTTTTTTTTTTTAAGATTGAGTCTCACTCTTGTCACCCAGGCTGGAGTGCAATGGCGCAACCTCGGCTCACTGCAACCTCCGCCTCCCAGGTTCAAGCAATTCTCCTGCCTCAGCTTCCCTAGTAGCTGGGATTACAGGCAGTTGCCACCACGCCCGGCTAATTTTTTTCTAGTCTTAGGAGAGACGGGATTTCACTATGTTGGCCAAGCTGGTCTCGAACTCCTGACCTCAGGTGATCCACCCACCTCGGCCTCCCAAAGCGCTGGGGCACCCGGCCCCCGGTCAACTCTTATAATTTGCTTCCACAATCGGCTAATCTGGTCTTCACAGTATTGTATCCCCATTACCAAGAGTGCCTAAGCTATTAACTCACCAGTAACAGGTGCCAAATAGCCTCTTCTTTTGCACAAGATGTTCATTTAAAATCAAATTGCACGTAAATCCCTCCAGTCCCAACTCATTTCCCTCAGCCCTCGGCCTTTTTTGGCCTTCTTTCCCCTTGATGTTCCCAATCCTGCCTACTGAGCGTCTCTAAGATGACGCTGGGGGGGGGAAGCTGGGTGGCCTGGGGGAGCAGCTATGGAGTCCTGCTGGAGCAGGCGAGCAAGTAACAGGGCTTTATCCACTCCGAGCCCACAGGCCCCAGGAAGGGGTACCGCGATCGCCTGATGTCACTACACTCAGGGATTCTTCCAGATCGACTCCCTTATTTTACAGATGGGGAAACTGAGGCCGGAAGTGCAGATGGGGCTTGCCCAAGCATGTTAGCTGGGAGAACACGCCGTTTCCGCACTCCCAGGCCAGTTCCCTTCCTCTACTGTCCGCCTTTCCCTTCGCCAATGAGGAAACTGAAGCTTAGGGAGGTGGAGAGATGACCTAGGACCGCACGCCTTCACCAGGCCAGGTCTAGGACCAGAAGCACCGAGAGAGGGGAGAAAGGGAGGCCGGGACTGGGCATGCCCAACGTTGGGGAGATGCGGCGCACAACTCCAGGGGGCACTGCTCGCCCCGCGGTCTACGCGCCCCCGGGCCCTTTGTGCCCTGCTGAAGTTGGGGAGAGGGCGCGGGGACGAAAGGGCAGGTGCCCTGAC
Source organism: Mandrillus leucophaeus (assembly GCF_000951045.1). NCBI lineage: Eukaryota > Metazoa > Chordata > Mammalia > Primates > Cercopithecidae > Mandrillus > Mandrillus leucophaeus. Next base: position 2,058,509 of record NW_012105453.1, read on the forward strand.
CCTCCAGAAAACCTGCCCCACGGGGCCGCCCGGAGTCAGGGAGACCTGGCCCCTGGCACTGCCCTCGGCCTCTCCTCCGGGAAACCGGGGACGGGGTCCGAATGCCTTTCCCCATTCAGCGGGATTATCCCTTTTGAATTGTTAAAAAAAAAAAAAAAAACTGCAGCTAGCGAACCCTGCCTGACAACACCGAAGGAATTTTTCCCAGGGATCGGCCGAAAGCTGACTCACATTTAAAGACTTGCCCGAAGTGGTCATGCCCCTCTGAGCAAATACCACAGGCATGCGAGCACGCGTCCGCGGCCCCCTGGCGGCGCGGCCTCCCGGCGCGGACGGCGATTGGAGCAGCGCCGCCCCGCTTCTCCCCCGCGCAGCCAATCGCAGCGCCGCGCCGCCGGGTTGCTAGCCGGGCCGCCGGGCGCGGGGAGGCGCGGGCGGGGAGCTGTCCCTGCTCGTTTCCTGGCCCTGGGTGGGGGCGCGGCGGGCGGGAGGTTCAGGCTGTGGGTTTCGGCGAGCGGGGCCTGGGAGGGAACGCCAAGGAAAGGGCCGAGGCACCTACGCCGCAGGCCCTTTGAGCCCCGAGCTTCCTCCCCGGAATGTGCGCGGTGCGGAGAGGCGCTCGGCCTGGGCCCGGGCGTGGAGGCGCATTGGTGCGCATCTGCCCCGGAGCGCAGGAGCCTGGCCTGCGAGCCACCCTCGCCTGCCTCGAAACTCCGACTCCCAGCAGTCATCTCCTGGCTACCCCACCATTGCAGAAGGCAGCGTGGGGTGGGAGGGGGCACGGGCTCATAAATCGCGAAAGAGGAGTCAGAGACCGCAGTTCACAACTACGTGACAACCAGATTAACGTGCGATCCTGGCCAAGGCTCCTCACAATTGTAGTTCTTGTGTTTTTGGTTTTGTTCTCGTGTTTCAAATGAGAGATTTGAGCCCGATCGTTAAAGTTCGTGGTGCTAAGCTTCAGGTTCTTGGAAGAACTGAGATCCAGTTCTTATACGTCAGCCCCCAAAAACTTTCCACGCAGCAGCGCAAGTGCTTTTCTCAACGTGTGGACGGCATCATGTCATTCCCCTCCTTAGAACCTCTGAGAATCTCTGTCCCTCTCCATCCAGCTTTACCCCAGTGGTCTTTCCCGGCTGCTTGAAATTACTACTGCTCTCCCCCAGCTTGTTCCCGCCTCAGGCCTTTGCGCATGCTGTTCCCTTCCCTGTCTCTTGGCCAGTTCCTAACTCATCCTTCAGGTCTCCGCATGAATGGCACTTTACTAGTGGAACCCTCCCTGTGCCCCAATCTGAATGAGATCCCACTGCTACTCCCACGTGGCACCCTGCGGTTTTCCGCCATACCTATATTCAAAGCTGTAATTTTCTAATTTTATTTGCTTACTATCTCTTCCACTAGAAAGGACAGAGGCCTCTTCTGTTTTGTACCCCGTCCTCAGGACAGTTAAATTATCCCCAGGTAAGTAAAGAATTATCATACCCATTTAACAGATAAGGTTGTGGAAGTTCACAGAAGTTAGATAACTTACCTAGGTTCAAATAGCCAAAGGTGTTAGAATCTCTCTCTCTGGTCTTGTGCTTCTGTCAGGAAATTGGATGATAAAATAATAGCCTTCCAAGAAATAGCAAATAAATTGCTAGAACAGATGGCTTTAGTACTTTCGAGGCTGTGGTTTTGCCCCTGCCCTTCAGGACTCTTTACATACCAAGGAAAGTTCCATTCATTTATTCATTCAACACATATTTATGGTGCACCTGTTATAAGCTAAGCAGCACAATCGTAAACAAGAGATTTCCCTTCCAGAACCTAAAGAACACTAGCTACACAGTACGGCCTTTTCTACCATGGAGCAGTATCCAAAGTGTCCATTTAGCTAAAAACTTTGGTCATCTTTTATGATATTTTGTTTATTTTGGTGTCTGTTCTGATATGTGGTAGGCTTAGCCTACCATATATATGTATATATAGATGTATACCTACCATATGTGTGTGTGTGTAAATGTATATACATGCACACATACTTTTTTTTTGTTGCCCAGGCTGGAGTGGTGGTCACCATCATGGCTCACTGCAGCCTCGACCTCCCTGGACACAAGTGATACTCCCACCTCAGCCTCCCGAGTAGCTGGGACTACGGGTGCACCCCACCACACCTGGCTAATTTTTGTAATTTTTTCTAGACACAAGGTTTTGCCGTATTGTCCAGGCTGATCTCGAACTTCTAGGCTCAAGTGATCCTCCCACCTCAGCCTCCCACAGTGCAGGCACTGCACGTGTGAACCACCATGCCCAGCTGCCTGCATTTTTTATCGGACTAAAAAATGCATCCCCAAACCTGGCCAAAAATTAAATTTCTTTTAAAATTTATATTGCAGTTAGGCTGTTACGCCTGTAATCCTGGCACTTTGGGAGGCTGAGGCGGGCGGATCACCTGAGATCAGGAGTTTGAGACCAGCCTGACCAACATGGAGAAACACCATCTCTACTAAAAATACAAAATTAGCCAGGCGTGGTGGCGCATGCCTGTAATTCCAGCTACTTGGGAGGTTGAGGCAAGAGAATCACTTGAACCCGAGAGGCAGAGGCTGCAGTGAGCCGAGATCGTCCCACTGCACTCCAGCCTGGGCGACAAGAACGAAACTCTGTCTAATAAATAAATAAATAATTAAAATTTATACTACTGTTTATTTGAATTACCAGTGTGATCTGGGTGCCAATCATAGTTCTCTCTAAAGGAAGATGCTAAGGCAGGGAAGCTTTACTCATGGCAAGAAACTTTTCTAGGTATTATCCCCTCAGCTGTGATTCAGAAGCTGGCCTGCCTTCAGCCTTACGGGTCCTGCGTATTCCCTCCCATTCACTCTTGCCCCTCTAGCAAGTCACTGTCCTTCCAAGCCTCACACTCCTCATCTGGCCTGAATGCTTTCTAGCAATGAAGAACATATGAAATGAAGAATTCCCTCACTTATTCGGGAAATATTTACTGGTCATCTCCTGTGCGCTAGGCATCTTTCCAGTACCGGGACTACCATGGGAGCAAAACTTGTTGTGGTCACTGTCCTCAAAAAACTTACTCTCCAATAAGGAAAACACCGGTGTAACCATCAGTCTATCCAATTAAACAACCACCAATCTAGCAATCATACATTCACACATAATCACGCACTGAACTGAGTGCTATGGGTGAGTGCATTGGTGTGCGAAAACCTTGTGGTAGGAGGGATCTTGCATTCAAGGAACCAGAGAAAGCCTCGCTGGAGAGAGATAGAAGGAAAGGAAAAGAGGAGGCCAACCAATCGGGAAGAGCTCCGGAGAACATGAGGACTTTGGTATAGATCCTAAGAGCAATGGGAAATCATTGGAAGGTTTTAAGATGAGGATTTTATGTTCTGGTTTTTACTCTAGAAGTATCATTAGCCGAGGCATGGGGCATGAATTAAGTGAGGTGGGGAGAGGGGAGGAAGAGTGGAAGTGAGAAGACAATATCAGAGGTGATGGAAAACTGGATTATAGTGATGATAGTGGAGAAGAGTGAGTCATCAGATTGAAGAGAATTCATCCATATTGAACTGTTTTCAAAGCTCAGTTTTCTCTTCCCCGACACATTTTCTCCCAGTAAAACGTGCATACCAGATTGTAAATTCCAGCTTGTTCCGAGTCTACCAACACTTGGCCTGGTCGTGTTTGCTGTGCTTGCTCTCCTTCATTCTGGAATATTGGCAGAGTGGATGTGGATGCTGACCCACAGAGCTGTAGGGTCTCCTACGTGTGTCTGTATCTTCCTGTCTTCTCTCCCTTCCCGTGACTCAATCCACCATCCCTGTCCTTACCTCCTTGGGCCACCTTTTGAGCATGTCCTGGCCTTTCCGTGGGACTGGCTCCAGGAGAGGGATTGCTCTTGGTGCCTGTGGCTCCCCATGTGGTTCCACAGTGGAGGTTCAGAGCCCACAGTATGGACTCTGTGGGCAAAGCCTGCAGTGTGGACTCTGGGCAAAGCTGGTGGGGAGGGTGTGGCCAGCGTGAGGCCCCATTTCATTTCAGTACTGTCCATCACTGCTTGCAGGACCTGGGACAATCTTGCCCCCCTCCTGCATATTATTCCATGTGAGCCCTGGAAATGTCACTGGCCTGTTTCACTTTCAGTTTCCTGATACAAATACACACCTGCGTGTGCACACACACACACACACACACACACACACACACACACCCCAGGTGGCTGCCTTGGGCTGTGGTGCAGCAGGGATGCATCAACTGCTCCTTCAGGTCACCCATATGGGAAATCAGCCTTGTATAACTGAGAAATGTGTGCTTTTCAGTATTTTGCAAAGCTGCCTGCCCTTAAAAAATCCAGTCTTTTCATCGAACTCCTCTACTGAGCTTTGAGGGAGGGTGTCTCCACCTGAGAAGAGAGTGCTGTGGGTACCTCTGAGCCATGGATCCAGTCTGGCTGGCTCTCCACAGTAGGAATCACAGTGACTCCCCACTGTGCTGGCTGGGGGACCATTAGCTTCTCACCAGGGAAAAGTCCCTGGTCTCCTGGCCTTCTGCCTCCTGTGGCCCCTGGCAGTCCTTGGGCCCAAGAGAGCCTGGAGGAAAGGATGCGAATAGCTCCAGGCACCCAGTCATCTCTCTGGGAACCACCACTGCTGAAGTGTGTGCGGGAGAAAGAAGGGAGTGCCTCCCTTTTTCTATAAAAGACAGCATTTGTTTAAAGCTCTGAGACCCACTCAGTAGCCACTCACCAAAATACGAGAGAAAGCAGGGTATCTGAGGGGTACATCACTTTGCTATCTACCAGTTCATAATGCAATTAGCAGAATGACCTGGCCCTTCCTTCCCACAGTCTCTATTCATTCTTTCTTTCCTTTATTCATTCACCAGAATAATGAGTTACCCAAGAGCAGGGATCATATCGTATTCATCTGTGTATTCTCATCACTTAGCACTGGGCCTGGCACCAGAGAGACGCTTCAGTGAATGAATTCATTCAATGCCCATTCACCAAGTGCTGTGCGAGATCTTGGAGGATACAAAACAAGTGTGGGACACAAATCCTTGCCTTCCAGGAACTTACAGTCTAGGTGGGGGCACTCAGTTGTGCAACAGTGATTTATTGGGCTCTAACTTTGGGCCAGGGCAGCAGTAGGCGCCGCTGAGAAAAGATGAATGAACAAGTCCCCAAACCAAAAATAAGCAGCCCACTCCTCCAAAATAAACACCCACTCCCAGCATTAATTTTTTTTAAAATTACAATCACTCAGGGCTCGGGGATTTCTTCTTGGCACCAGCTGTTGGCTTCACAGCTTTGACCATTCTGCCATGTCTCTGGGATCCCACAGCCCATCTCTGAGTGTCTGTTTTCTGTTCAAGACAGCTAGCTCATGCCAGCACTGGCAGAGGTGGGTCCCCAACTGCACACAGGCACCTACTAGTACAGGTCTGGCAGATCTGAGTTCGGATAGAGTTGCCACCACTTCCTTGCTGTCTAGAGCTGCACGCGTTAATAAGCCATTCTGAGCCTCAGTTTCTTCATCTATAGATACCAAATATCCACAAAGCATTGACAGTGTGCCAGGCTCTGCTTTAACGTATTCAGTCCTCCCAGGAAGAGTAAAATTAAACCCAGGGAAGCGGCTCTCGGTGAGGCCCCCTTGAACCCAACCCCGGCTTCAGTCTGACTCCCGGCTCCCGAGCCCTTCCTTCAAGCCCTCTCGCTCACATTCCGGTAGCACCAAAACGGAGCACACCTCCCGGCTTCCCTGCTTTTACAGAAACACAGATCTTTCTGTCTGTGTCTCCAGGCCTTGACCTCAAGCCCAGCCCTGGGACTCCAGTCACGTCCTGACTCTCCTCCCCGCTGGGCTGCCACTCAGAGAAATTTCCCTGAACTCACCCTCCTCTTTCCTGGGCACGCAGCCTCGGGTCAGCGGTCAGCGGTCAGGTCCTCTGACCGGTCTCTCAGCGCTCCCCTTTTCTAGTCCTGCCCCAGCAGCCTTTCAACCTCAATCGACTCCTGCTGTTCTCTCATCTCCAGGCTCTCTCACACTGCTTCCTTTGCCCCTTTCATCCCTGCCCCCCACTCCGCTCCCACATCCTGCCCTGGGGCCCTCTCCCTGGCCCCAAGAAGTCTGTCTCAGTATTGTTCTCCACTTCCAACATTAGCATTCCCAAAACCCACATTTGCATTTTGATGGCTCCTGTCCCGGCTAGACAGGAGTACACTTTGATGCATATATATTTTGGAGAGGAGCGCTTTCCCCAGTTGCACAGTGTCTAATTTTCCACTTTGATTTAAGTGCATTCTTCGGTTCTGGCCTGATTTGCTCTGGGCCAAGGCAGACTTTAGCCAGCACCTTTAGGCTGTGCTGTGGCCTGTAAGATAACGGAAAGGCTTCGCTTCGTGGGAGCTCAAGGGAACAGAAGTCTCACTTCCCACGCCTCCCAATCCTACTCGGAACATCAAAGCTTCCTGCAAGCTCGCATCTGCAACCAGTGCTCTCCCCTCCCAGGCTCAGAGGCCTTGGCCTCGAGCATTCCCTAGCACAGCTGCAAAGGCCGGAGACTGGGGTTCTCTGTGGTCACCCCTGGCTCGGACGCCCATCTGAGTTATGGACAATCTCGGGCCTCGATTCTAGGATAAGCCACCAGAAGCAGGCAAGAAGGATGGGTGGGGTAAAGAGGCCACCTTAGCCAATTGCCCCTACATTTTCCCACGTATAGGATTTCACTCTGCTTTATGGGATGGAGAGAGAGAGTGCCAAGGGGCCAGACTGCATTCTCATCCAGGGCCTGGTGTTGGGACTTTAAGTTTTTATATGCCTCTGGGTTGCTGGTGTGTAGCCAGACTCAGAACAGCTAAGTGCCAGGCAACAGAAAGGAATCTCCTGCCAGGTCTCCAGGGGTTTCAGGGCCACTTTGACAGAGGTTTAGGGTACTGCGATTTGCATGGCAGGACTTCCTAGGGTTTCATCCCAACTTCAGAGTGATTTACAATTCCTATTCCATTGAGAAGCTCTCAACATTCATTTGCACCTACAACTTAGTTCTTCTCCTTTTTTTTTTTTTTTGAGATGGAGTTTGGCTCTTGTTGCCCAGGCTGGAGAGCAGTGGCGTGATCTCGGCTCACCACAACCTCCGCCTCCCAGGTTCAAACGATTCTCCTGCCTCAGCCTCCCGAATAGCTGGGATTACAGGCATGCACCACCACACCTGGCTGATTTTGTACTTTTAGTAGAGACAGGGTTTCTCCATGTTGGTCAGACTGGTCTCAAACTCCCGACCTCAGGTGATCCACCCACCTTGGCCTCCCAAAGTGCTGGGATTACAGGCATGAGCCACCGCACCTGGCCGCATCATAGTACTAATAATTACTGCCTACTATCACTTGCTCGTGTAGGGTGTTTTTACATGTATTACTTCAAACTTTCCCAGCAAGGTTATATCCTTTCGCCCATTTCACAGATGGTAGGAAAAGGCTCAGATTAAAGAGCCTATGGTCACACTGTTAGAAAGTTGCTGAGCCAGATTTCAAACCCATTCCAGCTTCCCTACTTAAGCTCCTGACCTGGCACCACACTGCAAGGTGAGATCAAACTCTAATACCGGAGGACATGAAATAACAAAGTGCTATGGCAATTCAGGTAGGAAGGGCCCACATCTGGCCATGGGAATCAAGACTGGATCCATAAAAGACACTTGTTTTTAACAGTATCCTGAAGGGGAGGGGCAGGAGTCTGTGGAGGGCATGGGGGACAAAAGCACTGAAATGCACTGAGGAAATAGTGGGTGGCTCTGGGGTATAGGGTCTGAGAAGAGGAGAGGACAGGTTGGCATCAGAATGTAGCGAGCTCTGTCTGTATTGGGCACAACTCTATAGGCATTAAGAGACCACTGAAGATGTTTTGAGTACGGTCGTGATGTAAGAAAAGAGATATTTAGGAAGAGAAATCAAGACGACACAGGTAAGGTAACCTGGAATAAGAAGAAAATAAAATGACAGAGGAGATTCAAGCCATTAAAATGGTCCACGTGGCCGGGCACGGTGCCTCACGCCTGTAATCCCAGCACTTTGTGAGGCCAAGGCAGGCAGATCATTTGAGTTCAGGAGTTCAAGACCAGCCTGACTAACGTGGTGAAACCCCATCTCTACTAAAAATACAAAAAAAATTAGCCAAGTGTAGTGGCACATGCCTGTAGTCCCAGCTACTCAGGAGGCTGAGGCAGGAGAATTGCCAAAACTCGGGAAGTGGAGGTTGCAGTGAGCTGAGGTCGTGCCACTTGCACTCCAGCCTCAGCGACAGAGCAAGACTCCATATCAAAAAATAAATAAAATAAAATAAAATGGTCCAAGCAAGGGGCAAAGAGATACTGAACAAAGTAGCCTGAGAATGGCAAGGTGGTTTCAGGTATCTGAAATGACTGGAGATGGAAATGGGGATCTGGAGCGTGGAGTGAGGTGGGAGCTGCAGATACAGGTTTGGAAACTGCAAGTAAAAAGGTGATGATGGAAGCCCTAGGAATGGATTAAATGGGTAGCAGAAGAAAAGAGAGGTGGGGATCCAATCTAGACTCAAGGGGAAAAGGGGGAAGGTAAGAAACAAAGGAGGCAGAAAAGACACAGCAGGACAGGTAAGGGGAGAAGCAACGTGAGACACCAAATGAGGAGAAAAATTCCCGGGTGGCTGACAGTGTTAAATACGTCTTCTCCTGGTGGGTTCCTTGCTTGACCAAACTTGAGGCAGGTTCCTGAACCTTCTCCAAGGCCCAGCTGTGCACTCCCTTGTGACATCTAATTTTAGCAAGAGCCTTGCTAAGTCAGTTTAGCAAGAACCTCCCCGCCACCCCACTCTTCAATATCTGATTAGGCTCCTCACCCTCCACCATGCCCCAGGTGACATCTGATCACCCTGGCCCATCGTCAGCATGAAACCTGCTAAGTTGTTCAGCTAGAATCCCCTTATGTTTCCTCTTAGTAATTTTGCACCACTGACCCCCACCCTGCTCCTTGGTTATACGTGTCTGTTTGCCCACGCAGCATTCAGAGTTGAGCCCAACCGTTCCCCGCTTCCTGGCCCCTGCAAAATTCCATTGCCATGGTCCCTACCCCTGTCTCGATGGTCCTGAATAAAGTTTGCTTTACCATGCTTTAGCAAGCGTCATTGAATAATTTTTTAACAAGCCTCCCTACCTGAGTCACGCCTACCAGGTTAGGTATGACTCCCGGACTATCACCTGACCTTGTACTCTTTGAGCTTCAGTGGCCTATTTTGTAAAAGGGAGATGATAGTGCCACGCTGCATAATTGCTGTGTGAAACAGCACATCGTAGGTGCTCAATAAATGGTAGCTGCTGATGTTATTGCTTATTTACATTATTCTTCCCCAAGTTTAGGAACTTCTTGAGATCCGGGACCAGGTCTTTGGATCTAGCCTAATCACTCATTTGACAACTGCCACGTTATAGCCATTCTAAATGTGTTCCGCATGCTGAGAAAATGGAATGAATGAAGATTTCCCATTGCTGTCTGGGCTGCTGCCCTGGCCGTGTTGCCATGTTGGTGTTTCATTACTGTTAGGTACTAGTCAAGATAGAGCTATGGAGGCTCTGAATAACAGGACTTTCTGATTCTGGTTCCGTGTCTCTCTATAGAATATCAACCTACCACTTCCAGTTATGGACAGCGGACAAAGACCCAGGGTCAAGAGAGCAGCCTGGCTGTGGGGTTGGTTCCAGGGCCAGGTTCAGGGTAGGAGAGTAGAGACTCGGAGTGGATAACTGGATTTTCTCAGACAACGTGGAGGGAAGGACTTGCTGCTTTCTAGACTTCAAATCTCAGTCAGAGAAGGCTGCGTGGGAGAGCCTGGAGAAGCAACAGAAGGCGTGCCCATGTGGGTACCTACCCACGGCCCTCTAAACAGGAGGGGAGGTGAGAAGGCAGAGATTGAGCAGGACCAATGCCTTCGGGTGTCTTGACTCCACCTTGAATCTGCATTCAAGATGCCTTTTTTCCTTAGCCTTGAAGCCAGGAGAGAACAGCCCATTCCAGGGGTTTCAGAAGCATTTCTTCCCTCTCATCAGCAAATCGTGGCGTGTCCTTGCCGAAGCTCGCTCAGCTGATCTTTGCCCAGGAGGCCATCTGTTAAGATTCTGTCTGGTATGATGGGATTTCTGTTTTCCTTCTGTTTGTTTGGGTGAGGGGTGAGAGGGGCGGAGGAGTTGTGAAGGGCACAGAAGTGTTTGAAAGCCCAGTCTCCCTCCTCTGTCTGGGCTGCTTCAGGCTTTGATAATTCCAGGGGCTGAGATAGCTACTGGACTATCAGGCCCGCCTGCCCTGAGCTGGCGGCTGAGGCTTTCATCTGTTTATGGCCAAGGACAGCGACATGGAGGCCAGTCCCCAGGCTGGCTAATAAGTAATCGGAAGCCTTGTCTGTACAAGGTCTTGGGACATGCCCTGGGGTGACCTTCAGGTCGCTGGGAGAGGCCTCATGTATCCTGAAGCCTGGGGCCAAGGCCAGGAGGCCGTTTCCTCTTTGTCACCTCTGCTACTGCCACCCACTGGAGTCAGGTTGTGTCCTCCGCCCCCACCTTCGCCTAAATGACCTGGTTGGCTTATTTAGGAAAGTTATTCCAAAGGCCTTCCTCTTCCGTTCTGCCTTGGTTACAAGGAAGTGAGCTGTGGTGCATGCAATCCCTGCTTCCATTTCACCCGCCACGCTGCACTCACTCTCTCTAGTTGCCCCCTTCCTCTCCCAACCCTGAGAGTTCGTACAAATCCCCCTCCAGGGATGATGAAGAAGCCTTTGAGAGGTCAGGAGCACACCATAGTGAAGAGTTACAACATCCTTATCTTCCTGCCTCGGGTTGCATAGCTTCATTCCTAACTCTGTCAAGGCCTTGAATGGTTGCTCCTGGACCATAGGCAGGGGTCTGTGCTCTTAGAGAGACGTTCAGCAGATTAGTAGAAGTCGTTGATTCCTCCTCTTCTTCCTTCAGCAGCGTTCACATGCCTGCTTTGTGTGGGAATCTATTAGGGTGTGTCTGCTTCTTGTTTGCAGCTATGGGGCTCTGGTACAGTTACCTAAACTCTCTGAGTCTCCATGTTTTCCCCTCTGTTCAAAAAGGCCCATAGCACTGCCTCATAGGGCTTGAGGGGAACTCCAACAAGATGCAGATATCAAGTGCTAGACAATGAGGGGGCGCTAATTCTCTGTTTTGGGGCCACCTGTGTGTCCACCTCCCCATCACTAACTCTGCTCTCCCCACCAGAATAAACTCAGTAGCATGAAGTATTTGAACAATGTTTTCCAAATGAATGAATGAATAAATGAATAAATACATTGCTAATGGCAGCAAATATAAGTGGACATCTGTTCTCTAAGAATAAATCAATTCAATGATTATGGAATTTCACAGCGTCGTAAGGAGTTGAAGCAGGCACGTGCAAACCATCCCCTGAAACAAATGGAATTAGACCTAAAAATGTATCAAGACTTTCCCTTTTTGTGTTACAGTTTTTAGGGAGATTAATATTTGAGAATAAGCTACGGCCATTGACAAAACTTAAGTTTGAATATTTTTGTATGGAGATGGGGTCTTGCCTATTTTGCCCAGGTTGGTCTCAAACTCCTGGGCTCAAGGGACTCTTCCACCTGGGCCTCGCAAAGCGCTGGGATTATAGGCATGAGCCACCACACCCAGACTTTTATTTTGTTGCATCTGTAATGGATGTTCAACCAATTTCTATGGAATGGAGAAATGGATGAATGATTGGGAAAAATTAACCATCAACAATGGGAATAATGTCTATTAGAACTTCTAGGGGTTCGGATACTTCTTAGGGATGTGGGTAGCAGCTTGCTGTGTGGTCTTTGCTATGCCTCTCACCTCCTCTGCCTCTGCCTCTGCTTCTGCCCCTTACCCCTCCATCTGAGTCATAGGGCAACGTAATCCTCCATCTCTGTGTCTTCTTACAGGAGCACAAGAAGGCAAACACAGCTAGAGAAATAGGCCTTCTGGCAATCTCCTAAGACAATCTCATATAAACATGATCACACATCTTCCCAGGGCCTTTAGAGCCAGCAGAGTGAGAGGGGAGAAAGAGAGAGGAGGAGGGAAAAAAATTAACTGGACAAGTCACCCCAGGGCAGTGAGGCCCAAGAAAGCGCCTTTATCTCCACTCCTGCTATGCTTCATTGACTTCATTCTTGTCCTGTCTCCAGGACTCCTTTACTGCAGTTAGGCTTTCTCCTAGGGGCTGGGCCTGGCAACACAGAGAAGAAGCAGGCAAAATATTAGTGGATTGACTTGTGAAGTTATCCCCACCCCACCCCCAACTCCCCAACCTTTGCCACTTTAAAGCAAAAAATGCATTCAGGAAAATCTGACAGTTTCCTTGGAATAAGTGGAGGGAGAATGTGGCTGGCAGGGCCCTGGGCCAGTTCAGCCTACCAGTGCTGTTTCTCCGCTGGGAGTCAGAACTTGGAGATGGATATTGCAAAGAGTTCCGGGAGTGCTCCATGATTGGCTCTGGAGCTTGGAGTAGCTGCATGGCAATGGCAGAAGCTCAAAGCCACTTCCTCCAGGAAGACTTCTGGGATTCCTCCAGCCAGCTACTCCTCTCCCAAGTCCTATAGAGCTTTCTTGTGCCTCGTGGAGCACTGAATACCTTGTCTTTCGTATTCCCATGATTGCATAGTTCTTTTGCCTCTTACTAGTCTGGGAGCTGCTAAAGGGAACTATCTTGATCTGACTTACCTTGGTCCTTTGAGTGCCCAGCAGTGTCAGTCCTGCAGGAGGCACTTATAAAATAATTGTTGACTCAATGAAAATATAAATGGTCATGTCACATGAACTGGCCTCTCACCTCTCCAAGTCCTATCCCTCCCCTTTGTCCCTTCTTTTTTTTTTTTTTTTTTAGACGGAGTCTCGTGAGACAGAGTCTTGCTTTGTCGCCCAGACTAGAGTGCAGTGGCCGGATCTCAGCTCACTGCAAGCTCCGCCTCCCGGGTTCACGCCATTCTCCTGCCTCAGCCTCCCGAGTAGCTGGGACTACAGGCGCCCGCCACCTCGCCCGGCTAGTTTTTTGTATTTTTTAGTAGAGACGGGGTTTCACCGTGTTAGCCAGGATGGTCTCGATCTCCTGACCTTGTGATCCGCCCGTCTCGGCCTCCCAAAGTGCTGGGATTACAGGCTTGAGCCACCGCGCCCGGCAACTTTCTGTATTTTTTATAGAGGTCGGTTTTCACCATGTTAGCCAGGATGGTCTCGATCTCCTGACCTTGTGATCCGCCCGTCTCGGCCTCCCAAAGTGCTGGGATTACAGGCTTGAGCCACCGCGCCCGGCAACTTTCTGTATTTTTTATAGAGGTCGGTTTTCACCATGTTGCCCAGGCTGGTCTCAAACTCCAGAACTCAAGGGATCTGCCCACCTTGGCCTCCCAAAGTGCTGGGATTACCAGCATGAGTCATTGTGCCTGGCCCTCCTCTTTGTACCTTCTAAGGTTAGGAAGGAAGGATGCCAGGAAGACGGAGCTCTTCAAATACGTGTTTTGGTGGAGATGGTACTTGCTAAGCAGGCTGCTTGTGTGTGAGACCTCAGGTTTGGTGAGAGTGCTGTGCCCTTAGGGGAGGGAAGTACGGGAAGTAAAACAACCAGAGGAGCATTGATCTGAGTGGAATTCAGGTGGGTGGCCATGCTTGGGTCCCAATTTCTGGTTTCTTGGCCTGTATTATTTGCAAGGTCATGCTGCCTTGCTTTATGAAATAGTAGCTTGAATGAAACTTCTTTTCACAGCTCAATTAGGGGCTTCAGAGCGAGGCCTTATTTAACTTTAAAAAAGCAATCTAGTAAGATGGATAGGATCACAAGTTCTAGAACCTGAATTCAACAAAGTCACCACTAAATAGGTATGAAAATTTAACCAGTTACTTAACCTCTCTGTGCATATGCAAAGACAGATAATAATGGAACCTACCTCATGGAATAGTGAGGATTTAAGGACTTAACACATGTAAGGCTCTTAGAATTGTGACTGGCATTGCTCACGTTTTCATGAAGAAATCATCGAAATCGTTGAGTTCAGAACCATAGGCTTTCTATCCAAAGTACTGGGGTATTGGCTCCCCACAACCCATGTTGATTTGCCTATGAATCAAGTCGCTTTTTCTGGCTCTTCACTGAATGCAAATTGCACAAGAAATCTACCTTCTACTACCATCATTAACCTCTGGCCTGTATCTGCTGTGACTCCTGGCCCTGACTGGGTCAAAACAGATAGGCTCAGCTGGGGGAAAAGACTGGCTATATTCAGTCCAAGCACGCCTTGACCTGGGTCAAGCTAGACAAACACCTGACTTCCGGTGAGGAAAGGTTAGAACATTCCTGAGGCTTAAGTGGGCTCTGCTGTGTGTTGGAGACAGTCTGTGCTACTCACTGCCTAAAACCACTCATCAGTTGACCGGAGTCATCCCAGCAAACTTCCCACGGTACCCACCTCTGTTGGAGGAGCTCTAGGGCTGTGGTGCAGAAACTCTCAAGCCTGAGGTTCAGTCACATACCTGGCTATGTTAAACACCAGGTCTGGTTATAATACCTTCCTGCTAGAGAATGCGTGAAGGCAAAGGAGCTCAGAGGTCTGGGGCAGGTTGAGCGAGTGGTCGGGACTGTTTGCAGAACCCTTCTTAAAATGTATGGTCGGGCACGGAGGCTCACGACTGCAATCCCAGCACTTTGGGAGGCCGAGGAGGGCGGATCACGAGGTCAGGAGATCGAGACCATCCTGGCTAACATGAGGAAACCCCATCTCTACTAAAAATACCAAAAATTAGCTGGGTGTGGTGGCGGGCGCCTGCAGTCCCAGCTACTTGAGAAGCTGAGGCAGGAGAATGGCATGAACCCGGGAGGCGGAGCTTGCAGTGAGGCAAGATTGCGCCACTGCACTCCAGCCTGGATGACAGAGCGAGAGTCCATCTCAAAAGAAATAAAAGTATGTAGTTGGCTGGGCGTGGTGGCTCACACCTGTAATCCAAGCACTTTAGGAGGCTGTGGCAGGTGGATCATGAGTTCAGGAGATCAAGACCATCCTGGCTAACATGGTGAAACCCTGTTTCTACTAAAAATACAAAAATTAGCCAGGCATGGTGGCGTGCACCTGTAGTCTCAGCTACTCAGGAGGCTGAGGCAGCAGAATTGCTTGAACTTGGGAGGTGGAGGTTGCAGTGAGCCAAGATCATGCCATTGCACTCTAGCCTGTCTGGGTGACAGAGCGAGACACTGTCTCAAAAAAAAAAAAAAATGTATATAGTTTAGGGGTGGATGCATAGAACTGTTTCAGAAGGAAATCCAATGGCGCTGTTGATAAAGCTATTGATAAAATTGAATGCCAGATAGCAAGATAGCCACATTCTGATAGAAGTTAAGTGCTTATTTTATTCAAAGCATGCGTTTGGCATTTGTGCATTACCTTCGCCACAGTCCTGTGATGTACAATGAGGAAACTGAGGTTCAGGCAGGTTGATGTGCGTACTACCATCATACAATTTGTAAGTGGAAGAGTTTTGAACCTGTCTCCCAACTCCTGTCCAGTGCTTACTCTGCTATTCACATCTCTTTATCCTGTAAGCGACCCTGGAGCTCATTCTTGCCAGCCTCTGGCCAAGTGAGTTTTGTAGAACATTAACCTAATGAGGTACGTCCTAAAAAAGGGTTCTGTGTAAGCCAAGCCTCTAGTGGAGATTCAGAATGCACATTCAAGGCTCTGAGATGTCCTGTACCAGCCGCCTTAACCACAGAGGGCTCTTTTCTTACAACAACCATCAACCTCCTTAGGAACCGTCCTTTGGAACATGTCTTGGGAAATATTGATCTAGTCTTATTCACTCAACTGTTGATGAGGACATTGAAGCACAAAGTGTTGAAATTACCTGCCTGAAGGCGGCCGGTGAGTTAGTGACAGGGCAGGGACCTGATCTAGGGTTCCTGTCTCTCAGCCAGAGTTTTTTGTTCTACAGCTGACAACATTTACTAATGTTGTTTGTTGTTGTTGTTTTGAGATGCAGTCTCGCTCTGTCGCCCAGGCTGCAGTGCAGTGTGGCACAGTCTCGGCTCACTGCAGCCTTTGCCTCCCAGGTTCAGGTGATTCTCCTGCCTCAGCCTCCTGAGTAGCTGGGATTGCAGACACCAGCCACCATGCCTGGCTAATTTTTGTGTTTTTAGTGGAGACGAGGTTTTGCCATTTTGGCCAGGCTTGTCTCGAACTCCTGACCTTAAGTGATCTGCCTGCCTCAGCCTCCCAAAATGCTGGGATTACAGGCATGAGCCACCACGCCCGGCTGACAACATTTTTAACATTGTATAGACCCAGTGGGGGCCAATCCAGAGTAATGAAAAGACATAATTTTACCTGTAGAGAAGGCTGGACACTCCGCAAGTCTTTATGGCCTCTGACCTTTTGAACAGGTCTCAAAAAACATTTACAGTCAAACTGTCAGCAAAAACACATCAAGAGCAACTGGATACACAGCTGCTGAAGAGGGGTGAGATCCAAGGAGGAGTTAGGAGTTGGGCTGGAGGATTCTAGGAGAGATTTCTGAAAGCTTTAAGTGTGGAGGTAGATTCTGAAAGACCAAGTCAGCTTTAGAAGGAAAATAACTACATGACAAATGTGAGATTTTACTTTGTTCATGTAGGAAAATGATTTGATCCACCTCCTGATGTTGTCATAGGACTATTGGACAGATGGGGCTCCTACGGTTTGTAAAGATTTGCTGACTCTTCAAGTGCTTTTGTGTCTTACCTCCAGATGTGCTAATGGAATATTTTCCATGGACCTCCATGAGCCATCATGACTTTCCTAGCTCCAGTGTGAGGCATTAAGGATTCAGGGGCTACAGAAGTACACTTAGAATGAGAAAGATCTATGTTTGAGTCCTGGCTCTGTGATTTCAGGTCCTTCAGTTTAGCTTTCTGGGCCTTAGGTTTCTCAATGGAAAAAGAAAGGATTAGACTCAAAGGTAGGTCCACTGACAGGCAATATCAGAGTCACCTGGTTAATTAAAAGGATAGGTTCCAGCCAGGCACAGTGGCTCAGTCCTGTAATTCTAGCACTTTGGGAGTCCAAGGCAGGTGGATTGCCTGAGCTCCGGAGTTCAAGACCATCCTGGGCAACTTGGCAAAACCCCATCTTTACTAAAAATGCAAATATTAGCCAGGCATGGTGGTGCATGACTGTCGGCCCAGCTACCTGGGAGGCTAGGTAGGTAGGAGGATCACCTGAGCCTGAGAGGTTGAGGCTGCAGTGAGCTATAGTGGCAATGTACTCCAGCCTGGGCAACAGAGTGAGACCCTGTCTCAGAAAAGGAAAAAAAAAAATGGATCGGTTCCTGTGCCTTCCCGAGACTTACAGAAGCAGAATTTCTAGGAACCTATGATGTTAATAAGGGCACTGAATTTTCTGACGTAGAGTTAGGCTTAGGAACCACTGGACTAACTTGTTTTTGAGCCCCTTTCAGTTCTCAAATGAGTTGTTTAAGCTTACTGAATGTTGGTATTCTTGTCGTGAAATAAAGCTATTAATACTCATTTTAACATCTACAAGAATTATATCAACATTTTGAAGACTTCGTAAACTCTAAAGCCACTTAAAATTTTATATTACTTTTCCAATAGAGAAATAATTTTGATGTATGAAGACTCACTTTATTGGGAAAATATATAAAGCTTTGCATTCACGTCAGTGGGATTTCTCTACACAGTACCACATAAAACCTTAAAATTGAGCTGTTCCCGGCTGGGTGCAGTGCCTTACGCCTGTAATCCCAGCACTTTGGGAGGCCGAGGTGAGTGGATCATGAGGTCAGGAGTTCAAGACCAGCCTGGTCAAGATGGTGAAACCCTGTCTGTACCAAAAATACAAGGATTAGCCGGGTATGGTGGCGGGCACCTGTAATCCCAGCTACTCAGGAGGCTAAGGTAGGATAATTACTTGAACTAGGGAAGCAGAGGTTGCAGCAAGCCGAGATTGTGTCACTGCACTCCAGCCTGGACAACAGAGATTCCATCTCAAAACAAAACAAAACAAAACAAAACAAAACAAAACACAAGAATGCTTTTTCTTGGTGATATTGTTTAATCTTTTCACACTTTTCCTGCTCCCGTGTCCTCTTACTTTTCCAGGTTACCCAGAGGAAAAGCTGCAAAAGTGGTTTACACAATGTCAGCACTCCTCAAAGTGTGTCCTGTGGAATAGGAACAAATGTTAGGGGGGAAAGTTTCTATATCAAATATGTTTTGGAAATGCTCTACCAACCAGATTTTATTAAGAATTCTAAGAGCTTTTACTATGCTGATATGAACGGTGGATCTCCAAGAAGGCAAAAAGTGTAATTAGCATGGCTGAACAGATTTGATCAGGGAGCACGTTTACGGAGAGCCGTCTCTCGAGACTAGGGAAATTTTGCATTTAGGTTCTGTCCAGTTCACGGCTTATTCCTCCTAGGAGTCCTGCCTTTTCAAATTAGGACAGCTGGGAAGGCAAGGCTCAGTTTTAAAGCCATGGTTCTAAAACCTAGCTGTGTGTCACCTGGGCAGCTTTTAATAAATGTGAATCCCTGGGTTCCACCCAAGGCTGACTCAGTGGGTTTGATGCAACCAGCCCCAGATCATCTTTGGACCTGTGATTGGGAGCCCTCCAAGGAGTGAATCACTTCAGGCATCTAAGTGGGAGGAATGATTTTGGCTGAAGCGGGGAGAGAGGGAGGAAGTGTGGTCCTCCAGCATTCCTGATCTTATACCAGGGTCAGAGCATGAGCTGGCTCTCCGGAGGCTGGACCCACCCTGAAGGAAGAGGAGAGGACTCTCAACTTCTTCAAACACACCTGAGAGTGGTTCTTGGGGGATCTGGAGATTTGAATCGTGGTTCACACCCGAACATAGCTTCACTGTTCACTCTGGTAACCTCTCTGAGCTTTACTTTTCTCCTTGCATATTGGTAGTACTCATATACGCCCTTGGGTCCTTCATTAGAAACTCAGTAAAAACAAACAAGGCAATAGACAGGGCTACACTTTTGGCTTTTCCAAAGACAATTGTGAGTGATGATATTATGATTATTGTTTGGGACTTCTATTACAAATTAGCATTTCAGTAACAGATACAACCATTTTCTGTTCTTCAAAGAGAGAATCTTTGAGCTACCTGATACAGTCTAAAATAAATAATGAATCGACTATATATATATATATATACACACACACACACACACACACACATATACTAAATTAAACGTATTCATGAAACAACTAGGCCGCAGAGGGCAAGATGCAGCAGAGGCCTGAGGCACCTGTCCCGATCAATCAGGCCAGGCATTACCCGATTTGGGGTGGAGATTATCTGGAAAATTGCCTCAGCTGTCCATTTCATTTTCAGTGCTTTCTCAATGAACCATTGTTATAAGCATTTTTTAGTATCTTCCAACCTGTCATTGAGATTGGGGTTTTGATAGTTCATAGACTCGGAAGTGGAGAAATAATTCCATTTGTTTTTAAATGCATGACGTCCACTGGATTAAACTAATTGGAGGAAGACAATGCCTCTCTCAAAGAAAACAAAACAGGTGTCCGGGCGCGGTGGCTCACACCTGGAATCTCAGCACTTTGGGAGGCCGAGACGGGTGGATCACCTGAGGTCAGGAATTCGAGACCAGCTTGGCCAACATGGTGAAACCCCACCGCTACTAAAAATACAAAAAATTTTTCAGGCGTGGTGGTGCAGGCCTATAGTCCCAGCTACTCGGGAGCCTGAGGCAGGAGAATCGTGCTTGAACCCAGGAGGCGGAGGTTGCAGTGAGCCAAGATCTTGCCACTGCACTCCAGCCTGGGCCACAGAGTGAGACCCCATCTCAAAAAAAAAAAAATTTTTCAGGCGTGGTGGTGCAGGCCTATAGTCCCAGCTACTCGGGAGCCTGAAGTAGGAGAATCGTGCTTGAACCCAGGAGGTGGAGGTTGCAGTGAGCCAAAATCGTGCCACTGCACTCCAGCCTGGGCAGTAGAGTGAGACTCTATCTCTAAATAAATAAATAAATAAATACCACCTGCCCTAGTTCCTTTTACTGTCTCCGACCCTTTTAATATCTTAAA
>NW_012105453.1:2078697-2139823 GCF_000951045.1 Mandrillus leucophaeus
CAAAAAAAAAAAAAAAAAGAAAAAAGGAAAGAAAAGAAAACAGGTTATGAAATCATTATTTACTAAATGCCCCTGATGTGAGAGATACCAAACTAGCTCCTTTTCTAAGTGTTATTTCATCCATTCCTCAGAACAACTTTGCAAGATCAGTTAAATTAGTTTAAAGTAGAGAGGAAGGCCGGGTGCGGTGGCTCAAGCCTGTAATCCCAGCACTTTGGGAGGCCAAGACGGGCGGATCACGAGGTCAGAAGATCGAGACCATCCTGGCTAACCCGGTGAAACCCCGTCTCTACTAAAAAAAACTAGCCAGGCAAGGTGGCGGCACCTGTAGTCCCAGCTACTGGGGAGGCTGAGGCAGGAGAATGGCGGGAACCCGGGAGGCAGAGCTTACAGTGAGCCAAGATCTGGCCACTGCACTCCAGCCTGGGTGACAGAGCAAGACTCCGTCTCAAAAAAAAAGAAAAAAATTAAAAAAAAAATAAAGTAGAGAGGAAAGGAAGCGAGACCTGGAGATGTAAACAAACCCCACCCCCGGACGACAGTTAGTAAGTAGAAGAGTCAGGATTTGAATGTGAGGCTTTTTCCATTGTGTGCTGCTACTTTAATTTCTAGCTCTTTCCTTCTAGAATGTGAATCATTTAAACGTAGAAATCTTGGCTGGGTGTGGTGGCTCACACCTGTAATCCCAGTACTTTGGGAGCCCCAGGCAGGTGGATTGCCTGAGCTCGGGAGTTTGAGATCAGCTTGGGCAACATCCTGAGGTCAGGAGTTTGAGACCAGCCTGGGCAACATGGTGAAATCCCATCTCTACAAAAAAAGCAAAAATTAGCCGCATGTGGTGGCGCCACCTGTGGTCCCAGCTACTCAGGAGGCTGAGGTGAGAAGATTCTTTGAGTCTGGGAGGTTGAGGTTGCAGTGAGCCGAGATCGTACCACTGCACTCCAGTCTGGGTGAAACAATGAGACCCCATCTTTTAAATAAATAAATACATACCTGAATAAATACATAAATTTATAAATCTCAGGGGAAGAATAATATCTATTCCCCATTCCTGTTTCATGTGGAGACAATACAAGAGAGAAAGTTCTTAATTAAGGTGTAACTGTGCAAGAAGAGCAGAACCCAGGCATCCTAATGCTAACCATTAATGATCTCTTTCACCTTACTTTCCTAAAAGCAAAAGAGAGACTCAATCATACCAGGCTCCATAGCAGCCAATTTCTCTGCAGAGTCTGGCAAGATCCTAACTGGTATGGAAGTGAGAATGTCCTCAAGCAAATTCACTTTGCCACGTCTGATATTGCCTGTCGGGAAAGAAGGGTCATTCAGTCCTTCTCCAGCCTGGGATAACGTCTCCAAAGCCAGCTGCGAGCATTCCCATGATGCTTGGTCCCTGGAGATTATTTTGCAGGAGCTCAGTCCTCTGTGGTTCTCTGCCACTGCCCGGGAAAGCCTTCCTCCCCAGCCACTGCACTGCTGCCCGCTTATTCTCCTCACCAGGGCTGCCTCTCCCAGGACCCCTTTGTTTGGGGTGTGCAGAGGATGGTGAAGGAGAGAACGCAGCTAGAGTAGAGTAAGGACTGCAGTGAACCTGTTGTTAGAGGATTATTTGAGGAGAGAAAGGAAGAGGGAAAAACTGTCTATATCTGGTGCAAAGAGTGTGCCATCAAAACCATTTCTCGGCTGGGCGCGGTGGCTCACGCCTGTAATCCCAGCACTTTGGGAAGCCAAGGTGGGTGGATCACGAGGTCAGGAGATCGAGACCATCCTGGCTAACACGGTGAAACCGCGTGTCTACTAAAAATACAACAAAAAAAAAAGCCGGGCGAGGTGGCGGGCACCTGTAGTCCAGCTACTCAGGAGGCTAAGGCAGGAGAATGGCGCGAACCTGGGAGGCGGAGCTTGCAGTGAGCCGAGATCTGGCCACTGCACTCCAGCCTGGGCGACAGAGCGGGACTCCATCTCAAAAGACAAAACAAAACAAACAGACAAACAAACAAAAAACCATTTCTCTAGACCCATCACTTTGTAGGGAAAAGAGGACCCTTCACGGACGCCCACGGGAGGCTGTGTGGATGGGAACCAGGAAGACACACTCCAAATTGGCAACAGTGTTTCCTTTGGGGAGAAGAGTGGGGAGCAGGACATGCGGAAAGGATAGAAGACTGCAGGCCTGTGGTAGAATATTTCAGTTTTAAAGAAAAACATTTTCAGGAAGAAGGAGAAGAAGAAGAAAAGGAGAAGAAGGAGGAGGAGGAGGGGAACGGTGACTCTGCTTGATAATGAAGAAGCTTTAAAGGTTAGACCTCTGAATCTGGACTTTTCAGAAAAAAGGAGAATTCGACATCGCAGATCCAGCACTAGTGCTGGAGTTGGCAGTGGTCCCAGTGTCCCCTTTAGGGAGGTTGTATCAGCTGTGCGAGAATATATAGACAGAATGGGAAATTGTACCCCGCCCTCATAGTTAGGCCTTAATAGCCTCACCTGCGAAATGACAATAAGAACAATTTACTTGTCTGAGGACAGGAGGTGGTCATCTAGCTCGTGGAAGGGAGAATTCATATGAAGGGCAGATCCCTGGAGAACTTCCATATACCCCATTGAATAGGTACCACCTTGTTCCCCAGAAGGGCACCTTAGGCAGGATAGTGTCCCTCTTGCCTTATGGGGACATCAACCCTGAATAGAACCCAAGCACCCTGCCTTCCAGCCCAAGGTAGTCCTGCAGCTGGCCTCTCAGCCCCCCCACAGTACTGCACCCTATGTGTACAAGATACTTCAAAACTGGAGCCATCGCCCCACAGTCTGTGGGATGTTCAGAGGCTCCAGCACCCCGGGAGAGGAGGCAGGCAAACTGCCAAGCCCAAATACCTTTCCGGAGGCCCTGTGGAGGAGAAAACATTAGTGGGAGGGCAGGCCGCACTCAGATAGGCAGTGTCAGAGCTGGAGGGGCTGGGCCAGATTCAAGACGATAACAGGAAAGCTTGCATGCAGCTACCAGCCCAGGCAGGGATTGGCTTGCCTGGAAGCCCAGGGCCCCCAAGAATGGGTGCAGTCACGTGGGTTGCCTCTCATGGTCGCAAGCTACCTGCCAGGTGGCAGGAGCCTGTGATGCCGCGTGGGGGCGGTTGGCTAGTCCAGGAGGTGTTGTTCTTGCCCTGAGAGAATGACGGTGCCCTGAAAGGCAAGATGGCACCAGGGAGGCCTGCTGCAGGTCCTTGTGCTGTGGTTGGAATGAGCACACGGGAGCCCAGTGCCACTGGGCACAGATTTCTTATCTACAGCTTCCTGAGGTTGCTTTTGGCCAGGACTCCCACGCCTCTCCTTATCCTGGCATTCATCAGCGCAGGGAGAGGGATGGCCTCTGCTCCTGACTCAAACCCAGCTGAGCCTCCTCAAGAGCGAGTCGGGACCGCCGTGTGTCATTCCTGTTTGGGCTTTATTTGCTGTGTGTGGTGGGAAAGTCATCTGACCCTGCTATACCTTAGAGTCCCCCAGACCTATCTAAGCTCTTTATCTATGAGAAGCAAAGGTAGACAGGGAGATTCTGCCTACCCTGACCATGGAGGAACAAGGAAACTCGTCCCTCAGAGACGGAAAATTAAGCATTCAGGGCAAAAAGTCAGATCAGGTCCGCCAGGTCCCTAATACCTGTTATCACTCTCTTCCTTAGAAACAGAATCCTAAACTTCAGGATTGACAGCCTAAGCAGAATAAAGGTGACATTTATTAGCCTCCAATGTGGCCTATTTTTCATTTTAAAAGTTGAGGGTCTCACTCTGTTGCCCACGCTGGAGTGCAGTGGCATGATCATTGCTCACTGCTGCCTGGAACTCCTGGAACTCCTGGGCTCAAGCGATCCTCCCACCTTAGCTTCCTCAGTAGCTGGAATTACGGGTGCAGACCACCATGCCTGGCTAATAAGAGATCCCTTTTTGAGATCTTAGGATTCTAGAAACTATCTTTGAACCTTAGGCAAGAGATCTCCTCTTCCAAGATTACTTGATCCTTTCTTCCATACAAATTAAAGTTTTGCCTAATCTAGCATATCTCTAGAACTATTTCCTTCTACATGCACCACAAACTATCTACTTGTAAGAATTAGTTTTAGTGCCAGGCATGGTGGCTCACGCCTGTAATGCCAGCACTTTGGGAGGCCGAGGTGGGTGGATCACAAGGTCAAGAGATCCAGACCATCCTGGCTAACACAGTGAAACCCCGTCTCTACTAAAAATACAAAAAAATTAGCCAGGTGTGGTGGCGGGCGCCTGTAGTCCCAGCTACTTGGGAGGCTGAGGCAGGAGAATGGTGTGAACCCAGGAGGCAGAGCTTGCCGTGACCCAAGATCGCGCCACTGCAATGCAGCCTGGGTGACAGAGCGATACTTCGTCTCAAAAAAAAAAAAAAAAGAAAAAAGAGAGAAAAAGAAAATAAAAGGTATCTGTTTTTATTGACTGAAAAATAGAATAAATACCTGTTTGGAGAAGTCACTGCCCACAAGGAATTGCTTGGGTGGCATTAGCCCCCATGCCTCACCTAGGATAATAAGCAATAACTGAAAGTTTGGCTAAGCTGTGGTTGGAAGAGGAGGCTTACAGTACAGCTGGGTATAAAATGGCCCCTTCAGGTGTTGAAGGCAGGCGTAAGAGCCCTTTAATAAGTGAAAGGAGAGGATGGGTGGAAATAGTCCAGGTAATGAAGACACACACAGCCCATTGCATTACTGACATTTATTCATTTACCCTAATTTATTAAGCAGCTATTATGTTCAAGGCAAAAGAAGATAAAAAGATGATCAGACATAGCATCTGTTTTTAAGTAGCTTATAAGGTCTACTAGGGAAGGTAAGGTGATGCTTAGCTGTGAACATGAAGTTTGGATAAGGTGTTATGGGTCTGCAGAAGGAGAAGAGGTCCCTACCAGGTGTGTTTTGTGAAGCAGGTACCCTCTGTGGTCTTGCAGGATGGAAAAGAGTCAGATATGCAGGACTGCTGGGAACAGAAATGCCTTCTTCGGGTTCGCTCTTTCTCCAAACCAATGGTAAGAAGTCCCCATCCTTGCAGTGTGATGACTAACCACCTCCTCCCAAGAATATGGATATTAGAGGTGTTGGCTATAGGCAAAAGTGTATTCTGTAGGAACTCCAG
Organism: Mandrillus leucophaeus; assembly: GCF_000951045.1. NCBI lineage: Eukaryota > Metazoa > Chordata > Mammalia > Primates > Cercopithecidae > Mandrillus > Mandrillus leucophaeus. The sequence goes on from NW_012105453.1 coordinate 2,083,845, forward strand.
GTGTTTTGAGGGATGTTTTAATTGCCTAAAGCTAAAGGAAGAAGACAAGGTAAGCACTCAGTTTCTGAGTTAGACAGACTTAGAGTTGAGTTGGTACTGCAACGTCTTAGCTCAGTTCCTAGAGCACCTTGGCGTTGAAGACTCAAAAGCTCAACTGAGAATGTTCAGCCAGCTGTGGCCATGCCCTGGCAGAGGACTTAGAAGTCATAGGTAAGTGGTGTCAGGGAAACAAGGGGAGAGCCTGGATAGGGCTACACCTTCTGGTCATATCCACTTCTTCTGAGCTCCATGATTCCATTTCCCAAGACCTAGAAGAATGTTGTGGTGCAAAAAGTTGCTCTAAGCTTAGTGACGTGGAAAACATCACAAAGCAAATGAAAGTGAGTGGCAATCGAGTAGGCTGGTGATCATCAGAAACTGGTGGTCAAGCTGTCAGGGATATTGGAGTCAAACTATGAGGAGGGCCCTGCCACCTTGGGCTTCGTGGTAAATAGATGTGTTGACTAGTGGAGGCATAGTTTTCCATTATTTCAGTTTTTCTTTTTTGCTTTTCCTTTGAGGACAATGCAATGTAGACCTGTGATGGTTCGCTACCACCATGACCACAATGCATATTTCAATACCAAGGTCATAACCATGCCAAGAGGAGCAAGAGTTCCTTCTTTGTTTTTAATTTATTATGAGTAAATTAGAGGCGGAGATATGGGGTGGGGGTAATCAGTAAGGAAAGCAGAAACGCTTTTGTCTCCCTTTGCAAGAATAATGAGAGGAAAAAAAAAAAAAAGACCACAATTTGTGAGATATTTGTTGCTTTGGAGAACAGCATGTCTGGGGGTGGGAGGGTGAGGGAACGTTTCACTGTTCTTTGAGATCTTTGCCTGGAAACAGGAAGTTTGTTTGGCCCACTTTACCTGCTCAGGCCATTTGCTCTCTACCTCCAGGCACAATCTGCTGTTTGTAATATCACAGTTAGTTGCTGTGGAGACAGTGACGTGAGCACATCAGCCTTCTGGCTGTAGGAAAGGAACAGTCTGCTGAGAGGGGGCCCCAGGTACAAATAAATACATTCCAAAGCAACAGGTGAGCTTCAGAGAAGCCAGCTCTCTGCTTTCTACTGAAATGTTTCTAGCATTAAACAAACATTGGATGAAACACAAACATCTGTCTGGAAGCGAAGCCTGGAGCTCATGAATTCCAGGGCTGGCTGTGGCCCCTGCCTCTGATTTCCTGTGTGGGCCAAGACAATTGGCTGCTTCTCTCTGTGTCTTAGGTGAGCTGGCTCTCCTTCCTGGCTCCTACCCTGAACCCTGGCCACATGGTGGGATTAGGAGGGCAGATGCAATTGGAAAGTAGAAGGAAGTGTCTCATTCCACGGTGGCACCAGGCAGAAGTGGGCACGAGAGATGTTTGCCCTGCCAGGCCTCACAAAATCATCTTTCTCAGCAAACCACCATTTATTAACCCCTTCTCTTCTTCAGTCACTCAGCTACATTAATGCAGGAGAATGCTCAAATGACACGGTAGTTCTTAGGATGATCTATATCTTAAGGGCAAATCCAGTCATTGCTGGAGAACTGGGCAGGTGAAATCATTCATTGAACCTGTGCATTTGGTTTCACCATGTTTTCACGTGTTTCTAGATAGCTAGGTTCAGCTAATGTACAACAGGACATGCCCTGTTAGCTTGCTAATAGCTGGGATTAATGTGGAGATTCAGTATTTCCTGCAAGTCCAAATCATTGATAGCCTATTCCAAATTTTCAACCCTCTTCTGGATAGATACAGCTTGATATACCAACATTAATATTTTGGTTTATGTTGAAAGCCAAATTTGCATCTAGCCTATGCTCATCTTTAATCCATTACCAAGCACTAGCACTGCTTTGCACATAATGGATGTTCAATAGTTACTTAATGACTCAATGAATTAATTAATGCTACAATTCAGAAGCTGGTTGCAACACTGTATGTACGCGTGTGCCTGTCATCCTTCTAACATATGAGAGCTAGGAGGGACCTTAGAATCCTTTGCTTTAGCACTTTATTCAACACAAGGTGAGCCTGAGGCTCAGGGAGAAGGGGCTTGCCCCACGCTACAGTTCAGTCAGGACAGGACTCTGAGACCACTCAGTTTGGTGCTTTTTCTTCATTCCTTTCTGTACCCTTCTCCACCCCTCATACCCAACCCTTCTCTTTTCCTCATGCTCCAGTGGAGAGGCCAAGCCACATTCCTGAAATCATGAGGAGCTCTGTCAGGCGCCTCAGCCTACACACAGACAGCTCTGCATTGCTTTTCCCTAGGAGCTAGATCCAACGAGGCCCTCCAAAGGGGCTGGAGGCCCACGGTGGCAGCTGGGCCCTTCCTTCGCTCAACACTACTCAGCCTCGCTGGGACAACTTGGAGTCAGAAGTCCTACGTTTGAGTTTCCACCCAGTGATGTAGCAGCTACAAAACCTTGGCCAAACCACTTCACTTCTCTGGGTCTCAGTTTCCTTGTCTGTAAAAGAACAGTAATAAATCCTGCCTTGTCTGTATTCTAGATGGTTGAGGATCAAGCAAGATAAGATGCATATGAAAACTTTAAGCTATGAAATGTAATACACCAAGGTATTGACAATATAACAATAATTATTATTTTCAGTAATTTCTTGCCCGGGAGGAGTGATATACCCAGTCAACTGTGTCTCACAATGTTTCTAAAATATCTTCAGGACAGAGATTTGTACCAGCCACAGATAGTGGTATCGACCGCACCTACCTTTAGAGTGGCTTCCTGCCGCAGGGTGCACCTCTCCTTCCACTTCTTTCAGGTCAACTAGAAGCCAGTGCTCTCAGCAATAATCCTATAGGCTCCCAATAATTACTGTTTGTGAAGACCCATCTCACACCAGGGAGAGAGGAGAGGTATCTGCATTACTGGGGAGGAGGAGGGCAGTAGATGACACTTGCTTCGTACCCTCTACTGCTTTGCATAATTTCTTCTGGACTCAGCGTATGTAGGGTTTGTAGTTATTTGCAGTGTTGGACTAAAATGAACCCTAAACACCAAACAGTTCCTGATCTGTACCTCTGAAAAGTGAGGCTGATGGCTTCTGCTTTTTCTGCTCTTCCTTTCAGCTCTGTACCAGCACGGGCTCACGGCTAGCGAGCACCTTCCCACCCGCAGTGCTGAGCGGCGATCTGGTGTTCCCGTGTGGGTCTCCCACTTTGAAGGCCTTTCCCGGATTCTCCAAACTGAACTTTCTGTCATCGCTCTGTGAAACATCAAAATCTTGTTTATTTCCAAATCACCCTATGCTCATTGGTTAGAAATAGAAAGGATGGACCCAGGAGAACCAGCTTTAATATAAGTGAGTTGTATAAACGTGAGGAGGTCACTTAACCTGTGTTTGCAACGATTTCGCTTTAAAATGGGGAGCACCATGTCCTGGCCTACATTACCATCCAGCCTGAGGTTTTAGTGAGGTGCTGGGCATGGGAACACTTTGCAAGGAGTTACACTAAGATAATGGACGATTTTTGTTTGAATACTGCGGCGATCCTTCCTTTCCTTCTGACATCCCCCTCATGCCCTCCTTACATTCCATTCTACGCTCTACCCGCCTAGGCCTAATCTGACTTTACATATGCCTGCCTGACTTTCTGGAATTCATTTGTTCTTAGTGGGCCACCGTTTGCATTCTGCTAGGCACCATGTGGCCCCTCAATCTGTTGACATGTGCCCTTCAAGCACACGGAGGCACTCAACATGGGCACTTAGCAGACCATGCGGCTGTGCACACACAACATCCGGTTTGGAAGTGGTGAATTGGTGAATTTAATTCTCCCATGCACCAGACTGAATAACCGAAATCCAGAAGAACTCGAGGGTGAAGGACTTTCCCAAGGTCTGTAGAGCACCAATTCCCTACTCTAGAGCAGAAAGTCTTCTTTCTCAGAGTTTCTGATGAAAAGAATTCGGGACAACAACGTTCGGTGCTGATTTGAACGTGGTAGGTTTGGGTACCAGGGGCTGCAGGGGGATGAGGAATCCTCCATGGCAAGAATCAGCCGTGGGAATTTCAGGTAATTTTCAGGCCAACTTGTTTCTCCCTCACTGAGCCACACTGGCTTGACAGCTGCTTCTTTGTACCCTGAAATATTTGAGCAGGCTGCGGTCATGGCCCCTTGCGTGTCCCTGCCTGCTTTCGCCACTTGGAAAGAACTCAGGTCTTGCAGAGGCTGCCCCTGATTCCTACGATTACATGTGGACCCTGTAGGAGATGGAGGCCCTGAGAGGGAAGAAGGGAAGAAGGTTGGGATCTTCTTTTCCCTGAAAACAGTCCCCACAATTTCTGAGTGTTATGAAGAAGGTATTGGTGTAGAATTCAAGTTCATTCCAGCACACAGTGGGTTTACCTAGTTGGCCAAGGGGACTTTGTGGCCAACGGCTATGACCTCAACTGTCCGTCACTGAAGTATATGTACAGGTCCTTCTGTCTCAATGAAACAATAGGAAGACACTAATTTGGGAAAGAAAGAATAGAGAGTGTGAGGGTGTGTGAGTGTGTGTGCATGTTCTTTTATGAATTGATAATACATTAATCTTCTGGATTTTTAAAAATCAAACACACACACACACACACACACACACACACACACACACACACGCTCCCGCTCCCTTTTATTAATTGATAAAGGCACCACTGCCCTCTACTGGCAACAATATCATCTTTCCAGTGTTAGAAATGCCTGGATGGAGCCTTCATTGCTTCAGATAAAAAATTTTGAATACTTGTTGCAAATACTTCTTCAAACAATCTGCAAATAAAGTGTATTTCATAGGTTTTAGACATTTATTCATTCATTCACTCAACAAGTACTAACTGAAATGAGTAGGATGTGTATGTCCCGGTCTCAAAAAGTTATTATCTATCTAAAAGGTGGACAGGAATGCTAATGTAATGAGTACAGTTGATTTCACCATGTCCAGGGTTAATACCCAAGTTGCAAGCCCCCCCACAGAGCACAGCTTCTGACTCACTGCCCTGCACCCTTGGTTGGGATGCTCAGAAACACAGCTAGAGACCTCTTTCTCACTGTCAAGGAGCATCTGCCCTGGAATAACTTTCATGGAATCATAGGTCCAGAAGATCAGACAAAATTCACATAAATCAGAGTGTGAGATTCCAAGGCCAGATGGGAAACCCATTCTCACAAGTCTTCAAGACTACTGTAATCTTTCAGGTTAGAGAAGTCTGTTTCTTCCAGCTCTCGCCTCAGGCACACATCCTTCGGATTCTTGGAAACCGTGATGTAGCATTCCCCTTTGCCTAGCCTTCTTCACAGTATTTTCAAGTTTGTTCATATTGGGGCTATTCCAGGCAATTTAAACAGGCGTGATTCCATTCAAACCTTCTGATCCTGGATTTTCTTCTTGTGCTATTCTTTAATCAAATTAGACAAAGTACGAATCCTTTCTCCACCCCCATCATTGTTTTGGACAAGGTAATGCAATTCACATGGTTCAAAAATCAAAGCAATAAAGAAGTTTAAAGTTAATATCAATCCTCCATGTCAGCCATCTCTACCCTTTTCCCTCTTCCCTCTGCCACAGGTAATCGTTGTTAAAATGCTCCGTGTATTCTCTTGGTATTTCTTTAGGCAAATATGGACACATGCAAATAGACATTATTGTTGTTCTACCGCTTTAGGCAAAAAGGAAGCATGCTATATACACCGTTTTGAGCCTTTCCCCCACCACATAGCAGTATACATTGGATAATTTTCCGCATCAATATATTTTTAAAGTTCATCATTCTTTTTATAGCTGTTAATATTCCATCATGTGACAATATTGTGGCTTATTTAACCAGCCTTCTATGAATAGAAAGTAGGTTTGTTTAGAATAAGTACTCTTGAGCTTATATTAGTAAAAGATTTTTGCTTTCTCCTTCTCAGTTTTATCCACCTTCTAATACTGTTTAAAATAGCGTTATGGGGCCAGGTGCAGTGGCTCGCGCCTGTAATCCCAGCACTTTGGGAGATCAAGGAGGGAGAACTGCTTGAGCCCAGGAGTTTGACACCAGCCTGGGTAGTATAGTGGGACCCGTCTCTACTAAAAAATTAGCTAAGTGTGGTCATGCCTGCCTGTAGTCCCAGCTATTCAGGAGGCTGAGGTGGGAGGATCACTTGAGCCCAGGAAATGGAGGTTGCAGTGAGCTGAGATTGTAGCACTGCACTCCAGCCTGGGTGACAGAGCAAGACCCTATCTCAAAAAAAAAAAGTGTTACTGAACCATTGGAGGTTTATCTGCCTGATACCTACCACAGTCATTCTCGGGGACTCACCCTTGAGGGTCAGCTGCACACAAAAGAGCTCTGAGTGCCCTCAGGACAGCAGAATGCAGGATGGAGGGCAGGGACAGAGTATTGGATCTTATAACAAGATCTGTTCAGACTGTGGGAACGGGCATGACAAGGAGAGATTCTACTCCAGAACTTCTTGGAGAGGAATGATGAGACTTTCTGGGAGGAAGGATCAAAACAATGACATTGATATTAAACTAGAAATTACCTACATGTAATTGAAGCTGCACCACTCTTAGACGGACACACAAACCTAAGAAGTGAAGGACCGGCCAGGCGCAGGCTCACACCTGTACTCCCAGCACTTTGGGAGGCCAAGACAGGCGGATCACGAGGTCAAGATATCGAGACCATCCTGGCTAACACGGTGAAACCCCGTCTCTACTAAAAATACAAAAAATTAGCCGGGTGTGGTGGTGGGCGCCTGTAGTCCCAGCTACTCGGGAGGCTGAGGCAGGAGAATGGCGTAAACCCGGGAGGCGGAGCTTGCAGTGAGACGAGATCGCGCCACTGCACTCCAGTGTAGGTGACAGAGCGACTCTGTCTCAAAAAAAGGAAAAAATAAGTGAATGACCAAAGGAAATGAAGATTGAAAGAGACATCAGGCAGTGGGCTTCAAAGAAACGTAATAGACCCACATGTTCCTTTCCAAAGCTATGCCATACCATTCCAGTCCTGTCCTCTATACACAAAGTCAAGAAAGCTGGGTGATTCCCTCAATTCCAAGGACCAAGGCAGTTACATTGGTGGTTTGCAGCCAAAGCAACAAGCACCAGTGGTAGACTGACTTTTTAAAGAAATTGTGATGACTGGTGGACTCAGCTTGCACCTGTGCATTTCTTGGTATAGGCAATCTGCAGCCTACCCAGGCAAGAGCAAAACAAGACGGTCAAAGAAACGATGGTCTCCACTGGGACTGCGCCACATCTACGACCACAGAAGACAGTGTTTCCAGTTATTTATTTCTGTGTAGCAAAGCACTCCAAAACTTAGTGGCTTAAAATGACAGTAATTTATGCTTTTTCATGATTCTCTGGGTCAGGAATTCAGGCAGGACTCAGCCAGGCAGTTCTGACCATAACGTGTTATCTGGGGTCATTCACTCATCTGCATTCCACTAGTGCCTGGGCTGGGCTGAAAACCCAAGATTTTACTCACGTGTCTGATGCCTCAGTGCTCCTCCATGTGGCCCCTCCATGTGGCCACCTTGGGTTTCCTCACAATGCTGTGGGCTTAAGCGAGCTGGACTCCTGACATCCCAGCTGCTTCCAAAGAGACAGGAAGCAGAAGCTACCAATCCTCTGAAGACCTGGGCTTGGAAGTTCCAAAAAGTTACTTCTGCCAAATTCTATGGGTCCGCGCAAGTCACAGGCCAGCTCAGAATCAGAGAGGGGGAAACAGACTCTGTCTCCTTGTCTCAATTAGAGAAGCACATACAAGTACAGGGAGGTGAAGAATGATCGGGACGCCACCTTTGGAGACTTGCTGCCACAAACAGTGCACGGACAACTGTGGGTACAAGATGCCTGCAGAATTGGGAACATTTTCAGCAAGGCCCATGATCAGTCGGTGTCTCTATAATTGGGTTTTGATTTGCATATTGGTGATTGAAGTGTTCAAAAAGCTTTTTCTCTCCACCAGAAAAATCGCTCCTTTTAATGACTACACAAAGGCAAGGGAAGCCCTGAGCGTGCTGCAGGCTGTAGCAAGAGAGGGAGGGAATCTCGTTAGAAGGAGAAGTGGCTGGCTTTGGAAATAGAGATGGAACTATTGCAGATCTGGGGACACATGTCCTCTCAGAGGTATGCCAACCTGCCTTTGATACCAAACTCAGACGTTGCAGTTTTTCCGTGTCCATGGTGAGCAATCCTTTTAGTCCCAACACTTGTCTGTAGTAAACCCAGAGTTGTACTTGGAACCTCAGTAGACAATGCAAATAGATCCAAACTGGCTCATGAAATGAAATATATTTACTAATACAGGATATCCACTCTCAAAGACATCAAGGAGGCACTAAAGTCCCATGCCAAGAGAGAGAAGTCAGTAACTGTGCCTGTGACCGGGAGAGGCTGGGCTTGCTCTCCTTCACCTAGGTTTGCACTCAGAGCAAGGGAGAATATAGGAGAGGGGAAAAGAGAAAGCTCCCCTCCTGACAGGTACTTTCCTGGCCGTCACAGAAAGAACAAGCCTTTTGTGGTTTATTGGGAACCAAGCTCAGCTGTCCTTGGAGGCAGAGCCATGTGGAGCCAGCAGGCAGAAGAGAAAAGAGCCCTGGACAGGAAGTGTGTGAACCTGTGTTCTATTTCAAGCTTTGCCTCAACTGTTAAGGGGACTGACCGTTTAACAAGGGGGAGCTGCTGAGATGACTGGACACTTTGTAGTGATACCAGGACCCAATGGTTCTCAAGTTCATTATTTGTGAAAAAAATGGAGCTTGTTTCTATGATCTTTCTCTGCTCTGACATACTACGGTCATAGAACTAGATGCGCTTGGGAGGTCTTTCCTGGATCAACAGATGGAGGACTTTTCAGAGCAGATGAAGGGAATGTGATCACCCACACCTCTGCTTCGGACACAGTGAAGCTGACTGAGATGGAGAAGAAAGAAAACTTGGCCAAAGCTATACTTGTACAGTAGCTGAGGAGACAGAGTTAGAATTAAAGACTTCTCTAGGTGGGCAAGATAGCTTAGAGTTGTTTGCTATTTGTTTGCTTTGATTTTTGTTTTTAAAATTTGCCTTTTATAGACAAGAGTCAGAAAGGAGGTCAAGAGACACCTAGCTTCCTAGTTCTCTGCCAGGGATCCAGGTGTCCACACTCTGACTCTCACTACGGGTGGACTGGCTCTCCTGAAAAAAGGAGCCCCTTTCATTATTGGATGGGCTGTAGGAATGCCCATTCAAATCCATTTCGATCCTTCATCTTCCTCCTCTCAGCCCCCCACCCGCCCGTCACTTTAGCCTTGCACCTTGTGTTACTGCCTCTGTCACACATTGTCAACGTCTCAGCGATGACGAATTCCACACCCCCCTTCCCTACCCCCCGCCCCCACAGTTGCCTGATGAGGGTTCTGGAATAAGATTCAAAATCCTCAAAGAGCTTAATCAGAACCTCCAAAACCCTGAAAAAGTGGAAAACCCAAGTTGATCTGGGCCCTTGAACAGATCCAGATGGAGCGGCATCCTACTGAACGAAACAGACTGTGAGAGAGGGAGCGAGAAAACGCGAAAGATGAGAAAGAGAGACAAAGAAAGAAAAAGGCAAAAAAAGATATCAAGAGGGAGCTGTTCAGAACCCAAAGACTTGAAAGACAGAGGCGTCTTACTCCTCCACAGCTCAGGCCACCGCTGAGAGGCCAAGGGTGAAGGGGCCCTGTGAATGGGGGCCCAGGCGGCCTCTGCTTTCCCTGAGAAAGCACTGAAGGCTCAGTGGTGTGGGAAGACAACACGGCCCAGCTGTGGGGGAGCCTCCGAGGGCTGTGACATTGACGCTGTCGCCAAGGCCTGCTGGGGCAGGGACAGGCATCCCGACACGGTCTCCTCAGCGGGGCCTCGGCAGCCTGGCCCCACAGCAGCCTGGGCCCCAGCCCCAGCCGCGTAGCCCTGCTCCGAATTTCACACCATGTCTAATCCAATCACTGGCAGATTGCAAACTCTCTGCCTACCTCCCAGATCGAGAATTCTTGGCCGGCTCGAACGATAGGCCCCTTCCCAGCCCAGCCGGCTGTCCTGCTCATCCATGTAAACCATTCTGCAACTCTCCCCCTGCCCCCACCTCCCCTTCTGGGCCCACCGAGTTAATCCTGTTTGCCTGGTCTGTCAATTTAAACAGCTTTAAATATGCCTCACCAGGTCCGGGTGGCAGAACCCTGATGCTTAAAAACAGAGGCCTTGCATCAAAGGGGGTGGGGGTAACGGGGGCCACGAGGGTGTCATTCAAAAATACAAAAACGACCCCTTGTTAAAAAACAAAAAGAAACAATCCAAATGAATCATGCACACATAGAGAAAAAACATCACCACCCAACAAAATGCAGTTCCCTGTAATACGTTCAAAACCAGCTCCAAGGTGGAGCTATGCTGGTGGTGTGGTGGGCACGGCCATAGCTCAGCATACAGGAAGGGCTTTTCCATGTGATCCAAGTCAGGTTGATCCATCCATCTGGGGGAACACTCCCGCTCTCCTTCAAAGTCAAAAGGGTTGGGCTGGATGGCTTTGATAATTCTGCAGCTGAGCCCTGGAGAGGGCTGAAGGCAGTGTGTGATGCATAGAGACAGAGTCAGATGCTCTGACACAGAATCCAGCTCTGGACTGAGGCTCTGGACCCAACGTTTACAGTGAGTGATGGAGAAGACGCCCCAGCCCCGTACTCCTCAAACATAATGCACAAATGCATCACTTGGTGATCCTGACAGAAATGTAGAATCTGATTCAGTGGGTCTGCGGTGGGGCCCGAGATTCTACATTTCTACTGAGCTCCCAGGTGAGGCTCATGCACCTGTCCCATGGACCACATTTTGAATAGCAAGATTTTAGGTAGAATTGAGTGCCTTTAGCCTTGGACTCAGTTGTCTCGGTTTCCATTTCTATTCCTCCCTCTGACCCCCTACCAGCCCCCTATCTTTTCTATTCTCTTCTCCATGAGGAACAAGACAAGAAAAACTAGTCTTGCATTAAAGCAGTGATGTCTAGATCATATCTCAGAAAGGCATTCTTGCAGTCTGTGCCATGTTCATGGAGTTGCCAATCACCAAAAAAGTGTGAGTAAGTGGGGGCTGCTTCCGGGGAGGACAGCCAGCCAAGGATCTCTTCACAGAGGAGTCAATGAAACTCAACTAAAGGCAGGGGAATGGATGAAACGTTTCTTGAGGGAGCCCTCCCAACCCAAGATTCTGTTATCCTAAGTCAGATCCTTGGCTTTGATAAGGCAAAGGAATCTGTCCTCCCTCTGTCTGGGTAGGCGAGTGACCCAGGGCCTGGGCTAGGAACTGGTATCTCTCTGCAGAGGACTTTGGTTACAAGCAAAGCAGTGGGTCTTGAGAAATACGGGGCAGAAAGGCTCATGTGCACTGGTTTTCTAAGGTTTGTTTTTACTTCTAGAAAGAGGGGCAGTCCCACTGCTTCACAATTGCTAGAAAACAGAGACTTCTAACCACAGTGGCATTTAGCTTGTCTCTTAGCACATTCCCGCCTCGTACACCTTTCCCAAACCCACCCAATCCTCCATGTCATCATCTCCACAAAAGGGACAAGGCCAGCTCAGCCCAATGTGATCGCATGTTCTCTACTTTGAGTACTCCCCCAAGAAGGTGGAAGGCAGGGTTTGGACATGAATCATAGGGGCCCTAAGTACAACGTGCAATGCTGGAAAGAAAAAAAAAATGCAAGACAGCTTCTAGGAAGAGCCAGGTAGCCAATGCACCAGGAAGACAGGAAAGTGAGCTCTGGCAGAACAGCATGTTGGGGAGGTGGCCTTGACCACAGCTTGGCTCAAGGCAGCAGCCACAGTGGGGCATCCGAGTAACGGCTGCTGAGTGGCAGTGGATGGGTGCGGGGAGGATTGCTGGAAGAGACAGGGAGGCTGGTGTGAGTGTATGTGTTATTAAAAGTAGAGTCTAAACTGAAACCACATAAGAGAGGCAACAAAGGGGAAGTGGAGCTCAGAGCACAGAGTTAAGAACATTACCTCTTTACCTGGAGCTTTATCTCAGCCACACACAGCCCTCCCCTCAAGGCAAGGGAAGTGCTAAGGGAGACTCTCACTCTCAGAGTCCTGCAAGTATGTCTCATGGCTCACTTGTTCCATCCTCTTAAGTCCCCACAAAGAGAGGCAATTGTTAATCCAGAGGGTAGCTGAGTGCTTGCAACCTCTCTCTCTCTCTTCAAGCATTTACTTAATACCCACTGTCTATTGACCATTGTGCTAGAGTTGATAGTAAGATTGAAGTTATGCTCCCTGTCCTTGAGAAGCAAAAAAATTATTGATGGCAAAAAATAGCTGCATAACAGATAGTTTTATGTGCCTGGCTTATTCCATTTGACATAATGTCCTCTAGTTCCACACATGTTGTTGCAAATGACAGAATTTCATTCTTTTTTATGGCTGAATAATACTCCATTGTACATACATAGCACATTTTCTTTATCCATTCATCCATTTATGAGATACTTAGGTTGATCCCATACCTTGGCTATTGTGAATAGTACTGCAAAAAACATGGGAATGCAGATATCTCTTCCTCATAAATATATACACCTATTATGTACCCATAATAATTAAAAATAAAAATAATTTTAAAAATAGTTTTAAAAAATGAGATACTAAGTTAGGTGGTAGGTTCATGAGTATTCTTTAAGCTTTCTGTATATCTCACATACTGTATACTAAAAATAAAGTAAATTAAAGCACAGCAATGAGGACCCTCACAGGAAAATGTAGGAAAAGCAAGGAGGGTTTCGTGTAGACCCTGGGAGAGGAATGAGTAACACTGGCATGTCATTAATCAAGTGTGGCCTGGCACCACCGAAAGCAAGCTGGCCACGATGATTCAGAGAGATCATCAATCATGAGAAGACTGACAGAGGTTTCAGGTACTTACCTTTGCCATTATTGTCTCTCAAAGTTTAGGTTTTCTTGTATATCATATGTAAGAAACCTTTGCTCAACACGAGATATCTAATATTTCCTTCTGTGAGTTTTGTGATTTCTATATGTTTTATGGTTTTAGCTCTTACATTTTTGTAAATGGTGTGAAGTAAGAGTCGACTTTCTCCTCCTCCTCCTCTTCTTTCTTCTTCCCCTTCTTCCCCTTCTTCTTCTCCTTCTTCTTCCTCTTCTTCTTCTTCTTCTTCTTCTTCTTCCTCTTCTTCTTCTCCTTCTTCTTCTTCTTCTTCTTCTCCTTCTCCTCCTCCTCCTCCTCTTCTTCTTCTTCTTCTTCTTCTTCTTCTTCTTCTTCTTCTTCTTCTTCTTCTTCTTCTTCTTCTTCTTCTCCTCCTCCTCCTCCTCCTCCTTCTTCTTCTCCTTTTCATATAGTTAACTAAAATTTCCAGAATCATTCATTGAAAACTTAATTTCCCCATTAAATTACCTTGACATTTTTGTCAAAAATCAACTGACCATACATGAGTGAGTCTACTCCTGGATTTCTAATTCAGTTACATTATGGTCAGAGAATATACTTGGAATATACCTTGTATAACTTAAATCCTTCTAAATTTATTAAGACTTGGCCTATCTTAGTACATGTTCTGAGTGTACTTGAAAAGAATGTGTATTCTGTGGTTGTTGGGTGGAGTGTTCTATAAATGTCAAGTAGGTCAAGTTGGTTGATAGAGTTTTCCAAGTCTTCTATATACTTACTGATTATCTATTTCCTTGTTCTATCAATTACTGAGAAAGAATTGTTGAAATTCTAGACTATAATTGTGGATTTCTCTGCTTCTCCTGCAGTTTAGTGATTTTTTGCTTCACCTATTTTGAAACTCTGTTATTAGGTGCATAAATATTTAGGACTGTCTTGAGGAATTGATATCTTTGCCATTAGTAAATGTCCTGGTAATATTCTTTGCTCTGAATTCTACTTGGTTTGATAATACTACAGCTGCTTTGGCTTTCTTTTAATTCATTCCTGTATCTATATCTATCTATATACTTGGAGAGAGAGACAGACAGGATTCTTATAAGCAGCATATAATGGGGTCTTGCTTGGTTGCTGGTTAGACAATCTCTGCCCTTTAATTGCTGTTCAGACCATTTACATTGAATGTGACCTTCTTTTTTTTTTTGAGACAAAGTCTTGCTCTTTTGCCAGGCTGGAGTGCAGTGGAGCGATCTCAGCTCACTGCAAGGTCTGCCTCCCAGGTTCAAGTGATTCCCCTGCCTCAGCCTCCTGAGTAGCTGGAACTACAGGGGCCTGCCACCACGCCTGGCTAATTGTTTGTGTTTCAGTACAGACGGGGTTTCACAATGTTGGCCAGGATGGTCTTGATCTCCTGACCTCATGATCTGCCCACCTCGGCCTCCAAAAGTGCTGGGATTACAGGTGTGAGCCACCGCGCCCATCCAGATGTGACTGTTGATGTATCATGATACTATTATTTTTCTCTATATCTTATCTGTTCTTTGTTCTCTTTTTTCCTTTTTTTCTGCCTTATGAATTGAGAAGTTTATACTTGAGCTTCCTTTAGGTATTATAGTAAAAAGTCTTTAACTTACCACAATAGACCTTCAAGTAATGTGCTATTTTACGTAGTATAACAACCTTACAACAGCACCTTTCCACTCCACTCTCCTGACCTTTGTGCCATGATTGTCATATATTTTACACCTACATTTGCTATGTACTTCAAAACATATTTACATATTTACATAATCAATTATCTTTTGAAGTGATTTTTAGTTTAAGAAAAACATTTTATCCTTCTCTCCCGTACACATATTTACCATTTCTGGCTTTCTAATTTTTTTTGTGGATCCAGGATCCCATCTGATATTATATTATTTTTTTCCACCTGAAATACTTCCATTAATAGTTCCTGTGGTTCAAGTCTGTTAGTGATGAAGTACTTCAGTTTTTATACGTTTGGAAAATTCTTTTTTTTTTTTTTTTTGAGACACTCTCTGTTGCCCAGGCTGGAGTGCAGCAGCACGATATCGGCTCACCACAACCTCCACCTCCCAGCTTCAAGCGATTCTCCTGCCTCAGTCTCCCCAGCAGCTGGAATTACAGGTATGCGCCACCGTGCCCAGCTAATTCTTTTGTATTTTTAGCAGAGATGGGGTTTCACCATGTTGGTCAGGCTGGTCTTGAACTCCTGACCTTGGATACTCCACCCACCTTGGCCTCCCAAAGTACTGGGATTACAGGTGTGAGCCACTGCGCCTGGCCAGAAAATTCTTTATTAAAAAAAGTAACTGGGCCGGGCGCAGTGGCTCACACCTGTAATTCCAGCACTTTGGGAGGCCAAGGTGGGCGGATCATGAGGTCGGGAGATCGAGACCATCCTGGCCGACATTGTGAAACCCCATCTCTACTAAAAATACACAAAAATTAACCGGGTGTGCTGGTGGGCATCTGCAGTCCCAGCTACTTGGGAAACTTAGGCAGGAGAATGGTGTGAACCCTGGAGGTGGAGCTTGCAGTGAGCAGAGATTGCACCACTGTACTCCAGCCTGGGTGACACAGCGAGACTCTGTCTCAAAATTATATATATATATATATAAAAAATTCTTTTCAACTTTTATTTTAGAGTGGGGGTACATATGCAGGTGTGTTACAAAAGTATGTTGTGTGATATTGTGGTTTGGAGTACAACAGAATCTGTCACTCAGGTTGTGAGCATAGTAATCAATAGGTAGTTTTAAAACTACCTATTCAAATAAAATTTGTTGGTTTTCACTGTTTTTACTGAGAGAAAACTCACATATCATAGATTAACCATTTTATAGTAAACAGTTTGGTGGCATTTAGTATATTTACAAGGTTGTGCACTTTGTCTTTTTTTGTTTGTTTTTTTTTGAGACAGAGTCTCACTCTGTCACCCAGGCTGGAGTGCAGTGGCAAGATCGTGGCTCACTGCAAGCTCTGCCTCCCAGGTTCACGCCATTCTCCTGCCTCAGCTTCCCAAGTAGCTGGGACTACAGGCACCTGCCACCACGCTTGTTTTTTTGTTTTTTGTTTTTAGTAGAGGCGGGGTTTCACCATGTTAGCCAGGATAGCCTCAATCTCCTGACCTGATGATCTGCCCCCCTCAGCCTCCCAAAGTGCTGGGATTACAGGTGTGAGCCACCGCGCCCAGCCACGCTTTGTCTTAATTATTTTTCTTTGACATGGAGTCTCACTCTGTCACCCAGGCTGGAGTTCAGTGGCACAGTCTCTGCTCATTGCAATCTCCACCTCCCAGGTTCAAGTGATTCTCTTGCCTCAACTTCCCAAGTAGCTGGAATGTCAGGCACACACCACCACACCTGGCTAATTTTTGTATTTTTAGTAGAAATGGCATTTTGCCATGTTGGCCAGGTTGGTCTTGAACTCCTGACCTTAGGTGGTCCACCCACTTCAGCCTCCCAGAGTGCTGGGATTACAGGTGTGAGCCACTGTGTCTGGCTTGACTTAATTTTTGAAAGATATGACTGGGCATGGTGGCTCACACCTGTAATCCCAGCATTTTAAGAGGCTGAGGTGGGCAGATCACTTGAGGTCTGGAGTTCAAGGCCAGCCTGGCCAATGTGGTGAGACCCCCGTCTCTACTAAAAACACAAAAAATTAGCCAAGTGAGGTGGCAGGCACCTGTAATCCCAGCTACTTGGGAGGCTGAGGAATGAGAATTGCTTGAGCCTAGGAGGTGGAGGTTGCAGTGAGCTGAGATTGTGCTACTGCACTGCAGCCTGGAAGACAGAGTAAGACTCCGTCTCAAAATTAAAAAAAAAAAAAAAAAAAAGATATTTTCATGGCATAGAGATTTCTAGGTTGACTAATTTTTTCCTTTTAGTACTTAAAAAAAAAAATTGTTCCAGCTGGGCATGGTAGCTCACACCTGTTATCCCAGCACTTTGGGAGGCTGAGGCAGGTGGATCACGAGGTCAGGAGATCGAGATCGTCCTGGCTAACATGGTGAAACCCTGTCTGCACTAAAAATACAAAAAACTAGCTGGGCAAGGTGGCGGGGGCCTGTAGTCCCAGCTACTTGGGAGGCTGAGGCAGGAGAATGGCGGGAACCCGGGAGGCAGAGCTTGTAGTAAGCTGAGATCACGCCACTGCACTGCGGCGGGGCGACAGAGTGAGAATCTGTCTCAGAAAAAAAAAAAAAAAAAATTGTTCCATTGTCTTTTGACTGGTATTGTTTTCAACAAGAAATCTACTGTCACTTGTATATTTGTTCCTTTGTACATAATGGGACTTTTTTCTATGCCTACTTTTAAGATTTTCTCTTTATCATAAGTTTTAATTTTTGTGTGTGTGACAAGGTCTCACTCTGTCACCCAGGCTGGGTGCAGTGGCATGAATATGGATTACTGCAGCCTCAACCTTCCAGGCTCAAGAGATCTTCCTACTTCAGCATCCTGAGGAGCTGGGGCTACAGGTGTGTGTCATCACACCCAGCTAATTTTTAATATTTTTTTAAAATCTGGGATCTTGTTGACCAGACTGGTCTCAAACTCCTGGACTCAAACAATCCTCCTGCCTTGGCCTCCCAAAGTGCTGGGATTACAAACATGAGCCACTACACCTGGCCTATCATAGGTTTTAGGTAATTTCTGTTTTATTTTATTTTATTTTATTTTTTTGAGATGGAGTCTCACTCTGTTGCCCAGGCTGGAGTGCAGAAGCACGATCTTGGCTCACTGAAAGCTCCACCTCCTGGGTTCACACCATTCTCCTGCCTCAGCCTCCTGAGTAGCTGGGACTACAGGTGCCCGCCACCTCACCCAGCTAATGTTTTTGTATTTTTAGTAGAGATTGGGTTTCACCGTGATAGCCAGGATGGTCTCGATCTCTTGACCTTGTGATCTGCCCGCCTGGGCCTCCCAAAGTGCTGGGATTACAGGTGTGAGCCACCGTGCCTAGCCAGTTTTAGGTAATTTCTTTATGATGTGTTTTTGTGCAATTTTATTTATGCTTCTTGTACTTGGAGTTCTTTAAAGTTCTTGGAATTGTGGAGTTTTAACTTTGCCATATTTGGAAGCTTTTTATCTAATGATTCTGTAAATATATTTTTTATTCCTTGCCCTTAGTGTTTCTAATTATACATGTTAATATAAAGGCTGCTTGAAGTTGTCCTATAGCTCACTATGCCCTGTTTATTTTTTTCAGTCTTTTCTTCTGTTTCATTTTGGATCACTGTCCTGTGTTGCCTGATATGAAATGTCAGAAAACCATTGATTGATGTAAATATAGATATAGTTATAGATATATACTTTGTTTTGTATTTTTTTTTTGTCCAGTGTGAATGGGTAGGTAAATATGGTCCCTGCTACTCCATTTTGGCTAGAAGCAGAAGTCTTGCCTGACTTTTCTAGTCCTCAGCATTCTCATCTATAAAGTAAGATTGTTGGATTAGAAATCATTTATGAATTTCTATTTTTCTATGTCTTCCCTTCAAAACTGTTAGCCTTTCAATAGTTTTTTGAATAAATCACCAATCAGTAAAAAGATTCCCAAAACATGCTCTGCTTTAGACTTACAAAAACCCATACTCTTCAACTAATCAGAAGGAGATTTCTCAATAGTTCCTGCCTCCCATCCCCCAGGTCTCTACAGATCTTGCCACATGGTTGCTAGTCAGAAAAGGTCATATGTGAGTAAGATCTGTTATCCACTTGTAATCTAAAAGCCTGTGAGTCAAAGGGTAACCTTCCTTGCCCCTTTCTCTTTGTCTCTTCCTCTCTCCTTTCCTCTCTTTCTCTGTTCCTTACTTTTTTCCAACACATATTGAGTGGCTACTCAGTGTCTGATACTGTGTAGTCTCAATGTTGAGATCTCCCTGTTTCCTGGGGAAACAGCAGCATGAAATATAACTTACCACACTATAGAAGTAATCTGAAGACTACCCGCTGTGAGCCTTGGCCTAACTAGCACTTAGGAGCAATGAATAGAAACTCTATCTCCTTTCCATTGCCTTGCTTAGTCTTAACCTCCATGGGATAATCTACTTAAAAAGGTAAAGGGTCTGCAGGACTAGGTATAAAAGGAAACAAGCAAACAAAGGCAAAGGGAAAAGAGCAGCAACAAATTGCAGAAAGGTCTGCTTTTAATTCGCTTACTCTTGAAAACAAGTTTTGCTAGTTTGCTCTCTGGAAAATAAGGACATTGCTCTTATTTTCCCTTTAGAAAAGAAACCTGTTTAGATTATTAGAATTGTATCTTGCTGATTTTAAAATGCCATCCTCTTTGATGACCTGGAAGTGTGATGTGACTGTTCGTGAGGTGTTTCCCACCCTCTCTGCAACAGCGATGTCTGAGTCAACTGTTCATACTGTTTTGCCTAGGTGTGGGAGAAGGAATTTATCCTTCTAGCTAGTTATTGGGCATGTTTTGAATTTGTATATATGCAAATATATGTGTGTATTTCAGCGTACATTCTCCCCACCCCCACTGCGCAATTTTAATGGGACCATTCTATGTCCACCCCTAGCTAATGGTGGGTACATGAACTAAGCTAAGCCAATTAGATGATCTATTCTGACACCTAAGATCTTGAAGAGGCCGGGCGCTGTAGCTCACGCCTGTAATCCCAGCACTTTGGGAGGCCGAGGTGGGTGGATCATGAGGTCAGGAGATCGAGACCATCCTGGCCAACATGGTGAAACCCCATCTCTATTAAAAATACAAAAATTAGCTGGGCGCTGTGGTGGGTGCCTGTAGTCCCAGCTACTGGGGAGGCTGAGGCAGGAGGATTGCTTCAACCTGGGAGCCAGAGGTTGTGGCAGTGAGCGGAGATCACACCACTAAACTCCAGCCTGGGTGACAGAGTGAGACTCCGTCTCAAAAAAAAAAAAAAAAAAAAAAGAAAAAGAAAAAAGAGGTGAATCAGAAGGTGCTCTGATGTCAGTTCTGATCCCTCTTCTGTGTCCATGTCTAGCTCTACAGCATCTTATCCATTTATGATCTCTCTCCTATTTCATAAGTAGCTTAAGGGAGCCAGAATTGGTTTCTATGAGCTGCTACCAAGAGCAAAGATGAAACAGTCACCTCCAGTGTGGGGTATACAAATGATGTAATTCTCCTCCCCACCCCCAAACTCATAGAAAAAACCCCACTGTGATGAATGCTGTGACATACTGCCCAGAATCCACCTTCAGGATGAAGCGTGCATTCCTCCAGCTGCTGAAGTGTAGGTGGATGGGAGAGTGTAGAGATCTGCTCCACTTCCCTCAGGAAAGGACAACTCTCAGAAGCCACTGTGGTCCCAGAGCTCCTCTTGAGATCCTCTGAGGCTCTCATAACTATACTGCAGTTCAGCTTCACCTTTGCTCTGTTTTACTTCCTCCACTCCCCAATAAATACTTCTTTCTGCAGTAATTCCCCAGTAAACTTTCTGTAAACAAACCTCTGTCTCCTGAATAACTCACCTAAGACACCCACTCAGGGCAGTAATCCATGAGAAGGGGCAGGGTCTGCTGGCACCTGTGTCTCGTCTGTGTGACTTGGGTTTTTTGGCAAGCCTCAGACAAATTCAAAGGGATGGTTTTCTGGGAATTGATATCATTCATTTATTCAACAAATTGACTGAGTGTCTACTATGTACCAGGCACTGTTCTGAGTACTTGGGTTCTATCAATGAACACATTGATTTAAACATTTTTTTAGGCCACACCAGTGGCTCATGCCTGTAATCCCTGCACTTTGGGAGGCCGAGGCAGATGGATCAACTGAGGTCAGGAGTTTGAGACCAGCCTGGCCAACACGATGAAATCCCAACTCTACTAAAAATAAAACAAAAAAAATTAGCTGTGTGTAGTGGTGGGCGCCTGTAATCCCAGCTACTCAGCAGGTTGAGGCAGGAGAATTGCTTGAACCCGGGAGGCAGAGGTTGCAGTGAGCCAAGATTGTGCCACCGCACTCCAGTCTGGGCAACAAGAGCAAAACTCCATCTTAAAAAACAAACAAATAAATATTTTTTAATCCCTGCCTTTGTGGGGTATAAAGATGTTCTCATGGTGGGAAGCACAGTACACCTTCAAAGGCAGTAGTTCCAGTATTAAGCCTCTCATCTTTACCTTTCCAGAGGTAATGCTTCCCCTCAGGAATTCTTTATCATCAAACAAATAGCTACCTAGTTTGTGTGCAATACTTTTGTGGGGAGAGTTCCAGGTCCAAGCCAGGTACAGATTTGTGTGGTTCATTTTTGTTTTTGAGACGGAGTCTTGCTTTGTTGCCCAGGCTGGAGTGCAGTGGCACGATCTTGGCTCACTGCAATCTCCGCCTCCCGGGTTCAAGCAATTCTCTGCTTCAGCCTCCCAAGTAGCTGAGATTACAGGTGCCCGCCACCACGGTCCACTAATTTTTGTATTTTTAGTAGAGACAGGGTTTCACCATGTTGGCTGGTCTTGAACTCCTGATCTCGTGATCGACTCGTCTTGTCTTCCCAAAGTGCCGGGATTACAGGCATGAGCCACCACACGCCCAGCCAGCAGTTTGGTTTTATTTAATTGCTTGAAACTTTTACAGCTGCTTTCCTTCCCTTGGTTAAGATACCATTCCCAGTGCTGCCCATTCTACTGACCTTCCAAATTGCATCAGATGGCTTCAGGCCTTATAGATCTTGCAGCTCCTAACATCCATGTTTCTCCTGCTTCCTCAGGGCCTCTAATACCTCCTGAAAATCTTTCACATTCCCTCACCTGTGTCCTTCTCCCTCCCCATATCATTGAAAAGTACTGAAATCAAATGCTTGTACCTCTTTCCAGTTAAAACCTGCCAGTTTTGACTCATTTACAACATAAACATTTGCCTTTCAAGGTCTGATTTGCCTTTTGACTGCTCCCACCATGTCCAGTTGTTGCTGTCACTACACGGTTTGGGAGATAGTGGCCCATAATTTCAGGAGAACCTCTCTGTCTGAGGATATTTATTATTTGTCTTTCTTGTGTTTCAAAACAGGGTTGTGATAGGCTCCACAGGTCGGAGAAATGCAGCTCTACCAGGTCTATAGTGGCCATCCTCAGCCTGGGCACTTCTTTATTTTCGTCTTTTTAAAGCAATATGGTTGCACTTGGTGACCACAGTCATCCTCACTTCTGAAGAGCCAAGTGTCATATCTAACGGGTAAGAAAATAGCTTGAACGTTGCAAGGCCAAAGCAGAGTAGTGGATTTGCTTGACTAAAGTTAAGAAGGTGAGTGGGGAAGTCAGGAGAGATGAGGAGGGGAGAGAAATGGGGCATGCCAAATTGTGGTTCAAAAGAAATTATAAATCCTTTGCTTTCTGCAACTAAAGGGATCTGCTTCATGGATTACCCAGGTTTCCCTGGCTCCTACCTGGCCATTGTACAATCCATTAATACAGAAACTTGCCATGGACATAGTTATAGACAATTCTTCCATCTCATTGTGAGCCCATTAAGGGCATGAACCATGGCACGTTTCAGTTTGACCATGACAGATGTTTAATAGAAGGAAGAAAGGTCAAACCAAATTCAATCTTCTTTGTTTCTTATGAGTTTCTCTAACAGGAGCAAATAAAGGTTCAGAATATCTGAAAATTGCCTTACTCATTTTACCCATTCCTTTCCTTCCACCTGCCTCTGCTATAGGCCCTCAAGAGTTGACCAAATACAGTAGCAGAGATGACAAAAGTCATATTGCTAGCTTGCAACTTAAAGGTCATGGTATCTGAAAATTTAGAGGAAACCTAAAGTTCAAGCAGTCGGCTTCCCCTCTTGTTTCAGATGAGCATACTGAGGTCAGAGAGGTGAATGGTTAGTTGAAGGTCACATCGCTAGATGGTGAGAGTTGGTGTTTGTAACTTCTTAACCAGGATCACCACCCTCTTTGTCACTTTGTGATACTGACTGTCTCTCAAAGGTTGGAGATCACAGAGCAAACCTCATAGAAGCTGATGAGCTCTTCTTAGTGGTCTTTGCGCACTTCGGGTACCCTCAAAGAATGCCGACGTCTGCCCACAGAGTCTAGAGGCCTCAAGATTTTCCTATAGGTGAAGATAACTTTAAAAAGTGGCCATACCGTTTGAGGTCTGCTCTTTAGTGCATCTTCTAGAAAAGTGTTCTTCTTTATTAAGTTCACAGCACCCATTTAAATTACTCTCTCATTTCTACTTGTTTGAAATTAGATCACAGTTCAAAATAATATAATACGTGGGAAAGTGTTAAGTATCTTGATACTTAACTTCAAAGTTGTTGAACAGTTCTGAATAAGATTTTCACCTACTGGAGGGGTCTGCGTTCAATTTTGAATAGCCAATCAATCACTAGCTTTTCTATTCTATTATGGTTGTTTATAAGAGTTAATGGGTAGTTGTTTTTTCAATTTCTCCTTTTAACTTATTGAATTCTCTGCTTTGTATTTAGCTGCCATAAAGAAACTTCTTTAACGTTAGACAGGAAAACACATCCCGCTTATCTTGTTGGGTGAGCTCTTTGCTGGTCCCTGTATGTGTCTATACTGTAGAAAATGAACTTATGTCATGTCTTTGTTATGGATTTTCCCTGGAGAGGTTTCCCCTTCATTTTGCAACTAGTTAAGTTTCCTTTCGCTGATTGCCAAGGATTATTTTAAAACAAACAAGCAAGCTGACTTCATCGGAAAAGCGCAGTAAATATTAGCCAGCATCACTAATAACTGAACAATGGTGTGTAAATACAGTAAGCTTTAAAGAAACACAAAAGATGCACCATTACTCATAATAATAATGGCTAACACTTCCTGTGTGTCAGGCACTGTTTTAGGTGCTTTATACATTTTTAATGAAATAACCTTTAGGAAAACTGTATTAGGTAGATTGTTTATTATGTCGAACTTATAGATCACGAAACTGAAGCAGAGTGAAGTGAAGCAAGTTGCCTAAGGTCATGCTCTCGTTAGCAGTGGGGCTTGGATTTGAATCTGGGCAGTCCAAATATGAGTATCACCCGTGACCCTTATCATCTCCGGTACCTTCTGCTGTACTGTACCAGCACACACCTAATCTACATAACAGAGAGGCAATTAAGCCAGGTCATTAAGTCATTTGTTATACATAATAGTATACACAAGAATGTTTGGATGACATTGAATTTTTCTTAACTTTGGAAATGACCTTATAGTATTATCTTTTGTGCAAAAGCTGCTGGGGACATCATTCTAGCTCAGGAGTCAGAAGACTTTTTCTGTCAATGGCTAAACAGTAAATATTTTAGGCTTTGCAGGCCTCATGGTCTTGGTTGCACCAACTCGGCCACTCAGGGCAAAAGCAGTCATGGGCAATAGGGAGACACGGGCGTGGGACACTCAAATTTTACTTCCATATAATGTTCACATGCCACAACATATACTTCCTCTTTTGATTTAAGAAAAAAATAAATAAAAAGTGAAAATCTTTTTTTTTTTTTTGGAGACAGAGTCTTGTTCTGTCGCCCAGGCTGGAGTGCAGTGGCACAATCTCGGCTCACTGCAACCTCCGCCTCCTGGGTTCAAGCAATTCTCTGCCTCAGCCTCCCAAGTAGCTGGGACTACAGTCACCTGCCACCAGGACTGGCTAATTTTTGTATTTTTAGTAGAGACGGGGTTTCACCATCTTGGCCAGGTTGATCTTGAACTCCTGACCTCGTGATCTATCTGCCTTGGCCTCTCAAAGTGCTGGGATTACAGGCGTGAGCCACCGCGCCTGGCCAATCATTTTTAGTTTATGGACCATGCAGAAACAGGCAGCAGGCTGGATTAGGCCAATGGACTTTAGCAAACAGGGTTTGCTAAGCCCTGTTCTTGCTAGCTGATTCTTCCACCTCACCGTGAGCTCTCCAAGGCCTGGACCATGTTAGAGTCAGCTTGGCACAGTACAGACATTTAATAGAAGTTTGTTGGGTTGAAAGGAATTGGACTCAGAAAGGGGGAGGAGAAGGAGGGCATTTCAGAAACCCCATCCTGTTTCATGCTCAGACAGGAACTAAACTCAAACAAGCGTGGGACATTCCTTCTTCCCTGCATACCTCGCTTGCTTTTTGTAATAGTTTTGTTCTCTTTTGATTGCACTGGTACCTGGCTTATCCAGGTCTATAGCTCTCACTGTCTCTGTATGGCAGGTTTCAGACTGCAATTTGTAGATAGAGATCTCGAAGGAGAGAAGAAGAGGCTCCCAGCTTCCTCTGCTGGGCTCTGGGCCAAGCTGTCCCCGTGGCACTTCAACAGAGAGGGACCTTCCAGGGGATTTAGAGGTTCCTCATTTGGCTGAGTAGCAAATCAGAATGCTCCTTTCTGATTTCTGCTCCTGATAGCATGGCACACAGATCAAAGGAAGAAGTGCTCCAAATAATACTGAAACCTTCTGCCTCCAGCCGCACAAGAACTATTTGGAAAGTGTGCGAATCTAGAAGGTATGCAGCTTAGAGCAGAGTAGAGGGCACCTCACTGAGGTTTTCTAAAGATCTGTGAATTACAGACTCTTATGATTCTGGGACGTTTTAGGAGCAGGAGAAATTCCAGTTGTCCTATCACATAGGCAGGCTATGACCTCTGAAGCCTTTTCCTAGTTGGAGACTCAGTTACTAGAAACAAAACCCTCATCCTCATCTCCAGATGAATCTGAAGGGTTCTATAGCCAATGAGGTTAACCTGGCACAAAGCCAATTTCTGGCTGCTTTAAGAGTTCGGGTGCTTCCTGGTGGGTGCTTTTCTCTGTGCATCTGCAGTGCCGGCATTGGTCACCGCTGAGGAGACACCAGCCTGGAGCTTGGTTTTGGCAGGACAGAGTAAAAAAAAAAAAAAAATGGGGTTTTTTAGTTTGAATGGGATATTTTTCAACTGAGCATGAGAATCTTCCCCCCACCCACATTCTCCAACATCATCTACTCTGAACAAAAACTCCGTAAGACTGCTTAGATAATATGGTTTATCTCCTCTTTCTGTTCAGCTCTGCCTTTCAAAAGTGTTACATTGGTTAAGGAGGGGATTTCCCCAGGAGTGTGGCATGAATCCTTTCTCTCTTTAGGAGATGCACTTCCAATTTTTTGCGTTCTTTGCTGAGATAATCAGCATTTTTTTTTTCTTTTTTTTTTAAGATGGAGTCTCGCTCTGTCACCCGGGCCAGAGTGCAGTGGCACAATCTCAGCTCACTGCAACCTCCGCCTCCCAGAGTCAAGTGGTTCTCCTGTCTCAGCCTCCCGTTCTTTTTACCCTTCCTTCCCATTTTTACTGTACTTGTCCCTAAGTCTAGAATTACGCACACACCAAGCAGGGCATTGCCTCGTCTGGAGATCTGAAGGGATTCCCAGGGTTTTTCCTCAGAATTGCCTGGTATTTTACTGTTAGAGACTCACTTCTTCAGGTTAAGCATGGACTGTTTATTGTATTTTTAAAAATTCAAAACAAAACAAGAACAAACTTGACAGGAGTGATGACTTGTCATGGGAGCAGTAATTGTCACAGGAAAAACCCAGGGTTCTTCCTAATAGGTCACAAAGAGGGTTCAGAGTAGATGGAATCTAGTGTAGGGTCAAGAACACCAAAGTTCCAGGAGCTTCTAGTCAAGAAAGTGAGCAATGGCTTCCCCTTGTACTTCAACCAAAACCCCTCACTCTTCCCCACAGCCCACAAGGCCTCATGTGATCTACTTCCTGCCACCCTCTCTCACTCCACCCTGTGTCATGCTCATTTCTTTCATGGTGCTTCAGCCAGAACATCTTTTATTTCTGTTTCTCAAACATATCAAGCTCCTTCCTGCCTCAGAGCCTTTGCAGATGCTATTCCCTCTGCCCAGAATGTCCTTCCTCCAGATGCTCACATGGCGACTTCCTGTCATTCAGGCGTCCTTTGCCATACCATTTCCTGACCACCCAATCTAAAATTGCCCACATATATTCTCCATTACATTACCTCAAATTGCCTCATTTTACTTTTATAGTATTTACTACTCTCTGAAATTATCTTTTTTTAAAAAAAAAAATGTGCTTCTTTCTTGTGATTGTCCTCTCATCAAATGGTAAACCCTATGAGAAAAGAAATCTTCCCAATTTTAATTATTAAATAAATGAATCAAAGTAAGGATCAGACCTTCCAGCAAGGACTAAAAGCAAAGAGATAGGAAGTTTACGGGGAGGCGTGGCAGTGACCTGGAGGTCATAGACAGGTGTCCACGTCATCTCTGGGAGGCCTAGAGGTTGGTGCTCCCTGGGAGGGGTGGTGGGTACATCTATGTAAGGCCTCTGAGAAGGCCCAGTCAATAGGACTCCTCTTTCCTACCCTGATTGAGATCCCTCAGAGAAATAACACAAAGGAGGCCAGGCACGGTGGCTCATGCCTGTAGTCCCAGCACTTTGGAAAGCCAAGGCGGACAGATCATGAGGTCAGGAGATAGAGACTACCCTGGCCAACATGGCAAAACCCTGTCTCTACTAAAAATACAAAAATTAGCTGAGAGCGGTGGTGCGTGCCTGTAGTCCCAGCTACTCGGGAGCCTGAGACAGGAGAATCACTTGAATTAGGGAGTCAGAGGTTGCAGTGAGCCAAGATCACGCCACTACACTCCAGCCTGGTGACAGAGCAAGACTCCATCTCAAAAAAAAAGAAAAAGAAAGAAAGAAGACAAAGGAGGAAGGCAGGGGAAAAACTATTACTTTTATCATTGATAAACTGGAGAATATGGCTTATGTCTATAAGCAAGAGTGCTAAATAAGATGGAACATAGTTCCATCTGTGATTTATGTTAGTCACGTAAGTTATGTTAGACTTACGTTAGTCACAGCAGCACTGAGCCATGCTGCCTTCTGCATGGGTCAGGCCTCTTATAAAACAGAGGGCATGGAGCAGCGGGACAGGAGGAATGTTTGTGTGGCTAGATGACTCCCAGGAGAAAAACAGAAGAAAGGGCTGTTCCTTTTTCTCCCAAGCTCACCAAACACACCACCCCACCTTCCCTGCGACAGAGTTAGCAAGGGGAAGTAGGAAGGCCTGGAGTCAAGGATGCCCTGTGGTACAGCAGCAGGTGGAACTGTTTTTAAGAGGAAGGAGGAGGGGGGACGCGGTGGCTCACGCTGTAACCCCAGCACCTTGGGAGGATCACTTGAGCTCAGAAGTTTAAGACCAGCCTAGGCAACATAGGGAGACCCCGTCTCTACAAATAACAAAAAGATTAGCTGAGCATGGTGGTGTAACAGCTGTAGTCCCAGCTACTGAGGAGGCTGCGGTAGCAGGATTGCTTGAGCCTGGGAGGTTGAGGCTGCAGTGAGCTGTGATTGCGCCACTGCACTCCAGCCTGGGCGACGCAGCAAGACTCTGTCTCAAAAAAATAAAAACATAGAGGAAGGAGGCATCAGAGATGGGGAAGACTGGCTCTCCACTACAACCACTGTTAGCCTCAGAGGAGGGAAAGGATAGACGGGCAAGTGGGTCACTAAAGCACAGGAGAACATCTGAGGATGTGGATTACCTGACCGTGCGGGGTACTGGCTCCTCCTCTGCCTCACCTTTGTTCTGTCACTTATTCGTTATTCATTGCAAATGTGTTCCCAGACACTCTAGATACCCTAGACCTCATGCACGGCTATTGATGAATGGAATCTAAGGCACCCTTTGGCTGTCTCAGGCTGGTGGAGGAGGCAGAAGTGGGCAGGCTCCTCTCCCAGCATCTTTTGCCTGTTCCCGGGCTCCGTCACTTTGGCTTCCTTCATCCCCGTACGTATGCGGTGCACCATCCACGGCTAGCGCCGTGCTCTTGCTGTCCTTCTGCTGGAAATCTCTTCCTGCTGTCCTTCAGCTGTTTAGTGACCACTCATTCTTAAAAAATCAGCTCATTCGGCTGGGCGCAGTGGCTCTCACCTATAATCCCAGCACTCTGGGAGGCCGAGGGGGGAAGATCATGAGGTCAGGAGATCGAGACCATCCTGGCTAACACGGTGAAACCCCGTCTCTACTAAAAGTACAAAAAACTAGCCGGGCATGGTGGCGGGTGCCTGTAGTCCCAGCTACTCGGGAGGCCGAGGCAGGAGAATGGCATGAACCCGGGAGGTGGAGCTTGCGGTAAGCTGAGATGGTGCCACTGCACTCCAGCCTGGGCGACAGAGCGAGACTCCGTCTCAAAAAAATAAAAATAAAAATAAAAATCAGCTCATTCATTGCATCATCTGGGCACACTATCCCTTTCAGTGATTCTCCCCATTATGTGCCCTTATGGCACCATCGATCTCTTCCGCAGAATACTTGCTGAAGTTGTAATTGTGCATTTAGTTGTGTGATTCTTGTATTTACTTTTTAAAAACCATTTATTATGTAAATTTTCAAACATTTGCAAAAGTAGGGTAAATAGTAAAAATAATTCCATGTGTCCATTGCCCGGTTTTAACAACTATCTACTCATGACTAATCTTATTGATTCTTTCATTGTCTTTTATAAATTTTCTAGAGAGTGTATGTTTCTCTCACCACTTTATCCCTGGTGCCCAGCATAGTGCCTGACTCATACAAGGCACACATCCTTTGAAAGAATGACAGACTGAATGGATGAATGATATACTGTATATCATGTAAAAGGACAGCGCAGGTTGCCGAGAACATAGATGATGTGTTGGTTAGCTGGGGCTGTCATAACAAAATACCATCGACTGGGTGGCTTACACAACAGACATTTATTTCTCACAGTCCTGGAGCCTAGAAGTCCAAGATCAAGGTGCCAGCAGTGTCAGGGTCTGGTGAGCCTTCTCTCCTTGGGTTGCAGGCAGCCAGCTCCTCATCGTGTGCTCACATGAAGGGTGGAGAGAGGGAGGAAACTCTCTGGCGTCTCTTGCTTTAAGGGCACTAATCTTATTCTGAGGCCCCACCTTCATGACCTCATCTAAACCTAATCAGCTCTCAAAGGCCCCATGTCCAAATACAATCACATTGGGAGTTAGGACTTCAACACATGAATTTTGGGGAATGCTATTCAGCTCATAGCAGGCAAGCAGCAGCTAGCTTAGAGGGAGGATTCTGCGCAAGCCCAGCCTGCCAGCTTGCTTCCCACGGTTTTGTGAGGACAGAGGGGAGAGTACACAGGATGCAGAAGATGGGAGAGGTTGTGGGGGATCCACAAAGCCAGAAGAGGTAATGCAGACTTCCTTAGGTATCCTGGCTGGCGACAGCCCAGCTCGCCTACCTCACCTACTTGGGTTTATTTCACCAGAATTTTTGCCTTAGCACTCATGGCCTAGAACAACAATTCCCAAGGAACACTAGTCTAGGGTTCTGCTTCTTGAAAAAAGGAATCAGTGGTCCTGGTGTTTGGGAATGCTATTTACCCTCTTTTTAGGATATTAACTCTAGTAACTCTCGCAGTTCTATGTGTTTTTACACTTTTGTCTAAGGCAATTCTTTCCAAATTTATTTCTCATGGATCCCGTTGCCACTACCGTAATATCATTAACCCCATGGAGAACCAGTGTCTGCAGAATATGTTTGGGGCACATCATAAACACACTTTCTCCTTTACCGGCCATTTCCAGAAAAGAAAAATTTTTAATTTGTTCCTTTTCCTGTTTTTAACCTTTTAAGAAATTGTATGATTAACACATGATCAATAGAGAAAAAAATAGAATGTAAAAATAGAATAAAAAAGAAAACTGGATTATGATTCCATGACACAGAAATAATTCCCTTACCATTTTCAGTGCATCTCTTTCTGGACTTTTACAAACGCATAATTACTGTATATGTTCCTCACAAGATATTTTTTAAAAGAATAATTGAGATTAATTACCATGGACAACGGCAAAACAGTCTTAAAAAGAGAATGTGTTCTCTGACAACTTAAGAATGGGGTCCCGGCCGGGCGCGATGGCTCACGCCTGTAATCCCAGCACTTTGGGAGGCCAAGGTGGGCGGATCATGAGGTCAAGAGATCAAGACCATCCTGGCTAACCTGGTGAAACCCCATCTCTACTAAAAATACAAAAATTAGCTGGGTGTGGTGGCGGGCACCTGTAGTCCCAGGTACTCAGGACTGGGACTCTTTGTCTCAAAAAAAAAAGCAAAACAAACAAACAAACAAACAAAAATGGGGTCCTTCCTCAAGAATTCCAATGTGCCTTTTTCACCTTTTGTTTCTTTATTTTATTGTGAGTACATTGCCATTGCTTTCCTCTGTTTACCTGACATTCCCCTGGACTAAAGTTAGTCCAATTTGACAGACAGACAGCTAGTTCAAACACAGGTAGGGCACTAAACTTTTTGCTTCTTTTTTTGAGATGGAGTCTCACTCTGTGGCCAGGCTGGAGTGCAGTGGCGTGATCTCGGCTCACTGCAACTTCCACCTCCCAGGTTCAAGCCATTCTCCTGCCTCAGCCTCCTGAGTAGCTGGGATTGGAGGTGCCTGCCACAACGCCCAGCTAACTTTTGTATTTTTAATAGATACTGGGTTTCACCATGTTGGCCAGGATGGTCTCGCTCTCTTGACCTCAGCTGATCTGCCCGCCTTGGCTTCCCAAAGTGCTGGGATTACAGACGTTAGCCACCGCGCCCAGTCGGCACTAAACTTTTAATAACAGTATCATGCAAGGAAAGACTGCAAGCTGCTTCACTTCTTGAAATCAAGTGACTTGAAAAGTCCCTGAATAGTATTATAGGTGAAGTTGGGCCATGGGGGGAAGGTGGGTAGGTGGAAGGGAGCTAGCGACCTGTCCTAACAATGGTTTTACTTGCTCATGATGAGATCAGGAGACTTAGAAATGAGCTTGAGCTTAGTCTCAAAGACTTGCCTTTGTAGAAGGAGTAAAACACAGTTCTCCGTTCACATGTCCTGCTTTCCCTTCGAAGCTGAGTGACCCAGCTTTTTTGATTTTGCAATGTGTGCCATCTCCTCCCTACCCTTTTCTGAAAATGTTGCGCAGCCAAATTTATTTGCATTTGAAATGAATTTGGAAGAATTTTGAAAAGAATATCATGACACCTTTTTAATGAACTGGAAGCCTATTTTGAAAGTCTTAAGAATAGCTGGGGCATCTTTCTCTCAGGCTTTACATGGTGGCCGATTGATCCTTGGTACCCATTCTTCACTCTCCCACAGTGATGTACACAAACACCTTTGCCATGGTCTGCTGGTAGGCAGTATGTACTGCCTTACCCTGGCCTCTGGGTCTGGCACAGGACTTTCTTTGGACAACAATCTGTGAGAAGAAAGGACAAGAGCAAAGCTTTCAATATGCTCAGCTGGCTGGTCTTGCCCTCTTGTGCACCCATCCTTTGCTCTGAGATGAATTTTCCCTGGGAAGCCTGTGGCCCCAGCAGGATGAGACACAGAGCAGACCAGAAACCAATCCACAGCTTGCAGCCAAGCCCAGCTGAGCCTATCCTGGGTCAGCCAACCCCTAGATGACCCACCGATTGATACCTGAGCTAGGAGGAAATGCTTATAGTTGTATGCGGTTGAATGTTGGGGTGGCTGTTCTCATAGCACTATTGTGGTATAGCTAACTGATACACATAGGATAGTCAGTATATATGAAAACTACGGGATGCTTGATAAAACAGGCAATCAATCAACATTAAACAGTAAACTCGTAGGAGGTCTAGGTTGGTGGTAACATTAAGTCTTGAATTTTCCTGAGACCCAATTGCAAATATGTGGCACCATTTTCTTCTAAGGGACCGTCCCTTCCAAGTATAAGTGGATTGAAGAATGTGGATGCCGTAACACTGGAAGCTGTCCAGTTGCCTGGTGTCCAGGGAATTTGCTCAGACTCTCTGCATTGGTGAAGAAGCCCCACAGAATACACCCTGATCAACAGGCAAGCCAACGCAGGCCTTTCTGTGCAGGGGGATCTGCTGCGGCTCACCCACGGCCTCTAACAATTTGGGGAATCTAAAGCATGGGCTGCTTCCCTGGCGGCTCCAACCCGGCTGACACAGCCATCCGGCTAAGGAGATTAAGCAGGCTTTATTTACAGAAGCCTTCTAGTGACAGCAGCATCCACCACACCCAGGTAGAGCCTGGGAAGAATGAAAGTACATTCTTCTCTTGTCGCCGCTGAATGCTGGGGCAAAGGCTACATCCACCACTGAGATAATCTAGACAGGTATCTGGGAGGCCTGCCCGGGGGCTGTCCCGACACACTGCCAGTCAGCATCATGGAAAGACTGACGCCAGTGCAGGGCCTCAGGCATGATGGTGGTGAGTGCCCGGACAGGATCTTACGTCCGGGGAGTCCTACAACACCTGGGCAGGTTTAGCACAGGAATGGGATGCAGTGGACATTCGCTGCATGAATGAAGGAGGACAACCAATGCCCAGCCCCATTGCCTGTGTGTCCTATTGCTTCCCAAGTCTTCATTTCTGGAATAAAAAAAAAAATTCGCAAATAATGAGTGTTTTATAAACACAAGCATTAATAAAAATGGTTATTATGTTGATAAGCAAGAGTAATACAGTACCTCTTAGAGATGGATCTTTCACTCCGAGTGTTTGAGTGGTCAGAAAGAAATTATACTCCCCTGTTCTCCCACCACAAGCCTTGCACTTGGGTGCGTGTCCACACCCATACACAGGTACGTGCACACACGTCTGGAAAGATGGTACTAGATTGTGATAAGAACACCATTTCTGTAGTCAGACCCTTTGGGCCCAGGTCCCAGGTCTACCATTTATGAACAGAATGACCTTGGACAAGTTACTTCCCCTTTCTGAACTGCAATTTTCTTTTATGTCAGATGGGATGATAATAGCCCCACCTCACAGGGCTTGCTGTGAGGATCAATTAAGATAATGTAAAGTGCCATAAAAAATGTAAAGGGGCACCGCTACCAATAGAGCCGCTGGGAATTAGATGAACATGAACATTTTGAGTTTGCTCTGCCTGGGAGGCAGTGGAGACAGGAAAAGAACATGGGTGCATTCCTACCCTGCACAGACAGGGATTGGGTAGAGGATACTGTCACTGGAAATGTTTCTGTAGATTAAGTTGCTAAACTTTCAGAGAGAAAGCAGTGGGAAGCCAGGGAAGATTTCCTTAAAAGAGATGATTTTGAAAAATACCCGAGATGCCTGACGTCTCAGTGCTTAGCCTCACTTTTTAAAAACCCAAATGCCTCAGTTATCTCTGAGGCCTTGAAAGATGCTAGTCCTGTACTAAATCATGACTTGTCTTTCTGATCTCTGCTGTGTGATCTACGTGCGCTCTTGGATTTCTCCCCATCCATGTCATTGTTGATGCCTGTACCCATTAGCCATCGGTTGTAGAACCAGCAGTTCTCTTTGTCAGGATCGCAGCCCCATGCCACAATTTATTGCAACAAATATCATAATGACTTTGGGTCATTATGATGCTTAGGTCAAGGGGCTGAGTCAAACGGAGCCAAAGGACATTTTCAGGAGCCCTGTTTCTTCAGTTGACTTCCCTTCTGTTCTCCCGAACTCCTTGTAATGTATTCCAGCCACAATTCCTGCTGAACGTGGCTTAATATTTTGATCTTAGACCCTTAGTTTTCATCCTGGCAGCCCAAACCTACGAGCCAGTCTTTTTTCTTAGGATATGGAGACTTAACACCTTTGTGTACCATTTTCACAGTGGCCTTTCAGCGTTGGCCACACCACTCAGCTCTCTGCTCGCTCTGCGGCAGCCTTCAGGGCTTGGTGTATAAAAGGGGAAGAAAACTGACATTGGAGTCTTCTTTATGCTACCAAGTAACGGTGTGACCTCGGGTGAGTTGCCTTACCACTCTAGCCCTCCATTTGTCCATCTGTTAAAATTTTGGGCTGGATCCACGCCTTCTTGTTCTAAAGTTCTGTGATTTACATGTTTTGCAACAGTGAATGGGGAAAAAAAATCCCTGACCTTTGAATTCCTCCAAGGTCCCATCTTCCTGTGGCCTTCCTGTAGTGTGTGGCTTGTGCACCGTTAAAGAGTTAATTTCTTGCTCCTGGTCAGCAGACAGGCTTTGCTTGTGGTCAGGTAGGGATGGAGGTGCCTTTCCTCTCATGGCTGTGCCTTCTCTAGGTTTGAAGGGGGAAAGAGATTAGGAATGAAGCAGTATTGGTTTCTATGGGTCAGTCTGGGACAAAGTATACATGTCTTTGCTCCCATTCCATTGGCCATGATTTAGTCACATGACGACCTCTCACGGCAAGGGAGACTGGAAAGTGAAATCTGATTGCCTGAAGGAAGAGGACATGGCCATGGCAAGCACCAGCAGTGTAGGAAACCTAGACGCAACTTGCCTTGAGGCAGAGGCTGGCATGGATCGCCTCTGGGAAGCATACAGATCTCTTTCTGCACAGAGGTTCTCACACACCAGTTTAAGCCAGTGTATCAGTTGACTGTAATGAAAAACATGTTCATTCAGCAAATAGTTGTTAACATCACATTTGCACCAGGAAACTGTGGACACACTGAAAATGAATGATTCATAGTCCGAGGCCTCAGGGAGCTCAGTCTAGCAGATGAGCTAAGACAAAAACAATTGTCATATGCAGTAGTATGTACATACTATAATGCATACATGTAACCGGTATAGGAGAGGGACAATGTGTCATGGGATTCCTAGAATGGAGAATTATAGTGTTTGATGCATGCCTTGGAAAACAGGAGGGAAGTCCTACAGACAGATGCATGATGCGGAAAGAGGTGAGCAGAGTCGGGGAGAGATGATACGATGGAATGCCGTGGTGGAAGAAGGAGAGTTAGCAGGCCTGGAAGAGTTTAGACTGTGTTTGTTATAAAATGAGTGCCACTGACAGTCTAGAGCATTTGGGCCTGTGGGATCTCTGGCCACATATCATATTCTCCACCCTTGGCCCAGAGCCTTGCCCTGCAAAGGCTAACCTGGTTCTGGAAGGAACAGGAGAAAATTGTGGACGACTTAGACTCCTGGAAAATCAAACCAAACCCAGGTCCACAAAAGGGGTGGTGGTGAGGAGGGATGGAAAGGTACTACAGCTCATCTGGGGACATCGCCTCTCCTGGAGACCCACACTTTGAGGAGAGTAAACATCCACTGACCTCTAGTGGTCAAAATGGCGCCCACGTGGTCCCACAAGCCCAGCTGCACGAGTCTGTCGCAAATGATAGCTGTCGGGGAAGAAATCGCTTAGATTAAATCCTCTCTTCTTTCCAGCCTCTCCTTTTTCAGCCTCCATGGGCTTTCCCCCTTCATCTAACTAAATCTCTCTACCAGTCACCCTCCCAACAAGGGTGCCTGGCCCAAGCTGGGGCGTTTCAGGGATGAAAGAGACAAATGGTGCCCATCCTGTCTCAGTGTGGGCACAGCCTGCGGATGCTAATCTTACTTCACGAAGCTGCCTGGCTGTCAGTGGAGAGCAATGCACATATTAAAAGTCAATATCCTACTCAAGATTAAATTTTAGTAGAGTGTGAAGTGGGGTCAAGTTTTCTAACAATAATCGCTAATGCTTAAGGAGCACTATAAGCCAGATGTCATTCTAAGCACTTTTTATTGATTGATTGATTGAGACAGAGTCTTACTCTATTGCCTAGGCTGGAGTGCAGTGGTACAATCATAGCTTACTACAGCCTCCAACTCCTGGGCTCAAACAAGCCTCCCACCTCAGCCTCCCGAGTAGCTGAGACTACAGGCACGCACCACCATGTTTGGTTAATTTTTCAGAATTTTTGTAGAGATAGAGTATCCTTATGTTGTTCAGGCTGGTCTCAAATTCCTGGGCTCAATTGATCCTCCTGCCTTGGCCTCACAAAGAATTGGGATTATAGTTATGAGCCACCATGGCCGGTCCTCAGTACTTTACGTGTATGTGTGTGTATGTGTCTGCGTGTGTGTAATAAATATATATGTGTGTGTATATATATATATATTTGCTTACTCCTTATAAAAACTCTTAGAAGTACGCACTGTTGTTTTCTTTCATTTTAAAGATGAGGAAATTGAGTCATGAAGCAGTTAAGTAACCAGCTCAAGATCACAAAGCTAGGCGATGTAATTGCAGAACTTGTGCTCTCAGTGCAGGATATTGTCCCAGGGCCGTCTTGGACTAGCCATGCAACACTGACATTTCCAAAGAGCCGAGCCTCAGATTCTTCATCTGCCATGTGAAGGGGCTGGACGAGGAGCAGAGGTTTCAGACTTTTCTTAGAGGTGGATCAAACATATACAACAGATAACAGGGCATTTACTGGAGTTAAAGCTGGGACCCAGTAATCCTACTCACTTTTCCTCTCCTCCCCGGCTGCTTTGGTTCTTAAACTCCTGGGAAACATCTCAGGACTCCAAGGAACTACTGGTACTTATTAGCATGTCTTGTATTTCAGGCATTGTATTGGGTGTTTTAGAAATATCACACACTTAATCCTCACAACCATCTCATGCGGTAGCTGTTATTATGCTCATTTTACAGATGAGTAAACCAAAGCACAGAGAGAATGAAACAGCCCAAAGTCACAGAGCTAGCAAGCAGCAAAGCTGGAAGGCAGAGGCCAGACCTTTTCACAGCCCCTCTGATGGCAAGAACTGTGTGCCGGAAATCAGTATACTGGGGTCCGGTTCAAAGTCTACCCCCGAGTCACAGTGCCAGGGAAGGAGAAGGTGAAGATGATCCCTCCTGCTGGGAGCGGGGGCAGCTGAGTAGAGGTGAGCTTACAGCAGGTGCCAGGACCCACAGGGGCATCCCTGGCCCAGCTCAGGCCACCTCGAGCACATAGCTAGCCACCAGAGCCAGAGCCATCTCTGCCTTGCAGAAGGTATAGGTCAAAGGAAATTGTCGTGATTTAAGCTTTTACTCTCAGGTTTCTTTCTAGTGTCTGGCACCCACACCTAGGAGGCAATAGAAGCAGAAGCGTTTGCCACCAGCCCAGACTGCTAGGCAAGGCTATGGGATAAGTCCACGTCACTCGGCCTCCTTGGTGGCTGCTTATCTCACACTGGCAGTGAAGGAGAAATTGTTGGTTAGGGGCCCCGGGAGGCTTTTCTTTTTGCAAGCATGTGTTTGTTCTCAAGTTTGTGGTTGTTGCTCTAAATCCAGAGTCTAGACGGAAAAATGATATCAACAGGTCCTCCGTGCCCTCTCCCAAGTTAAAAAAGACCTTTGAAGCACGGCATCTTGGTAAAAGAGAATCAGAAGACCCGTGTTTTAGTCCTCGCTCCGCTCTTACTAGCTGCATGACCTTGGGTTAAGCTCCTTCCCTCTCTGGAGTTAGAGAGGGGAAAGCGACTTACTAAGTCCACCCAGCAAGCTGTGACACAGTAGCACTTAAAGCTCAGCCCCTGCTCCTTTCTCCAGCACCATGGAATGGATGGATTCATTAAATCACTGGATTTATTCACAGAGTTAACAGATATTTACTAAGCTCTCCCTCTGTGCCAGGGACTGTGCTAAGAACCGGGAATCTTGTGATGAACCAACACCTTCCAAACTGGAGGGGAAATCTGAAACCATCTAGTCGTTTGCACTCCATTTAAGGATGCAGAAAGTAAGGCCGAAAGGGGGAAGCACAGTGACCTGCTCAAGGTCACAGAGAAGGTGATGTGGTGTAAAACGACCTTGACAGCGTGCTGACCATGAAGACAAACTGCAGAGATTGATGTGGTATATTGAGCTGAATTTTGTGACTGAGGGCTGTTGAAGAACAAGAAGAGAGGAGAGAAAGCCTTATTTGGAGGCCTAGAAGTCACAGACTGAGACGTCAATGCCAAATCTTTCATTTCCCACTGTGGTTTTTTGTTCTCTCTCTAGGAATAGCAAGAATTTTGTACATAGCTGGGAATGAAAGCAAGGAAAATGGTACCGGGATAAAGTTTGAGAAAACTGTTTCCTTGTCAAGTCCGTGCTCCAACACTGGCTGTGTGATAAACAGCGAAGTGTCCCTGCATGGTTTTCTAACCGTCTCAACTGGATGAATCTGAGAATGTATCCAAGGATGGCGGATCATGAGACTCACAGTCCGAGGCATGTTAGATCCAAGACTGCTTCGTGATCACAAGAAACACATTGCCAACTGAGTTTTGATGACACTTATTTTTCCTCCCATGAAACCTGAGCATTCTAGTTAAAGACTGGGAGCATGCTAATTTTGTGTGAACTGAAATTATGGGTTACTGTAAAGCTCACTATTTCAAGTGAGTCTGAGTCTATTGTTAACCAGAATATCATTCCCTAATTTGTCTTTTCAGTAAGTTTTGATTTTAAATTTTACATCAGATTTTTTTAGAGCCTGACTTACTAAATATGACCATCGTTGAACATAAACTCTAAAACAAATCCAAAGAGGCATGGAATAAAATTTGAATTCATTTTTTATGGGCTATCTACATAGATACTGTCTTCATCATTTACTTAGTCACCAGTGAAGAAACAAAAATAAATAAGACAGGGCTCTTGTCATTGAGGAATTTGCAGTCTAGTGGAGGAAAGAGCTGCACGAAGAGAATATTTTAGTATAATGCAATGCATGCTCTTACAAAAATATACTGAAAGTGCGATGGTGAAGGCTATACTTTTAAGAAAAGATGAAGCACTTCCACTTTCCTATACGATAAGCCCCTACAAAAAGAGAATGTATTTCGTACCAGCTCATATAATGGAAACATAAGGCACAGAGCAATTGTGCTCACTAAAGCAAGAATTAGGAGATTCACCATCCTGAACACTTTTCCACACAAACTCCAACAGCCCAGACCGCTTCCGCTGAAACGCCTGAGCTTAGACAGGTCAGTGCTCCTCAGGACCTGGGCATCCCCTGAAGGTGATGGGCCTCAGCCCAGTGAACTGCTGGGACTGGTGCCTTCTGAGCTCTCCTGGCTGGGAAGGAAGAGGGAGAGGACTGAGCCCCTGCAATGTCGCTCAATGACTTTTTCTCATCAGTATTTGTCCAGGTTCCTGGATGGAGGTCACCTGCCCTGAACGCTAAACTCAGAAAGGTGAGGATGGTCTCTTGAAGGGCAAGAGTACTCAAAAAACTAGCAGAACTGGGAAGGTATAAAATTGGGGTGCAGAAGGAAATGGAGTGAAGGGGGAGTCAGGCTAATGCGGGGAGTTTATAGTTTCTAGATCTAGTCAGATCCCACCTGGTGGAGGTCCAGACTTCACCAGGCTTACGTCCACTATGAGGCAGAAGCATGTGTCAGCCCTGAGCATTCATGTCCAAGCCAGACCACAGCTGAGTCTCAGGCTGAATCCATCTGTGGAGATTGGCCCCAGGGTGACCTTGGCCTCTTTCAAAACCTGTTCAGTCAGGCCAAGGATGGGAGGAATGGCAGGAGGCCAGATGGCAGGGGTTCAAGCTGGGGTGGGTGCCACGGCTGATGGGTTCAGGGCCCCTGGCTGGACTTCTGTCCCCATCCTTGTCAAACATTCCTGCTTGTGACTGTCAGGAAGAAGTGGTGGCTGTGGAGAATTAGTAATGAGATATGGAGTCATTCACCTCCAGGTCACTAGTTCAAAACCAGGTCACTAGTGAGTCAAAGTTCCAACCAAGGGGGCATGGTGAGGGTTTCATCTGAGTGGCTTGAAGGCAGATATTTGCTCTCCCAGAAGACAGCTCAGGCAGGTCAGTGGGGGCCACAGGGCAAGGAGCTTTGTCCTGCTGACATGAG
Source organism: Mandrillus leucophaeus (assembly GCF_000951045.1). Lineage (NCBI taxonomy): Eukaryota > Metazoa > Chordata > Mammalia > Primates > Cercopithecidae > Mandrillus > Mandrillus leucophaeus. Next base: position 2,124,369 of record NW_012105453.1, read on the forward strand.
GTGCAGGTCGTGAGAGGCCTCCATGGCCTTCTGGCTCCATTCTCTCTAATACCTTCCTTCTCTGCCCCCAGGCCAGGGCACACATTCATGTCAAAAGAACCCAGGTAGGCAGCAGTTACTCAGATAATCTGGTGATAGCCCTGTTTACTTAGACATTTCTGCTCTCTGAGGGCAGAGACAGTATCTCTCTAGCACATATTTTATTATTATTTTTGGCCTTATCATTATCTAAATTTATTTGTTTGTTTGTTTACTTGTCTACTACCTGAACCCTACCACTGTTATTACTTAAGCTCTTTAAAAATGGAGATGCCATGTATGCCTGGTACTTTTTAGGTGCTTAAGAATTGCTGATTAAATGAATGAGTCCATAAAAAAAAAATGAATTCCTGATGCCTCACATTGTCTGGCAGAAAGGATGTGTGCAAAGGTATTTGCTGAATCAATAGATGAACAAATAAATGATGGATCACAGAACAAAAGTTTTGAGAAATAATCAGTTTCCAGCATGCCAGTGATAACATTTTACAGATAGAGAATTAGGAAGTTTTTCTTTTTTTTTTTTTTTTTTGAGAAAGAGTTTCGCTCTTGTCACCCAGGCTGGAGTGTAGTGGTGCAATCTCCACTCACTACAACCTCTGCCTCCCAGGTTCAAGTGATTCTCCTGCCTCAGCCTCCTGAGTAGCTGGGATTACAGGCATGCGCCACCACGCCTGGCTAATTTTTGTATTTTTGGTAGAGACGGGGTTTCTTCATGTTGGTCAGGCTGGTCTCGAACTCCCGACCTCAAGTGATCCACCCACCTTGGCCTCCCAAAGTGCTGGGATTACAGGCATGAGCTACTGTGCCCGACTGTTTTCTACAGGCAATGCTGAAGAGCTTAGTTGTAATGCTCAGGTAATAGGGGGTCATCAAATCAGGATTTTTGACCACTTACATCCGGGGATTACGTCTCCATGTCCTACAAAATGGCAGATTAGATGACCTAACAACTCTCCTACAAATGCTGAACAAATGATAATGTACATTTTTCTAAATGCAAAGCTGAACTCACAAGAAAATAAGGAAGATCTGGAGGGAAAACAAGCAAGAATTGAAAACAAGTGCAGTCAGTGAATGGAATGATGTGAGGCAACTCAGAGTGATGGGACAAGTACTGGGTGGACTGGGTTTTTAGGCATTTCAAATTGTACATTTAAAAAGTGTAGAATGGGCCGGGCGCAGCGGCTCACACCTGTAATCCCAGCACTCTGGGAGGCCGAGGAGGGCAGATCACAAGGTCAGGAGATCAAGACCATCCTGGCTAACACAGTGAAACCCCGTCTCTACTAAAAATACAAAAAATTAGCCGGGCGTGGTGGCGGACGCCTGTAGTCCCAGCTACTCGGGAGACTGAGGCAGGAGAATGGCGTGAACCCGGGAGGCGGAGCTTGCAGTGAGCCGAGATCCCGCCACTGCACTCCAGCCTGGGCGACAGAGCGAGACTCTATCTCAAAAAACAGTGTAGAATGGGTTTTTCAGGTCTGCAGGAATATTGACTATGAGGCCTGTGCCTATGCTGGTGGAGAGTTGAAATTAATGCCTTCACGTAAAACCAGAAAAGATTTGTAAGGAAGGAAACACTCTACTCACCTACAGAGAAGGTGCCTTTGACTGTTGAGACTGAGCTATGCGTAGAAGGGAAAAATATGTCCCTGAAATCTCATAACCATGTGACCAGCTTCCTGAGAGTCAGAGGTTTGCATTTACTCAAGCGGTCTAGGAGCCCCTCAGCCGCAAGTCCTCTTTGGTGGATGATACTACTGGGGCCCCACCTGGTAGGACCCAAGCTGAACGCAGTTCTCTCAGAATTCTCACTGCCAAAGTGGGGAATTATCGATTCTGAAGTTATAGTCAGAACTGAGTCTCAAAAATATAGAATTGTCAGTGCCACAAGAGTAGTCTCGGCCGGGCATGGTGGCTGGCGCCTGTAATTCCAGCACTTTGGGAGGCCAAAGCAGGCAGATCCCTTGAGCTCAGGAGTTCGAAACCAGCCTTGGCAACAAGGTGAGACGCTGTCTCTACAAAAGATACAATTAGCTGGATGTGGTGGTGTGCGCCTGTAGTCACAGCTGCTTGGGAGGCTGAGGCAAGAGGATCACCTGAGGCTGGGGAGTTGAGCCTAGGTGACAGAGTAAGACACTGCCAAAAAAAAAGAAAAAAAAAGTCTCACAGAATAGTCTCATAACCCGCTGTCAGCAAACGTCAGCAGATACAACAGGCAACAGGTATAGACCACTAAGAATCAGAAAATAGAGCTATTGAAGAGAGACAAAATAACTTAGTATTTTTTTTAAAGTTAAAGATATATAAAGAAAAAATGGAAAAAATAAAAACCATAAGACACTATGAATGAAACCCAGACAGATTTGAAAAACAAATAGAACTTAGAAGAAAAGTGTGAATTGATGTGGCTTACACATAACTGTAGTGAGAATATAAGAGCTGGAAGATTTGAGAAAACTGCCCAAAATTCAACACAGACACATAAAGAGACAGAAAAGACAAAAGCAAGATTAAGAGACATGAAGGATAGAACGACGGTAAATGTATGATTAACAGAAATTTCAGGAGGAGAACATTAAGAGAATGAGGAGAGGAACTAATCAAAGAGAAAATGGCTAAGAATTTTCCAGAATCTATGAAATAAATGAATCTTCAGGGCAGGAAATGAGTCCTGAGAAAAATAAATGAATAAAATCAGTACCAGGTCACATCACAGAGAAACTTTTAAAAACACAAAATAAAGATTTTTTAAAACAACTAGAGAGAAGTGTGGATTGCCTGTAAAGCAACTAACTGACTTTTCAAAAGCCACGATGGAAGCCAGAAGCCCATGGAATGATATTTTTAAAGCCTTGAGAGAAAATAACTGTCTGCCTTCATTTTTACCTCTTTAAACTATCATTTTAAAACAAGGAGAAATAAAGATATTTTTACATAATGACCATGAGAATTCACCATTCAATGACCCTTGTGGGAAAGATATTCTAGACTATGGACTTCAGGAAAGAAAAAAATTGAACCTCAAGGGAGGTGAAGGCAAGAAGGAAGAACAATCAAGGAAGCTGATAAACAAGTAGGCAAAGTCCGAAATTCATTCACTGCTCAAAACCACCATAAGCCAGGCACGGTGGCTCACACCTGTAATCCCAGCACTTTGGGCGGCTGAAGAGGGTGGAGCTCTTGAGCCCAGGAGTTTAAGACCAGCCTGGGCAACGTAGCAAGACCTCGTCTCTACTAAAAGTAAAATTAACTGGGCATGGTGATGTACTCCTGTAGTCCCAGCTTCTTGGGAGTCTGAGGTAGGAGGATGAGTTGAGTCCAGGAGGTCGAGGCTGCAGTGAGCCATGATCATGCCACCGCACTCCAACCTGGGTGACAAAGCAAGACCCTGTCTCAAAAAGAGAAAACAAAACAAAAAACACCCCAAACCAACAATAATGATAATAATAACAAAATTGGGGAGTATAAATATAAGTTGGGCCAGGCACAGTGGCTCACACCTGTAACCCAGCACTTTGGGAGGCTGAGGAAGGTGGATCACGAGGTCAGGAGATTGAGATCATCCTGGCCAACATGGTGAAACCCTGTCTCTACTAAAAAAAAACAACAAAACAAAACAAAACAAAACATTAGCTGGGTGTGGTGGCGGGTGCCTGTAATCCTAGCTACGTGGGAGGCTGAGGCAGGAGAATGGCTTGAACCCGGGAGGCAGAGGTTGCAGTGAGCCGAGATTGTGCCACTACACTCCAGCCTGGAAACAGAGCTAGATTCCATCTCAAAACAAAAACAAAAACAAAAACAAAACCAAAACAAAACAAAAATAAGGTGGAATGATCTAAAATGCTGCATGGCGATAACGCATGTGATGGGTTACAATGTCTAAATTCCCTCTATTATTTGTGAAGAGAGTAACAACATTAACTTTAGACTTTAGGTCAAATGTGCTTGACAAAAGTTTAGGGCTCACCACTAAAACACTGGAAATAGAGTGTGTAATTTCCAAATTAATAGAGGGGAAAGGGGAAAATAAAGAAAACTTGATGAATCTGAAAGAAGGCAGGAAAGGAGGAAGAAAAGGCATTAGAAAGCATAGTAAATAGAAACTACAAAAAGAAATGGTGGAAATAAATCCAAATATATTAGGAAACAATAAATGTAAGTGGCCGGGCGTGGTTTCTCGCGCCTGTAATCTCAGCACTTAGGGAGGCCGAGGCGGGCAGATCACAAGGTCAGGAGATCGAGACCATCCTGGCTAACACGGTGAAACCCCGTCTCTACTAAAAATACAAAAAATTAGCCGGGCGCAGTGGCGGGCGCCTGTAGTCCCAGCTACTCGGGAGGCTGAGGCAGGAGAATGGCGTGAACCCGGGAGGTGGAGCTTGCAGTGAGCCAAGATCATGCCACTGCACTGGGCAACAGAGTGAGACTCCATCTCAAAAAATAATAATAAATAAACAAATAAATAAATAAATAATAAATGTAAGTGAATTAGACTCACTAGTTAAAAAATGATTGCCAGGTTCAATTTTTTTTAAATAAAAAGAAAACTTGCTTATGCTGTTTTAAAAATACATACCTAAGACAAAAGGACACAAAAAGGCTGAAAGCAAAAGGATGAAAAGAGATCTACCAGGCAAATAAGAATCAAAACAAAGTGTAGCTATAGTAACTGTAGCAGAAAAAAAGTCTGAGGCAAAAAGGTGGTCATTATGTCATGATAAAAGGATCAATTTATAAGAAAGATATAACAAACGTAATTTGTATTTATCTATTATAGATTTTTAAAAATGTATAAGACAAAATTTGAATGAATTACAAGGAGGAAATGATGCATCTTTATAGGAGATTTAAAAACACACCTTTCTGTTGTGTTCAAATCCCATAAAAATTGGCATGAATTTACAAGATTTGAATGACACAATGAATAAGATTGATCAATCTTGTATTCAACAATTGAAGACTGTACATTTTTCTCAAATGCAAAAGAAATATTTGCAAAAATTAACAAGTTACTAAACCACAAAGCAGGTCTTCACAAACACCAGAAAATAAATACCATATAGTTCACCTTCTCTGATCAAAATCTAATTAAGATAGACATGAACAACAACAAAAAAAGTGACTTTAAAAGAAAACACCACCAAATGTGTAGAATTTAAAACATTTCTAATTAACTCGTGGATCACAGAAAAAAGTATAATAGCAATAAATAAATATTCAGACAGAATAAAATTTAAAATCCTACATAAAACTTGAGGAATATAAGGTACAGAGAACAGTGGTTCTGAGTAGGGAGACTTGTGCTCCTCAGGGGACATTTGGCAGGTCTAGGGGCATTTTTGGTTATCACAACTACGGGCAGATGTTACTAGCATCTAGTAGGTGGAGGCCAGAAATGCTGCTATCCCAACTGTGCATAGGACAGCCCCCTACAATAAAGAATTATTGACTGGGCGCGGTGACTCATGCCTGTAATCCCAGCACTTTGGGAGGTCAAGGCGGGCAGATCATGAGGTCAGGAGATCGAGAACATCCTGGCTAACAGGGTGAATCCACGTCTCTACTAAAAAAATACAAAAAAATTAGCCAGGCGTGGTGGCGGGCACCTGTAGTCCCAGCCACTCGGGAGGTTGAGACAGGAGAATGGCGTGAACCCAGAAGGAGGAGCTTGCAGTGAGCCGAGATTGCGCCACTGCACTCCAGCCTGGGGGACAGAGTGAAACTCTGTCTCAAAAAAAAAAAAAATTATCATCTGGCCCCAAATGGTGATAGAGTTGAGGTTAAGAAACCCTGACTTAAAGAAAAAGTTACGATCCTAAATATTTTATTGGAAAAGAAGAATGACAACTATGCTGGCAAGGTTGAGGACAGATTAGAAAAAGGAGCCAGATGGCAGAGAAAGTTAGTAGGCTATTGTAATAATTAAGACAATAATGAGGACATAGCCTAAGGCTTTGGCAACGGAAATGGAGAAAGAAAAGAGATTCAGGGTAAAATGGACAAGATTTGGAGATAAATGAGGCAGAGACACTAGTGAAAACAGAAATGGCTCAATAGAGACACTCCAGGGTGGACACAAACCACAGGGCTTCACAGATGCATTCGTTTGCCACGGTAGACCCCACGCTGGGGCTGATCCTGAGTGGGCACCCACAGGCAGGAAGCCCCAGGGAACAGGTCATCAATGCAGTGTGGGCTCCTGCAGTTTCAAAGAGCTTGCCCGAACGGCAGCGGTGCCCCAAAGACAAAAATGAGGTGAAGGCCACGTCCAGGGAGGTGGGAAGATGAGGTGACCCGGGCTCTAGAGACAGGATGCAGTGAAGAGAGAGAGCGGAGGGCATTCTTTGTGAATTCTCAGGCACGAGCTCACCTGAGGTGCCCATGTGAATGGCTGGCCCCTAAATCCTTGCCTGGTTTACAGGGATATGATGCCAGTCACCGAAGAGCAGCTTCCAGTTACACCATGGTGGAGAAGAAAGAAAGGCAAAGACACAACCACACGTACCACAACTCAGAGTTTCAAAGACCACGTTAAGGTGTGATTCAAACAGCCGTTGTGCAGCTCGAGCACATTCCAGACTCAAGTCTGTGTAAACAGAGTTCTGTTTACTAGCACAAGGCCTGAAATAGAAATCCCGCAGCCAGCTCTTCTCTCATTAACGGTGTCTCTTTAATACCCTAGGGGATGCTTATAAGCGGGCTGTGTCCATTGTTAGTGCCAGAAACCGTGGATGGGGAATGCTTTTTCTTTCACATTTTACAGGGAAATTCACACGGCACCAGATTCATAGTCTCGCGACATTCTTGTTAGAAACACGTAGATTTTTCTGTCTTTGGCTGTAGCTGAGTTGATGTTTGGTATCCGAAGAGCCTCAAACAGGTGACCAAGGGAATTTGTAGACTCGTTTAAAATCATGCTTAAGATACTTGCAAAAGCAGCTTCTCTAGGCCCCTTTTAAGGTCCCGAGACATTTCTGATCTAAAGAGGTGTTGTGTGTGTGTGTGTGTGTGTGTGTGTGTGTTTCCTATCTAGATAAAAGATAATCTGTTAGTCAATGTAGCTGGCACTTTCTATTCATTTGTCTCCTATCAAACTCTGTCTTTCTGAAATAGACGCAGATCTTTCTTTGGTGTGTCAGTGTGTGGGAGAGAGGCATGCAGACACAGGATGACAGGCACAGAGACAGTGCCTGGTCTCTGTTCATGTGCTGTCCTCTGCTCAGTTGTCTCTCCTGTTCAACTGTCTCTGTGAACCAACAATATACAGAACATCCTCTAAGTAAATGGTGGTGGTGGTGAGGAGAAGAGAAAGCAGAGAGAAAGACGGAGTGAGGTAGAGCAGGGGAGATAAAGAGAGGAAGAGACAGGGAGAATGGCAGGAAGTAGAGGAATGAGTGAGGCCATTTTTCACTGCTCTTAGCCAGCAGTTTCTGGACTTTCAGTCTGTGTGTGGATAAGACATGTCCGTGTTACTGGGAATGGACGTACCTGGTTTCCTGGGTCTGTTCCTCTTTGGAGCCTTAGGGGTATGAGGGAGGAGTGGACGGAAAAAGCGATGGCAGCTTTAGTTTCAAGGGGAGCAGAGCTGGAGGGGTGGAGGGAGGCTAACATCACTGCCCGCCTGGCACTGGGCACTTTTCTTACTCTACCAAGGGTCAGGAAGGGAAATTGGTGGGACTTGTACAGACTGGCTGAAATGTTTGTGGGCTGAAGTGATTGTTAGATTTCAACAGATTTCAACTTTAAGATGTTAGCCTATTGGAAAGTTTCTTTGCCTACAAAGATGAATTTACTTAGCACTCTTCCAGGAAAAACAAAGCTGTTACAATGAAAAATTTCTCTTTTATCCTGTGAAAGAATTCTTATATGAATACCTCCCTCTATATCACAGTACCTCATGTTTATTTAAGTTATTTTCACAGCTGCAATGTCATCTGGTTCTGTAAGGAAGTTAGAGATATACTTTTATCTCTCTTTCTAGCCCTAGGACATAGGTGTGCTTCCTTCTTTCTGATGATAAGAATTACGTAATTGGTCATCTCTAATTACTTTGGTTACCAGGAAGCTCAGAACCAAATTTGTAGCACAAACGTCACTTATTCTATTTGTTCCTTGTTTTGATTTTTCCCTGAGTCTGTTTATCATTTGTTTCAAAGTATACATTGCCATTCTCTTCTGAGTTTAGTTAGAAATTAATTGCATTCACTTAACACAAATTTATTTGTTACCGAAACACCAGGGTTTGGTCTAGGTCCTGCTGGTCACTGCACAGAAAGCCAATAACTGAGACAACGTTTATTGCCAAGGAAGAAGGCTTTTGGAGGGTGCTGCAGCTGAGGAGACGGGGAACTCAGTCTCAAATCCATCTCTCTGACCAATTAAAATTAGGGGTTTATATAGCAGGGAAGAAATGTAACAATGTGTCAGAAAACAAGAATTAGGAAGGGGTAAGGAAACAAAATGGGGGACCTGGTGTCTCATTGTCTGGAAATTGTCATCTGGTGAGTTTTAGTTCTTGGATACTTTTTGAGAGGCCTGGGGGTCCTTTCCTGAGGAAGGAACTCAGATAAAACAAATAATGCAAGTTTCAAGTTTTAAGATCAGAAGGGAGTTTCAAGTTTTAAGATCAGAAGGGTCAATTTCTATGTTTATCCAAAAGAACTGTCTGTGGCATTACTGGGTTGGTTTCATATTGATCTCCTCACTCTCTATTCTTCTCGGTTTTATTTATCTCCGTATCCCTCAATACCATCTAAGTTATATCACTTATTTATTATTTATTGTATACCTTCTCACTTCCTAACATTGTCAATAGAAATTAAGCTCCATGAAGGCTGGGCGTGGTGGCTCACGCCTGTAATCCCAGCACTCTGGGAGGCCGAGGTGGGTGAATCCCAAGGTCAGGAGATCGAGACTAGCCTGGCAACATGGTGAAACCCCGTGTCTACTAAAAATACAAAAATTAGCTGGGCATGGTAGCGGGCACCTGTAGTCCCAGCTACTCAGGAGGCTGAGGCAGGGGAATCGCTTGAACCCAGGAGGCAGAGGTTGCAGTGAGCCGAGACTGCACCACTGGGTGACAGAGCAAGACTCTGCCTCAAAAAAAAAAAGAAATTTAGCTCCATGAAGGTAAGGACTTTTTCTCTTTTGCTCCATACTTATTTCCAGAGTCTACAGCAGAGCCTGGCATACTACATGCAAAATACCTGTTGAGTGAAATAATTGCCTATTGTATGTCAAGTTCTGTGCTAAAAGACGGGAATCAGAGCCAGCTTCATGGATGCAACCTGTGCAGTCTCACAGGGCCTCAAACTCAGTCCTCTCACTTAGCTTCACGCTCTGCTGTTACTATCTTGAAATTCTTAATATGTTTTGAACAAGGAGCCTCACTTTTCCATTTTGCACTGGGCTCAACAGATTCTGCAGCCAGTCCTAATGGAAACAGGGTCATTACTTTCAAGGAGGTTTTGATCTATTTGGAAAGGAATTATTTAAAAAGATATATATCCAGTGACTCATGCCTGTAATCCTAGCACTTTGGGAGGCCAAGGCAGGCAGATCACTTGAGGTCAGGAGTTCGAGACCACCCTGGCCAACATGATGAAACACTGTCTCTACTAATACAAAAATTATTTGGGTGTGGTGGCGTGCTCCCGTAGTCCCAGCTACTCAGGATACTGAAGCGCAAGAATCACTTCAACCTGGGAGGCGGAAGTTGAAGCGAACTGAGATTGTGCCATTGCATTCCAGCTTGGACGACAGAGTGAAACTGTGTCTCAAAAAAGAAAAAAATACATGTATTTACCGTAAATATTTATTTTAATGCAAACTATACATGTATTAGGTGTATATACATATCTACAAGAATCTTTTGATGCAGAACCAATGCCTTTTTCTTTGTCATCTTTCTTGTTTAAACCACACCCTTAACGCATCATCTATGATTTCCTGTTTTCATTTCTTTAAAGTGGAGAGAGAAGTTGAAGACATACTTGAAAAGAAATCTGACTGCAGAATTCCTCTTTAGCTTTATAATCCGCTCCACAGTCTTTTGCAATTGTCTTACCCCTTCCTAAATAAGTAGCAAGTTTTGATGCCTCACCTTTATCAAGTCTTTCCAAATCATTCAATTTAGTTCTCAAACAAATGAATACCTTTTGCATTCACTTTTCATTGGCTTACATAATATTTAATTCTATTATGTAAGTTACAATGATGTGTACAACTTTCAAGTTGATGAAAACATGTACAAATGACTCTTGATAAACCAAAACTAAACAAGAAAGAAGCAAAAATTTTCAGATATACTGAAGAGTGGCCTCCCAGCCACCAGCAATCAAGGTAAGGTGGACATCCATCAGTATGCCTCACCAAGAGGTGGAAAATGCCGATGAATCTGGGAAGTTGCTTAAGTATAGATTGGGTAAGAGATGTTTTATGGTAATTAATGTTATGAGAGTAGATAACAGGAAGATCGAGCTAGGTCGAGGAAATCACAGAAGACTTTCCTGAGGAAGTAACGACTGAGATAAACTCCAAAAAAATAAAAGGGAGAAGTTTCCTGGGTGAAGGAAGAGGAATATTTTAGGCTACAGGAATAACATGTACAAAGGGCCTGTGGAAGGGTGGAGACACAGCATATTCAGAGACCTAGAAGAAGATGAGAATAACTGGAACTACAGAATGAGAAGAATCATGGGGCATGAGGAGCCAGGGGGGTCAGGTGGGAAAACCTGACAGGTCTTGTGGGCCTGCTAAAGATTTTGAGCTTTATAATGGGAGCAAAGAAAGCTACTGTCTTAGTTCATTTTGTGTTGCTGTCACAGAACACCTGAGACAGGGTAATTTTTAAAGAAAAGAGGTTTATTTGGCTCAGGGTTCTGCAGGATGGGAAGTTCAAGGTTAGGCATCTGATGAGGGCCTCAGGCTCTTTCAATTCATGGTGGACAGCAGACGGGGAGCCAGCAAAGAAATCACATGGTGAGAGAGGAAGCAAGAGAGTGAAACCGAGGAAAATAGATTCATTTTAACAACTTGCTCTCTTGGGAACTAATCGGCCTTGCCAGAGTGAGAATTTACTCACTACCATGAGAACGGCACCAAACCCTTTATGAAAGATCCACCTCCGTAGCCCCAAACACCTCCCACTAGGCCCCACCTCTCAACACTGTCACACTGGGGCTCAGATTTCAACATGCTAGTTGATGGAGACAAACTCAAACTCAAACGTGTTTGAATATCCAAACCATGGCAGCTACTAAAGATTTTGAGTAAGAGTATGACATTATCAGATTTGTGATTCCTAAAGAACACTCTGGCTGCAATGTGGAGAACAGATTACAAAGGAACAAGGTGAATTTGGAAGAGCAGCCATGGTCCAGGTAAGAGATGCTGTTAGCTGGACAAGGGTTGTGAGGATAGAAATGAAGAGGATACTTAGAACTTAGTGATAGACTCGAACCTGCGAAAAAGAGATGGTTAATCAAGAATGACATCTAGATTTCCGGCTTGCAAAACTGGGTGGATGATCTCACTGTTTATTGAAATAGGAAACACTGGAAAATAACTATGTTTTAGGAGGAAAAATCCTGAGGTTTTGGAAATTTCAAGTTCTAAGTGCTCTTGAGCCTGTAAGTGGAAGAGTCAGGTTGGATTTAATTATGTAGGTATGGCAAAAGGAGAAAAGGTATTGACTAAAGATAAAAATTTACAAACCATCTTTATATGATAGAAACACAAGGAAGGATTAGATTACCTACAATGAGAATCCAGAATGAGAAGATAATTTCTTAACCAAGTCTGATATTTAATTGCTGAATAGAGGAAAAAGAGATTGTAAATGGGAGAAGGAAGTAGCAGGCAAAGAGGTTGGAAGAGAACTCGGAGGCATTGGGTAGTGAGAGTCATGGAGAAAGAGCATTCTAAGAAGGAAAGGCTCCCGAGAGTTTAAGTAAGGTAAGGACTGTAAATATCCTTTGGAATTAGCAACATGGAAGTTACTCATGACTTCCGTGAACGCTGTTTCCTGGAGTGATGCAATGGAAGTCAAACTGGAGTGGGTTGATTAGGGAGTAGGGGCAAAAGGAGATGGAGCTCTGCAGATCCTTTCCCAGAGGATCAAGGAAATAGATCTATTCTCTCTCTCTCTAATACATGTACACTTTCTTTTTTTTTTTTTTTTTTTTTGAGACAGAGTCTCGCTTAGTCGCCCAGGCTGGAGTGCGGTGGCGCGATCTCGGCTCACTGCAAGCTCCGCCTCCCGGGTTCCCGCCATTCTCCTGCCTCAGTCTCCAGAGTAGCTGGGACTACAGGCGCCCGCCGCCTCGCCTGGCTAATTTTTTGCATTTTTAGTAGAGACGGGGTTTCACCGTGTTAGCCAGGATGGTCTTGATCTCCTGACCTCGTGATCCGCCCGCCTCGGCCTCCCAAAGTGCTGGGATTACAGGCGTGAGCCACCGCGCCCGGCCAACATGTACACTTTCTTATCTTTCCAGAAAGGACTTTCTGTATGACTTTCAGCAAGATATGTAATTTCTCTGAACCTCTTTTCTGAACAATAAAATAGGGATTTGTGAGTGCATGAGTATACAAACACAAATATGGAGATACATGTCTCCATATGTGAACATATGTATATCTCTACCTACCAATTATCTATCTGCATATATATGTATGTGTATGTGTGTATATATACACACACACACACACAAATCCCTATCTTATTGTTGAGAAAACAAGTTCAGAGAAATTATATGATTTGCTGAAAATCATTTTTAAAACCAGTAGCCAAGCGATGACTATAGGCCAGTCTTTCTGACTTATCACAGGCAGCTCAGTACAGGGAAAAAGGGGTTGAATTAAAGAGCTCTGGAAAATCACTCATCTCTGAGCCTCGGTTTCTTTGGCTTTGACTCATTTCTTGTGATAACTCATTCATGAGCTAACCATGTAAAGAACCTGACACTAGTAGCATTCAGTGAATGTTAGTTTCCATGTCCTCTTTCCCTCCTAACTTCCTTCTCTCCTTTTCCCCTTAATCCAAGAAAAGAGGAATAAAATGAAAGGAGAGAGAGGATGTAGATATTGATTTTGAGAAAGGATATGAGGGGAAAATCAGGTTAAAATCAGTTGGAGAGATGTAGGTTAGGTGAAACAAACAACATTTGGCTATCAGGGAACTGAGTGAATAGAATGGTGCGTGAAGGAGAACTAGAAACTGTCTTTCCCTGGAAGTCTTTCAACTAAGGCAATCATTCCTTTTAGGGTACTTCAAGCCATTTGTTCAGTGCTATTGTCTCTGGCTTTCAGAGGGGGTGATACATTAACAAGTCTGAGAACTTTGTAAGCAATTCTGAAATAAACTCTTCATTAGCATTTCAGAGGAACATCTAAATGCCACCACTAAAGTGCAGGCTTCCATGGCCTTCTCAAAGCACATTGGGCAGATTCTTGTAATGCCAGGTCATTAAGCTGAGTTTCCAAGGGTGACTGAGTGGGAATGAGGCCGCTCCCTCCCATGTGCCCCACCTCTTCATTCTGTCCAGAGGAGAGTGCAGAAAATGCAGGTTATCCCAGGCACCAATGCCCAGTTGGCCTCTGCCTCAGCCCAAAGATGTTAAACCAATTTAGATGGCTAGAGTTGGCATAGGCATTCACTTTTTCCAAGCTATTTTTTAGGCATCCTGTTATTTCTCTAGGGAAGCCCAGTTAAAGAAGAGAATAGTTTCTTATCAGCCCGAACCAGCATATGTTTAGATTTATCTAAAGGTTGGGACTGGGGTGAGGGTGGTGGGTGAACGACTCTCAGATTCTGCCCGACACAAGGGGCATAAAATTTGCAATTCTGTAGATTACATGTGGGTTCTTCTATCCAATTAAGTTTTGTGGGCTTTTTGTTTGTTTGTTTGTTTGTTTCACATGAACCAGCCCCAGAAGTTGCAAATGCCATTCTATGTGCTTGAAGAAACTATTTCCAAATCATTCATTAAGCGTCACAGTGCTGGCCAGTAGCTCTATGTCCTGCTATTATAGTTAGGAGAGGGTATGTGTGTGTATGTTGGGGGATGCAGATCTGGAAGAAAAATAAAGCCAACTGGGTATAGTCAGAATAAATTTGAGAGTGGAAGAGTTCCATGGCTGATCACACTCAGCTTGTGGAAAAGGTTAAATAGATAACCCTGAGATCTGAATAAAACAGAGGAAGCTCAAACCTCCCATCGTTTCAGGGGGGTTTCTACAATTCATGGACTTAGCTGTCTTCCAGGGTCCCCATCTTCAAATAGCTGTTTTCTCTCTAGTCTACACAAACACCTAGGTTAAAAGCATGTAATCCTTTTTTTCCCCCAAAGATTGAATACTCAACCATAGCATCTCTTTCCTTGGTGAGTTTTAGGCATCATCAAGTTTTCTTGGTGATGTTTTAGGTTCAACATTTGGTTTATAATTTAAATATCACCATCAAAAGATAATCTCATGTGTTTACAAGCAGATAATGCTCAGCCTTCTTTTCTCACACAAGATTAGAGTTTAAAAACATCTCAGAGACTTTAGAACAATCTGAGCATCAAAATAAAAAAAAATACTAAAGAATATAACCCATTAATAAGTCCACATTGATATAAATACATAAATATGTAAGGGAGAAGGAGTAACACTTTTTTGCCGTGGAAAGTCAACTAATAAATGTAGAAGAAATGATGAAATTAGAAAATCACCATTTGGCAACCATGATAATAATAATAATAATTGCTTTGGGCAAGAAACATCAATAGAACATAAAACTTTGAGGCATACTATATTAGTATTTTATATCATCTCAAAGTATCTTGCTTACAATGGGGGAAAATGTCACTTTACAGTGGGGAAACCTGGCAGACGACATCTCAACTGAGTAATCAAAGTTACCATCACCAATAGTGAGACATTCCTTGCCTCTTGATATGAAGTACTAAGGAGAACATATTTCTTGAGATGTTCCTGACAAAAAATGTGTAACCTAATCACCAGGAAACATAAGACAATGCCAACTTAAAGGACATTATACAAAAGAAGTGGGTTGAACTCCAAAAATGTCTATGGCATAAAACACGAAGTTGGACTGGGCAACTGTCAAATCTTCTTCTATTCTAACTTATTCTGTCTTATCTTCTTATTCTTAGTTCCAGATTAAAGGAGACTAAATTAAAGACAGGATAAATTAATGTAATATGAACCTGGATTTTCTTTTGCAATAAAGGACATTACTGGGACAACTGGTGAAATCTTTATAAAGTCTGTAGTTTAGATAGTAGTATTGTTATTGATGCCCATTTCCTATTTTTTTTTTTTTTTTTCTTGAGACGAAGTTTCGCTCTGTCGCCCAGGCTGGAGTGCAGTGGTGCTCTCTCGGCAAGCTCCACCTCCTGGGTTCA
>NW_012105453.1:2142328-2147519 GCF_000951045.1 Mandrillus leucophaeus
CTGAGGTTAGGAGTTCGAGACCAGCCTGACCAACATGGAGAAACCCCGTCTCTACTAAAAATACAAAATTAGCCAGGTGTGGTGGCACATGCCTGTAATCCCAGCTACTTGGGAGGCTGAGGCAGGAGAATCACTCGAACCTGGAAGGGGGAGGTTGCGGTGAGCCGAGATCGTACCATTGCACTCCAGCCTGGGCGACAGAGTGAAACTCCATCTCAAAAAAAAAAAAAAAAAAAAAAAGAAAAGAAAAGAAAAAGAAAAAAAAAAGAAAATCCAAACTCCTAAACACAGAGACTATCCTCTCTTTGAGCATCTGGGACAAGGAAAAGATGAGAATGTAAATAGTCCCCTCCTCTGGCCTTTGGTAACAGTCTTTCTCAAGGTATCTACCATCTCCCTTTCAATTTGCCACCTTTAAATCATGGGTTAAAGTTCACTTTTTCCATGGAGACACTCCAGATTTACGCCACTCTGTAATAGCAGCTCATCACTCTCTTCCTCTGGGCTCACAGTATTCTCACTTTGCATCCATTACTCAGGCCATGACTCCTGGGCAGCCTCTCTCCCCCAACCATCCCGCCTGCCTTGCTTGCTCTAATCAGAACTCACCTGTCTGATGTCCCATTTCTTCATAGTAGGCTTCGAGCTCAGTATTTAAGTTAGATAGAAGATGATGCTTCTTTTGGATTAAGTCTTTGCATTTTATCATGGGCTTTTAGTGTATTCAAGGAGCACAATGAGTGGTGAGGGCACTCCAGGCTGGGCGAGAGAGCAAGACTCCGTCTCAAAAAAAAAAAAAAAAGAATGATTTTGCATCACCAATCACAAATCAGCTGATGGATGTGGGAGAAAAGAGTAAGACTTGTATTATTCAGAGATGGAAAAGTCAACCAGGGCTTTGAAGTCAAAGAAAATGCAGCTGCTCCTTGCCTTACAATGGTGTTACTTTCCAACACGCCCATCTTAAGTTGAACAAGCATATGATACACCTAAACTGCCGAACATCATAGCCTAGCTCAGCTTAAATGTGCTCAGAACACTTCTATTAACCTACACTTGGGCACAACCATCTAATGCAAAGCTTATTTTATAACAAAGTGTTGAATATCTCATACAATTTATTGAATACTGGACTGTAAGTAGAAAATAGAATGGCTGTATGGGTACTGGAAGCACAGTTTCTACTGAATGTCAGTGGTTTTCATAACACACTAAAGTCAAAAAATTGTAACTTGAACCCTTGCAATTGGGGCTGTCTGTAGATTCACAGTGTGGGTAATCCACCTACTTTGAGGGTTTCAGTAGGCTACTGATAGAGGGGCTGAGAGAGTCAGTAGGCAGTGTGGCAAACTAATTGGAGTGCTTGTTATAAAGTGATGTAAGGGATTGCAACTATATTCAAGGATGACAGCTTACAGAGATTCAGAAAAGGGCTTCAGAAATGATCAAATTAATAGATCATAGAATTTTAGAGGCAAGATAACAAAATCACTTAGTTCAGAGTAGAGAAGATTGAGAAGTCTTTAAGGATATGAATGAACCTATTAACCACCAAAGCACTGCTGTTCCAGAATCCAGTATTGTTTCGAGATTGCCTCAATAGACATGTAAGCAAGGCATTTCTGGCCAAAATTGGTGGTCAGATCCTGGCCCAGGCTGATAAAGCAACTAACAGCAAGATGATCGTCTGAATGATTAGTTACATCTTTGCTTAGAAGTAAGGATACAGAGAAACCACTTTATAGTGGTGGTTCTCAATTTTCCTGAAACAGGATTTCCTACAGGATGGATTAATCCCATTCACTGGTTGGAAGAGTACAAAAGGCCTTCCAGCCAGCAAATAGCTGCCCGTGGTCCTGTCTGCCTGCCTGATACTCCTGTCCCTTTAAACTTTTCTCTGGATGGACGTTTTGAAGGCTCTAGGGAGATGGGATACACGACAAGTAAATTTTGATGGGTAAGGAACAGACAAGGTTCTGAGTCAGGACAATATTGAGAACGAAGGGCAGGGGAAATGTGGGCATTGGGTGTCCAGGATAATAATAAAGCTAAGAGCCGTGTCCCAGAAAGAAAGCTGGCAGAGCCTGGGAACCACAGATGTGATGGCTTGTCGGCGAATCCTCAGAGCCTGTGGGACAGAGTCCTTGCTGAGCTGCCACTGAGTCATAATTCCATGACTCAGTTGATGCCATCAAAGCCACCTTCCTTGTCATTCTTAAGCACTTCTTGCCCTCTTGTGGGCATTTCTTTACAACAGAATCTAAAATGAATCATTTTCCAGTTTGCAACCAGACCATTTTGGTTTCTATCCTTTTATCGCTGCATTTCTATACAAGAAACACTTCTTGTGTGACTGCTAGATGTCAGAACCCATGGTTATGAAGATGAGTAGTGCACCGCTGAACTGGAGAGGGACTCCCAGTACTGTGTGGCAAGGCCATCATGGAGGTATGCATTGGGTGCTATGGAAGCGCAAAGATGAAAAATTGACTTTGGCCTTGAAAACTAGGAGAGCATCACAAAGGAGACATTTGAGATGGGTTTTGAAGGATGAGTAAGAGTTTGACAGGCAGTGAAGGAAACAGTGGGGACAAGGATTTTTAGGTAAAGGAAATCACATACGCAAAATACAGATACTCTAAACAACATTATCCGTTCAAAGACTACTGTCTCAAAGTACTATATCAAAGGCTAACATAAAACCATAAAGAGAAAATAATATTTGTTGAGCACTTGCTAAGTGCCAGGCACTAATCTAAGTGCTTTAAGAGTATTAACTCAACTGATTATCACAATGGTCATGTGGGTTTTATTATCACCATTTTACAAAGGAGGAAACTGAGGTACAGGGATGTTCACGTATGTGAAGGATTGGTCTAAGGATGGGAAGATGTAGCACGACAGGAGGCTGGAGATTTTAGATTGCGAAGGGCTTCTGGTGTCATGCTAAGGAGTTTGTATCATGTGACTTGGGCCAATGTTTCTCCAGCTCTGTTCTGGGGTGGGGGCCCAGGGGTCCTTTGGAGATGCCTCAGGTGCACCTGCTTGCCTCAAGTGGTTGGTGGATCATGCTGGTAGCTATTATTATTTTATTTAATGGGTTGCTCATTTGGGAACACTGTATTCCCTTCAAAGAAATGTCAAAAAGGCACTCCTTTTGGCCATGGAGAACCATTATACAGTTTCAGACAGGAGAATAAAATGATTATACTTTTTTATGTAGTTCAGTGTGGAACATGGATTAGATGGGGGGACACTGAGGACAGTGAATTTGCTTCCTTTTCAAGAAAGGAAATGCCGTGGTGTTTGGAATGCAAGAAGCTCCTCTTAGATAGGTGTCAGTGATTGTTATTGCCTCAAACTTCCAGGTAGCCTTCTTGGACTTTACAGTCTAGGCTTTACAACTTTGATAGATTTAAAAATTACGTATCTAAGAGGGTGGATATTCATCTCTGTGTCACTTGGAACCGGGATCATTTGTGTATGTAAGTTGCCCATGAAAACGAGGACTTGTACTTCGTTAAATACAGTGACATTTCTCTTATTGAGAATTACTTACTCTACAACATCAATGGCCTAGGAACAGGAAGGCTTCGGAGCAGTCAAAATAAACTTCATACTACTCATGCACTAAAACTCATGACGCTTACTCAGAGCCCATTTGTTCTTGGTTTTCTTCTTCAGATTTCGCTCCTTTTGGCTTTTATTATTATTTTTAATTAACACATAATAACTGTACGTATTTATGGGGTACAGAGTGATATTTTGATACGTGTATACAAATGCGTAATGATCAAATCAGGGTAATTAGCATATTCATCACCTCAAACATTTATCATTTTCTTGTGTTGTATCAAGCTAATTTTTATAGACGTTTGTTTATTCCTGTGTTAAAGGATTTATGCCTCCACAGAACTGATTCCTCAATTGAGAGTCAAATCCAGGCTGCAGCAGTACCAATTTATGAGTCCTAGCACAAATTCTTATAAGCGATAATGCTTTATAAGCTGCTTTTGCATATATTATCTGACTTTAATTTTCATTCACTTTAATTTTTGAGTACTTCTTTACTTTCTGGCAATACAAGATGTTCCAGACTCATTTTGTATATTTTCTGACCTAGTCCTAGAATCAGCTATTTCTTCAAGGAGTCAGGATTTTTGTTTGTTTGTTTGTTTGTTTGTTTGTTTGTTAATTGGAGAATGGTGTCAGAAATCAAGATCTGGATGCTAGGTGTGCTCATTGCTATTGGAGAACCATTGGTTCTAGGCCATTTCAGCTGGCATATCAAGGAAATGTATGTGTGTTCACTAACCTGTGGGTGTACACGTCTATACGTATTTCTATGTGTAAACATCTATGAACATAAATTCATACTAATGTCTTCAGTTCAAAACCATTACCACATGGTTAATTTTAGCCTCCTCCCCTAGCAAACCTGTAATCCCCTAGTCCAGCAGTAAAAATCTGGCTCCCACCACCTATCGTCCATTTACTTAATTGTTTATTTCCAGTATACATGTGTGGTAGTGTCAGGCTGTGTACTCATATCCCCATGGGAAACAACTTACCAGCGAGAGTTCAGTGTTTATATATCATTTCTTTTGAGTTTAGTCTTACAGATTCTATTCATTTCCAAAGTTATTTAGGTCAGCTCTTTTCCCAGCTCCCATAGTGGGGTTGTTTTGTATATTTATAATAGAGTTAGATTGTTTCATCACATTTATCATTTCATTCTGGTGTTTCTCAACCTCTTAAATGATTTTTAAAAAATTTGTATGCATTAAGATTCATTCTTTGTGCTGTAAAGTGCAATGAATTTTGACAAATAGTAGCCAACATTACAGTATCATGCAGAATAGGTTCACTAAAAAATTCCTTGTACTTCACCTATTCAGCCCTTCCTCTTGTCTCATGAGCCCTTGTCAGCCACTGATTATTTATTTATTTATTTATTTATTACTCTGTCGCCCAGGCTGAAGTGCAGTGGCACAATCTCTGCTCATTGCAACCTCTGCCTTCTGGGTTCAAGCAATTCTCTGCCTCAGCCTCCCGAGTAGCTGGGATTACAGGCGCCCACGACCATGCCCAGCTAATTTTTGTATTTTTAGTAGAGATGGGGTTTCACCGTGTTGCCCAGGCTGATCTCGAACTCCTGACCTTGTGATCCACCTGCCTCGGCCTCCCAAAG
>NW_012105453.1:2147834-2148435 GCF_000951045.1 Mandrillus leucophaeus
AAAAAAAAAAAAAAAAAAAAAAAAAAGCGAAAGAGTTTTGAGTCCTCTTCCTGGCATTTTTCTAGGCATATCTGTGACGTTGGGCAGGATGTTAAATTTGTGGGCCTCAACTTCTACTCTGCAAAATGAACCCTTTTCCATTTTGTTCTTTCTTAATTATCCAGGAATGCTGAGATTTAGTTTCAGATTCTTAGAGAAGGCCACTTCATAAAATAAGTATTAAATGAGCATAGCCCTTGTATTCAATGCCATTGAAGAACTACCCACATACGGTTTTTCTCCATCCACAAAACATCCTGGTGCTGTCTACATTTTATGTTCATTTGATAGTGTGTGGAAGTGCTAGAGAGAGGAGAAGTGATAGAAATCCAGTTTCCATCTGGACTATGAAATCTATAAGACATGGCCATTTCTCCTCACTTCCATTAGAAAATTCAAACTCCGGGCCAGGTGCCGTGGCTCACACCTTTAATCCCAGCACTTTGGGAGGCCAAGGAGGGTGGATCACCTGAGGTTAGGAGTTCGAGACCAGCCTGACCAACATGGAGAAACCCCGTCTCTACTAAAAATACAAAATTAGCCAGGTGTGGTGGCACATGCC
>NW_012105453.1:2155350-2160235 GCF_000951045.1 Mandrillus leucophaeus
ACAGGCGCCCACCACCATGCCCAGCTAATTTTTGTATTTTTGGTAGAGACGGGGTTTCACCATGTTGGCCAGGCTGGTCTTGAACTCCTGACCTCAGGTGATCCACTTGCCTCAGCCTCCCAAAGTGTTGGAATTACAGGCGTGAGCCACCACGCCCGGCCGATAATGCCTTGTTTTTAAGAAGGGAAAGACACTCTGGACGATGTGGGGTTGAAGGAGTGTCATGTCTGGAGTTTGCGCTCACACAGTTCACATGTGCACACACAGAGAAAGAAAAGGATAAAACAAACAGGATGAAATGTTAACCGTGAATTCTTGGTACTAGGGTCTGTTTGTTTGTTTGAGACAGGGTCTTGCTCTGTTGCCCAGGCTGGAGCGCAGTGGCACGATCACAGCTCATTGCAGCCTCAACCTCCTGGGCTCAAGCAATCCTCCTGCCTCAACCACCCAAGCAGGTGGGACTACAAGTGTGCACCACCATACCTGGCTAATTTTTGTATTTTTTGTAGACATGGAGCTTCATCA
Source organism: Mandrillus leucophaeus (assembly GCF_000951045.1). NCBI lineage: Eukaryota > Metazoa > Chordata > Mammalia > Primates > Cercopithecidae > Mandrillus > Mandrillus leucophaeus. The sequence goes on from NW_012105453.1 coordinate 2,155,876, forward strand.
TTTGCCCAAGCTGGTCTTGAACCCCTGGGCTCAAACCATCCTCTCACCTTGGCCTCCCAAATTGCTGGGATTATAGGAACCACCATGCCCAGCCAGAAGAACTCTGGCCTGGCAGTTTTTTTGTATATCTGAAATTATATCTTTAAAAAATTTAAAGGAGGTCTTAGAGATCTGCTGTCAAATCTTCTTCTTCTATATTACAGATCACTGTTTTTTTTTTTTGAGACAGAGTCTCTTTCTGTCGCCCAGGCTGGAGTGCAATGGTGCAATCTTGGCTCACTGCAAACTCCGCCTCCGGGGTTCATGCCATTCTCCTGCCTCAGCCTCCCGAGTAGCTGGGACCACAGGCGCCCGCCACCACGCCTGGCTAATTTTTTATATTTTTTAGTAGAGACAGGGTTTCACCGTGTTAGCCAGAATGGTCTCAATCTCCTGACCTCATGATCTGCCCACCTCAGCCTCCCAAAATGCTGGGATTACAGGCGTGAGCCACCGTGCCAGGCCACTCTTGAGGACATCCAAGGGGCTAGCAGTGGAGTTAGAGTGGAAGCCTCTTTCTTATGCCATATATCCAGATAGACAGAGGTAAAATCTGTTTGCCTTTCATTACCAATCATGTCACAGGCTCTTCTTTAGATCATTCTGGATCCCTCATGGCCTTGTTTAGCCTTGGGTAATGAAACTTAGCACATTTGCATAGGATTGGGTTTGAGAATGAGGCCTCCCTGCTGATTCTGCTCCAAAACCATCCTTGAGTCAATGATTTCTGGGTGCCCTCTGGAGCGGTGAATAAATATATTGCTTAAGAGGAAAGGGTTTGGCCGGGAGCAGTGGCTCACGCCTGTAATCCCAGCACTTTGGGAGGCCGAGGTGCGTGGATCATGAGGTCAGGAGTTCGAGACCAACTTGACTAACATGGTGATACCCCATCTCTACTAAAAATACAAAAAGTAGCTGGGCGTAGTGGCGCATGCCTGTAGTCCCAGCTACTCGGGAGGCTGAGGTATGAGAATCACTTGAACACAGGAGGCAGAGGTTGCAGTGAGCCCAGATGGCAGCACTGGACTCCAGCCTGGGTGACAGAGTGAGACTCCATCTCAAAAAAAAAAAAAAAAAAAAAAAGAAGAGACTGAGTTAGGGTTGAAGAATCACCCAAGTGAACTCAGTCCTTCACTGTGCTTGAAACAAACTCTCTTTCAGGCTGCAGGCACGTCTACACTTGCAATAGCCCGGAAGGGGTAATCTCATCGCATACTTTATTGTTATTATTTTTTACCTTCTCCTAAAACAGATTCCACACCCATTGTCAGTAACTTGCCCCAACATTGGCCAATTCTTTCACTGCAATGAAACTAAACCACCCTTGCTACTTCCAGGGAAATTTCCAGTCAGCACGATCTCAGCAGCACAAAATGCAGTCAGATGATACCATTAAGATGGCCGTTTACCCTCCAAACTCTTCAGCATGAGGAAAGGGCCCAGTATCAGCCACTCTGCCCTTTGTCACGGTGTTTCTCTAATTATTTCTCTGAATTTCAAGTTCCACGTCTCTTATTAGCAACTGTCTCTTAATTATAAGTTACTGTGGAATTCCATAGCTGGGTGTGGAAATCAAGTGGGTACTCAGGTGTCAGGTTTAATTAATGTGGGTAAGAAAACTCTAATTCATGGTTATCCTGAAAATCAAAAGATGTCTTGCGAAAACTTTCAGTACTTCACTGTGGTTTTTTTGGTAGAGAATTACAAACCTTCATTCTTAAACTAGAATCTCACCTAAGAAAAACAGCTACTTAATATTGAGTGCTGGCGAGGGCGAAGGCACTTAATGGAACACCTCACAAACTTCATCTCCTGCTCAGCAATCACTGAGTAATCAGGATTAGGGGAGCTCCCTGAGGCTCAGAACACTTATGGTAACTTGTATAAGAGCATATAATTAATGCATGGCAGAGCTAGAATTTGAACCTGGATCTATAAGACTCCAATGTCCAAACATAGACAGGCTGGTGGATGAAAGGCATTTCAGGAGGAGGAACAGGAAGAGCAAAACAGGAAGGTTTCAGATAACTGAATCAGTGCTTAGAAGGGATGAAAAACGATCATTTTGCCATCTTGGCTGCCTCGTTTGGAAAAGACTTAAATTTACCAAACCACAAGCTCAGAAGTGACTTTCGTATTAAAAACCACCTCCCCCAAGTGCCTTTATAAGTTCAACGACGTATCAGCTTCTTTGTCAGGCAAGGAGGCTTGGCTTCTCCATGGGTCACTTGTGATGTCTTACACTGTTCCAGTTGACTTGGGAGAGGGTGGTCTATTACACACACAGGAAATAATGTCAGAACCGTGAATCACAGTTTGGAGACTCAAGTGCATAACTTCATGCTTCTTGTATGGGTCTGCACCATCAGTCAGGTGTGTCTGGCAATGGTTGAATCATACAGAAAGTCAGGTTCTGGCCTGGCTCAGAATGGCATTGCCTCTGCCCTCATAGGCCTCATCAGGTCTTGCCTGGATTAAAGATTGGCCTCCCCACTGGGCTACCTGACTCCAGCCACCCTCCCTCTGCAAGCTGCCTGAGTGTATTTCTAGAATACAAACCTCATTGATCTACTCTCGAAAACCCTCTGTACTTCTCCTTAATCTCCATGATGCAACCTCATCTCCTTAGCGTGGCTCAGGTCCTGCCTACTTATATCCTCATTTTCTGCCAATCTGTCTTTTCTCATGTGTCAGTGATTATGAACTATCATAGGTTTCAGGATTGCATGCTTCCACACTTCCATGGCTCTGCATATGCTGTTCTCTTCTCCTAGAATGACTTTCCCCTGTTTTCTGCTCAGCAGACTTCTTCCCCTTCTTTAAGTAGTCTCAATTTATACACCACCTCCTCCATGAAACCTTTGTGGACTCTCCATGGCAAACTTAGGCACCCATTCTCTTAGGTACTCCTTTTCCTTATAAAAGCTTCCGTGATCATTACGTATTTCTCTACTGGATTGTTATTACAGTTTCTTGAGAGAGAGGACTATTATTTATTTATTTTTGCCTCTTGGTAACTACTATTGGGTGCTCAAATAATATTTCTTGAGGACATGAATAAATAAAGGGTCTGAGATATTTGGTATGTTTTTTTTTCCTGAGAAAATGTCTCATAATCTATATATGAAGGAGAGTCAATGCATTCACAAGTATAAATATAAAATGCAGTTGGCAGATGGGATAAATATTTCACTTAACTGCATGGAAAATATTCAGCGCCACCCCCCCCCACCCACCTTGGAGTTTGTCTTCATCATTAAATTTTGAAGACCTTGCAGGTGGGACCCATGTCTTTTATCTCAGTATCTTAAGTAACTGACATAAAGGTGGTTTTTAGTAATGTGTGATAAATGAATGAAAATGCAGTTAGATTAATACTCTCCACCTATGGTCCTTCTGCTCTAGGCTGCAGTGATATGGGTCAAGCAGTATCTTTCATTATGGGACCAACATAATAGAAAGAGCACAAACAGTACATTTTATCACATTTCCAATAAAAAGATTCCCCTACACCATGTGAGGGGGAAGCAGGCTGGCTCTGTCTCTAACTTACTCTGTGATCTTGGCCAAGATCCTTTCTTTCCTAGTTACTCCATTTCCCCATTTAAAAAATGAGGAGTTGGACCAGATGATCTTTAAGGCCTTTCCAACTCTATCATTCACTGATTTGCCACATAAGTTTTGTAAATATGAAAATGAGTCAGACTTCCTATTAGCTTGTCTCAACACATGCGGGCTGTGTGGATTCTTGACCTGAGAACCCATCAGCATTTAAGTGTTTGTTACCGAAGAAGGGAGGGGACAGAAACTGGAGTGTATTACTTTTAAGCTGGGGTTTCAAGCTATAATATTAAAGCCAGCCCATCCCCAAACCAAAAGAATTTCTTACTGCTTGTGTTGTCATAGAGAGAAGTTCAGTGCTAGGCACAAAACAGGACTGGTGGAAGGGCTTTGATGGACAAGAGAACTTCAAATGATAGAGCCCTTGTGGATGAAAGTGCAGCTTCACTTAATGGCAAATGATGCCCAGAGAAGATGGGCACTTTTGTACACTAATTTACGAAAGGCTTTTGTGCAACAACATTGACCCATATAAACTATTGACCCCTTTTTTTAATAGCATTAAAAAAAGCATTTTTTAAAAACTCTGTAAAAAAGAGATTACGATTGTTTCCTTTTCACTGATGAGAACTTTGAAGGCTAGAGAGATTAAGTAATTTACCCTAGCTAAACCAGCTAGTAAGGGCTTAGCGAAGGATGCATGCAGTTCTCTCGCACCCCGCTGCTTTCCTAATAGAGGACATCGTCTGCTCTCACTTGC
>NW_012105453.1:2160285-2161340 GCF_000951045.1 Mandrillus leucophaeus
TTACACACGTGAGACACTGTGCCCGGCCAGCCACTGGTTTTCTTAAAACATTGCTATAGTTTTGCCTTTTAAGACTTGCTTCTTTCATTTGTCAATATGCATTTAAGGTTCATCCATGTATTTTTGTCACTTTTTGTTCCACTTTTTAAGTCACTGATTCGTATTTCACTGCTTGGATGTACCTAGCTTGTTTAATCCATTCACTTATTAAAGGACATCTTAGTACTTTCAGTTTTTGGTGGTTAGAAATCAAACTGTTGTAAATATTTGTGTGGACATAAATTTCAGATGCAGTTGGGTAAATACCTAGCAGCACAAATGGTACAGGAAAGACAGTTTGGCAGTTTCTTAAACTGTCTTCAAAAGTGCCTGTACCATTTTACATTTCCACCACCAATGAATGAAACTTCCTGTTGCTCCACATCCTCACCAACAATTTATATTGTCAGATTTGTGGATGTTGGAGATTGAAGCAGGTGTGTGGTGATATCTCATTATTGCTTTCATTTACAATTTTCTAGTGACAAATGATGTTGAGCATTTTTTCATATACTTATTTGCCATCTCTATGTTGTCCTTGATGAGGTATCTGTTCAAATCTTCCATCTATTTTTAATTGAGTAATTGGGTTTTTTTTACTGTTGAGTTTTAAAGTTTTTTGCATATTTTGAATACAAGTCACTTATCAATTATGTGTTTTGAAGATATATTCTCCTACTCTGTGGGAGATATATTCTCCCACTCTTGATTCTCTCAAAAGTGTCTTTTGTAGAGCAGAAGGTTTTTAATCTTAGTAAAGTCCAACTTATCAATTTTTTTCAAAGGTGATTCTTTTGATGTTGCATTGCTTTGAATATTTTAAAGGGTTCCCTACATAAACAAACATGCCTTCTGTAAATAGAAACAATTTTATGGGCCGGGCGCGGTGGCTCACGCCTGTAATTCCAACACTTTGTGAAGCCAAGGCGGGCGGATCACGAAGTCAGGAGATCGAGACCATCCTGGTTAACATGGTGAAACTCCATCTCTACTAAAAATACAAAAAATTAGCCAGG
>NW_012105454.1:0-306 GCF_000951045.1 Mandrillus leucophaeus
TGCCTGGCTAATTTTTGTATTTTTAGCAGAGACAGGGTTTTCGCCATGTTGGCCAGGCTGGTCCCGAACTCCTGACCTCAGATGATCCACCCGCCACGGCCTCCCCAAGTGCTGGGATGACAGGCGTGAGCCACCATGCCCGGCCAAGCTGGTCTTTCAAAATAAACATTCACTGTTACTCTAAACAAAATATAAAAAATACATTTTATTTACACATTTCAATACTTTAAAGTTTGTTCCTTACACCTCTAAAAATGAGATTCCCTAAGACAGCTGTTTAGTCATTCTATACATTAGCAGTTCTCA
>NW_012105454.1:356-1744 GCF_000951045.1 Mandrillus leucophaeus
GGCTCACACCTATAATCCCTGTGTTTGGGAGGCCAAGGCAAGAGGATCACTTGAGGCCAGGAGTTCAAGCCCAGCCTGTATAACACAGGGAGAACTTGTCTCTACTGCTTGTGGTCCTAGCTATCCGTGAGGCTGAGGCAAAAGGATTGCTTCAGTCCAGGAATTTGCTACAGTAACTATGATCATGCCACTGCACTCCGGCCTGGGACAGAGTGAGCCTGTCTCTCTCTTAAAAATACATACAGAATATCTGCAAGTGCCACAAAGCGGGTGTTTTGCGCAGGAGTGACATCACAGCACCTGTGCCCATCTGCCCAACAGGACCACTCTGAAGAGGACAGTGCTGCTGGACAGATGAGTTTATACAACTTCTCAATGTCGACTCTGTATTCATATCTTAGTGACTTTTTTCTTTTTTTTTTTTTTGAGAGGGAGTCTCGCTGTGTCGCCCAGGCTGGGGTGCAGTGGCTGGATCTCAGCTCACTGCAAGCTCCGCCTCCCGGGTTTACACCATTCTCCTGCCTCAGCCTCCCGAGTAGCTGGGACTACAGGCGCCCGCCACCTCGCCCGGCTAGTTGTTTTTTGTAATTTTTAGTAGAGACGGGGTTTCACCTTGTTAGCCAGGATAGTCTCGATCTCCTGACTTCGTGATCCGCCCATCTCGGCCTCCCAAAGTGCTGAGATTACAGGCTTGAGCCACCGCGCCCGGCGACTTTTTTCAACAATCAAAGGTAAAATGTAAATTGAGTCTGCAGCATTTGAGAAGGAAAAGCAAAACTGAAGTGCTGGGAAAACAATAAACATTTGGGTATCTGCAATACGTGCTGGTAGCTAGGGACGTTTCGGCTTCCTCCCAGAATCAGTTTTCCATACTTAGTGAGTGGGCTGTGTTTGCTTCTCTCACTGGATGAATGTTAATTCTTTGCAGGCAATAACTATATTTTCTTCATGTTTACATCTCCAAATCCTTGCAAGCAAGTAGCACCTATTAACAGTCAAATGACTACTGTTTGGTGACCTCAGAGTTGCTTAAGAACATTTACAATTTGGAATTGGTGAGATGAATACCCTCAACTGTGTGGGAATGTCACACGAATGATGAAAAGCGCCTGTCTGCACTACAGTCTACATGACGCCACATCCACAGGGCTTATGTCGACTGACTTTGCCAAAGTTCAACTGCATCCCAAATACTTAAAACAGTATCAAGAATCACATTTAAGCTGGGCGCAGTGGCTTATGCCTGTAATCCCAGCACTTTGGGAGGCCGAGGCGGGTGGATCAACTGAGGTCAGGAGTTCAAGACCAGCCTGGCCAACATGGTGAAACCTCATCTCTACTAAAATACAAAAACTAGCCGGGCATGGTGGCACACGCCTGTAGCCCCA
>NW_012105455.1:0-895 GCF_000951045.1 Mandrillus leucophaeus
CCCATAGTCCCAGCTACTCAGGAAGCTGATGCAGGAAGATCACTTAAGCCCAAGAGGTCAAGGCTGCAGTGAGCTATGATCCCGCCACTAGAGTCCAGCCTTGGTGACAATGCAAGACCCTGTCTCTAAATAAATAAATCAAAAGAAGAAAAACAGTCTACCAGGATTTGGGTTATGATTACATTGAGTCTATGAATCAGATTGGAGAGAACTAACATATTAATAATATCAAGTCTCCTAATGTATGAATATAGTATGCTTCTTCATTTATTTAAGTCTTTTTTCATTTTTCTTGGCTACTGTTTGCTCTCTTCTACTGTTTTTAGTTTTTTATGTAGAAGTCTTGCTTATCTTTGGTTAAACTCATTCCTAGTAATATGCTTTTGTTGCTATTGTAAATAGTTCTTTTAATTTTCTATTTTTTTGTTGCTATATATAGATATGCAATTGATTTTTGTATATTGACCTTGCAACCTGTGACTGTGCTGAATTCACTTATTAGTTCTAGATTTTTGCAGGCGAAAGTAGATTCCTTAGGATTTCCTACATACGCAACCCTGTGTATCAGTGTATATATCACTTTAAACCATTTAAATTATGTGAACTATATCTCGCCATCCCCCACTAGACTATGTCAGGCATGAATAACTTAACATATTAGCTTATACAAATATTTAATCTACAACTTTATCTGGCCGGGTGCGGTGGCTCAAGCCTGTAATCCCAGCACTTTGGGAGGCCGAGACGGGCGGATCACAAGGTCAGGAGATCGAGACCATCCTGGCTGACACGGTGAAATCCTGTCTCTACTAAAAAATACAAAAAAACTAGCCAGGCGAGGTGGCGGGCACCTGTAGTCCCAGCTACTCGGGAGGCTGAGGCAGGAGAATGGCGT
>NW_012105455.1:6430-6838 GCF_000951045.1 Mandrillus leucophaeus
TTTTTTTTTTTTTTGAGACAGAGTTTCCCTCTTGTCTCCTAGGCTGGAGTGCAATGGCATGATATTGGCTCACAGCAACCTCCACTTCCCGGGTTCAAGCGGTTCTCCTGCCACAGCCTCCTGAGTAGCTGGGATTACAGACGCATGCCACCACACCTGGGTAATTTTGTATTTTTAGTAGAGACGGAATTTCTCCATGTTGGTCAGGCTGGTCTTGAACTCCCGACCTCAGGTGATCCGCCCACCCTGGCCACCCAAAGTGCTGGGATTACAGGTGGGAGCCACCATGCCAAGCCCCAAAAGATTTTTTCTTCAAAAAGTTCTATCACATTGTTGATCTTATTCATAAAACAACTGTTCCGCCAGGCGTGGTGGCTCAAGCCTGTAATCCCAGCACTTTGGGAGGCC
>NW_012105456.1:0-704 GCF_000951045.1 Mandrillus leucophaeus
TAGCCAGGATGGTCTCGATCTCCTGACCTCGTGATCCGCCCGTCTCGGCCTCCCAAAGTGCTGGGATTACAGGCTTGAGCCACGGCGCCCGGCCCAGCAGAACTTTCTTCTAATAATTTTCTTTTTTTCCAAGACAGGGTCACTCTCTGTCTCCCAGGCTGCAATGGAGTGGTGCGATCATAGCTTACTGTAGCCTCCAACTCTTGGGCTCAAGCTATCTTCCTGCCTCAGCATCCCAAGTAGCTGGGACTACAGACATGTGCCACCAGGCCTGGCTTCAGTGAACATTTATTGAGGACCTGCCATGTGAGGCCCCAGACTGGGCATATTTTGGAGAATACAGAGATGAGGAAGTCATCGTTCCTGTCTTTAGAAGGAACAGTCTGGTTAGGAAGATGAGATGCATTCATGCCTATTGCTGTAAAGGAAGAGTTCTGAGTGATTTCAGACCAGGAAGATATTTCTTCTCTTTTTTTTTTTTTTTTTTTTTGTGGCGGGGGTGCCAGGGACGGAGTCTCGCTCTGTCACCCTAGCTGGAGTGCAGTGGCATGATCTCGGCTCACTGTGATCTCCACCTCGCAGGTTTAAGGAATTCTTCTGCCTCAGCTTCCCGAGTAGCTGGGACTACAGGCGAGCACCACCATGCCCGGCTAATTTTTGTATTTTTAGTAGAGATGGGGTTTTACCATATTGGCCAGACTGGT
>NW_012105456.1:5019-5888 GCF_000951045.1 Mandrillus leucophaeus
TGCAGGTGCTGAGCCCTTCCTCTTTATGTGTATTATCTTAGTCCTCCTGACAAGTGTAGAGAAGAGGCAATCGTGCCCATCTTACAGATGAAGAAACTGAAGGTCAGAGGGGAACAGTAGCTTGCCCACAGATACTCAGTTAGCGCTTTACTGTGTCCAGATTGGAGCCCAGGTCCATACGGCCTCCAAGCCTGTGCTCCTAATTTCCTTGCCTAAGTGCCTCTCACAGTACACTCATTTGCTGAGGAGCTTTTCTAGGGAAGCTTCCCTGGCCATCCTCGGCCCGTGAGAGCCTTTTATCTACTTTATTTTAAAATTTAAAAAAATATATATATATATTTTTTTGAGACAGAGTTTCGCTCTGTTGCCCAGGCTGGAGTGCAATGGCGTGATCTCAGCTCACTGCAACCTCTGCCTCCCGGGTTCAAGCGATTCTCCTGCCTCAGCCTCCCAAATAGCTGGGCTTATAGGCATGCACCATCACGTCTGGGTAATTTTGTATTTTTAGTAGAGATGGGGTTTTACCATGTTGGTCAGGCTGGTCTCAAACTCCTGACCCCAGGTGATCCACCCACCTCTGCCTCCCAAAGTGCTGGGATTACAGGCATGAGCCACCGCACCTGGCCTTATATCTTTTTTTAACCCTCTGCCCAAACCCAGGTTATGGCCTCCTCTGTCTTCATGCAGAAGGCCCAAACCCCACTCTAGGACATGAACTTTCTACATTTTGGCCCAACCAAGGCTCCAGGCCAAAGCTGCCAACTGGACGTCCGTGATGTGACCCCTATAACACAGGCATTATCTGTGACTTTCCATGTAGGTTGCATTGTTTGCAAATGGGAGTCTATGCCACTCTCTGCCATCTCTTT
>NW_012105457.1:0-255 GCF_000951045.1 Mandrillus leucophaeus
ATTCTGATGTTTCACCATATTTGATGCCCTCTGACTCATAAATTCGGTACAATCCCTCCCCAACATATGCACTCACAAAAGAGAAATATACATGTATATATATATAAAAAGAGAGAAATGTATATTGTTTATGAATGTGTTCGTGTATATATGTACATATATACATAATGTGTTTATGTATATATGCACATATATAAATAAATGTGTTTATATATGTATATATACATAAACACTTTTATGTATATATGTACATAT
>NW_012105457.1:4760-6794 GCF_000951045.1 Mandrillus leucophaeus
CACTTTTATTTTCTCTGGAAGATTTTATTTTAATTGCCTCTATTTAAAAACTATTGTGTACTTGAGTCATTTTATTTTTAAAGCCCATTCTAAGAAACTTAACCATTCAATGAAGTTAATTTACTTAACTTTATTGGCATCTCTGATATATTCGAACTTCTGTCATTTTGTTGGCAAGTTTTCTATTTTTCTTTTATTTGTTTTTTAGCTGCCTTGCTCATTAATTTGTTTTCTGATTTGCTAGAGTATATATTTGTTTCTTACTATTTTTGTTGAGACAATATAATGTTTATGACTTCTCACTATAAAGGATAAAAATTTTATCTCAATATTTTCAATCTTTGTAAAGTTAATATACAGTGATGTACTTAATCTATTAGTACATAATTTTTGCTTTAATAATACAGTTCTTTTTTCAGCAATAACTTTTGGATTAGTCATCATCAAGTAAAATACAAACACTCCAATAGAAATATAGATATCATTCAGAAATGGGCAATTTATAAAAGAACAAATTTCTACTAATGATATCACAATTACAAATTCCATGTGTAAATACGAGCATGTTAATTATTACCTGTTAATTAAAATATGTATTTTTTAATTACAGGAATTATCTTTAAAGGGAAGAGGGAGAAATTAATTTTTACATCTATTCTTGGGTATCTTTCTGGTGAGAATTAGTATCAAAAGCCTTTGAAATGATCACCTGTTCCGACCTAGAATTTCTACTTCTAAGAGTTATCCAATGAGAATAATGGCACCTATATGAATAAACACACCAAAACAATCAAACAGTATTTATAATAATGAAAAAAAAACTATTTAAATATCCCACAATAAGAATATCTATCATTTATCAAGGACTTGCTATGTGACATACATATAATTTTATACATAATTTTTACAACAACCTAGGGAGGTAGGTGCCATTAATATTCTTGTTTTATAGATTTGAAAACTGATACATATGACTAGTAATGGCTCATGCCCAATTGGAACCCAGGCAGCCTAGTTCCAGAATCTGGGCTTTAACCAGTGATACAACAGCTGCTTCTCAACAATGGCCAATTTAATTTAATTTAGTCAGTCTAAACAATATGAGATTAATCGCCTTCATTCCATTCTATACTCATACAATGGAATAATCTACTTCTATGCTTGGGTTCCTGACTTTGATTAGCTTCTAATTTGGTTTGATCTATGAGTACAGTCTCAAAAAATATGCATGAGGGTTACAGTTTCTGAGTCACATCATTGTCACCTTTATAAAAAACCAACAATCTGGTTGGATATTAAATATTTGGGACACAATCATTTCTTCGCAAAACTTGATGTATGTTTCCCCATTGTAATTTAGCACTTTATGTTGTGTTATGAATTTAATGTTTTAAAGTTGTGAAAATTTTTGGACCAAAAAAAGACTAAATTTATTCTGTTTATATATGAAATTATTTTCAGGAATGTATTCTTCCTTTTTGTCATCAAATACTTTCTTTTATGCTCAGTATCTTTCAATGTCACTGAATGATCATCTATCTGGTTTTGGTTTTAACCTAGAATTGGAACGAGATTTTATAGGACCTCATGCTTCCATATAGCTTAGAGAGGTGGGATGAGCGTCTTCCCTCCAGTGTCTTTTTCTCAATACCTTCACAACTTTGCAGTATGAAAACAAAGTTCAGGTTAATAAGTACAGCCTAATTGCAAAGCCTAAGCATCAGTGAACCTCTCCAGGGTTGCTGGATAAAGAAAGAATTACTCTGACACTTATGATCAGATATTCTAAGAGTATGGATGCATTTGGAGTCAATTTTGAGCAATTTAATGAATGAAAAACTACATTTCTATTTTTTCTAGCAGTTTTGTGTTTCCAGTTTTATTTTCAATTTTCCCTCTAACTAAACTTTCTGTATATCTGTGTTCACTTTTCCTCTTTCAGCTAGTTGTATGCCTTAGAATATCAATTTTGGGAAGAGGTAGCAGAATTTTTTTCTGTCCCGTAAAATGTCTTTACTATATATGAGGGAATCA
>NW_012105458.1:0-2060 GCF_000951045.1 Mandrillus leucophaeus
CTTTTCTTTCTTTCTTTTTTTTTTTTGAGATGGAGTCTCGCTCTGTCGCCCAGGCTGGAGTGCAGTGGCACGATCTTGGCTTGCTGCAACCTCCGCCTCCCGAGTTCAGGCCATTCTCCTGCCTCAGCCTCCCCACTAGCTGGGACTACAGGCACCCGCCATCAAACCCAGCTAATTTTTTGTATTTTTAGTAGAGACGGGGTTTCACTATGTTAACCAGGCTGGTCTCAATCTCCTGACGTCGTGATCTGCCTGCCTCAGCATCTCAAAGTGCTGGGATTACAGGTGTGAGATACCACGCCCGCCCATCCTCTTTTTTTGTGGGGGGGGATGGAGTTTCTGTCTTGTCGTCCAGGCTGAAGTGCAATGGCACAATCTCAGCTCACCGCAGTGTCCACCTCCCGGGTTCAAGTGATTCTCCTGCCACAGTGCCCTGAGTAGCTGGAATTACAGGCATGTGCCACCACACCACAAACAAATAAACAAAAAACCCACCAAAAAATCCAACAGAATAATCCTTAATAAATGGGTCACTTTTAACATGAAAAATTATTTATAGCAATTTTTGTATTTTTAGTAGAGATGGTGTTTCGTCACATTGGCCAGGCTGGTCTCGAACTTCTGACCTCCGGTGATCCGCCCACCTCAGCCTCCCAAAGTGTTGGGTTTACAGGCATGAGCCACTGTGCCCGGTCTGCTTTTTCTTTATTTGTGGTGAGAGCACTTAAGATCTACCCACTTAGTAAATTTCAAGTATACAATACAGCCCGCTTCTATGCCAATGAAAATGAAACAGGAAAATGGTATTAGTGGTCATGGAACCTACAGAAGCTGGCAAGAAATTTCCGAGATGAATTGAAATCAGTCCAGTTTAAGAGAAGGGATAGGTTCTTTCCTGCTGAAATTAGCAGATGGTCTCGCAAGCGATGCACATTTTCTAGATCATATTGATGGCTACTGCTCTGTAGCCCATAGATTCTCAATAAAAGTTTATAATGGAAATGGACATAAAAAGCATTCCATGTAAAATTTAAAAAGCAGCTAATTTAATATGAAATGAAAATACTTTCAAACTAAAGAGAACATAAAACTTCTTTCAATAAATACATTGAATAATAAAATAGATAATTTCCAGTAACCATTAGGGAGCAATAATAAAAAAAAACTAAGATGAGGAAGGGAAACATTTGAGCTGAGTCATAGATGTTCTGTTAAGCACTATGGTGTGCAGATAATAAAAGTGGACTTGACGAACCAAATCAAGTATCACTAAATGCAATTGAGGATAAATGTTAAGTCCCTTGATTTGTCAGAAAAAAATCAGCTGCAGAAGTATGGGGGGCTAGAAATATTAATAACTTGGCACTTAGGTGTCAAATAGGCTTTATCTGTGTGTCAGCTGTCAGTGGCTGATTAAAGATTGTGTTGAAAAGGAACCTGAGGCCGGGCGCAGTGGCTCAAGCCTGTAATCCCAGCACTTTGGGAGGCCGAGACGGGCGGATCACGAGGTCAGAAGATGGAGACCATCCCAGCTAACATGGTGAAACCCCGTCTCTACTGAAAAATACAAAAAAACTAGGTGGGCAAGGTGGCAGGCACCTGTGGTCCCAGCTACTCGGGAGGCTGAGGCAGGAGAATGGCGTAAACTCGGCAGGTGGAGCTTACAGTGAGCCGAGATCCGGCCACAGCACTCCAGCCTGGGCGACAGAGCGAGATTCTGTCTCAAAAAAAAAAAAAAAAAAAAAAAAAAAGAAAAGGAACCTGAGAATACTTTTACCTTTCGGGTGTTAAAAGAAAAACCTAGGCCAGGTATGGTGGCTCATGCCTGTAATCCCAGCACTTTGGGAGGCCAAAGCGGGCAGATCACCTGAGGTCAGGAATTCGAGACCAGCCTGGCCAACATGGCCAAACCTCGTCTCTACTAAAAATACAAAAATTAGTTGGGTGTGGTGGCTTGTGCCTGTAATCTCAGATACTTGGGAGGCTGAGGCAGAAGAATCGCTTGAACCCAGGTGGCGGCGGTTGCAGTGAGCCAAGATAGCACCATTGCACTCCAGCCG
>NW_012105458.1:3761-4075 GCF_000951045.1 Mandrillus leucophaeus
GGTTCAAATGATCTTCCTGCCTCATCCTCCCGAGTAGCTGGGATTACAGGGACATCCCATCTCATCTGGCTAATTGTTGTATTTTAGTAGAGATGGGATTTTTCCATGTTTGCCAGGCTGGTCTCGAACTCTTGAGCCCAGGTGATCTGCCTGCCTTGGCCTCCTAAAATGCTGGGATTACAGGCATGAGCCACTGCGCGTGGCTCTTGTCAACATTTTAATCAAAGACTTGGATGAGTATAAATAAAGTCTACTTATCAAATTTGTAAATAACATGAAGTTGCAGGGGGCTGTAAATATATGGCATCATAATT
>NW_012105459.1:0-428 GCF_000951045.1 Mandrillus leucophaeus
CAAAAACAAGAAATGGGGAAAGGATTCCCTATTTAATAAATGGTGCTGGGAAAACTGGCTAGCCATATGTAGAAAGCTGAAACCAGATCCCTTCCCTACACCTTATATGAAAATTAATTCAAGATGGATTAAAGAATTAAATGTTAGACCAAAAACCATAAAAACCCTAGAAGAAAATCCAGGCAATACCATTCAAGACATAGGCATGGGCAAGGACTTCATGTCTAAAACACCAAAAGCAATGGTAACAAAAGCCAAAATTGACAAATGAGATCTAATTAAACTAAAGGGCTTCTGCACAGCAAAAGAAACTACCATCAGAGTCAACAGACAACCTATAGAATGGGAGAACATTTTTGCAATCTACTCATCTGACAAAGGGCTAATATCCAGAATCTACAAAGAACTCAAACAAATTTACAAGAAAA
>NW_012105459.1:4908-7051 GCF_000951045.1 Mandrillus leucophaeus
CCCATGTTATTTATGGGATTCCAACAGGGCTGCCTTGCCAACCTTCAACCCAAGATTGGGCATGTATCACAGCCTGGCCAATCTGTATATTCCAGCCTGTTGACCTGGAAAGAACCTACTGCTTATTTTGCCTTCCCTTCCTAACATTTTAATTCTGATTAAATAAATTAAAATAAACTTTAAAGGCATCCTTGAAGGGGAAAAGATGTCAGATGCCAACAACCAGACAGCCTGGGGCCAGAGGGAGGACCGGGTTATCTGCAGAAGAGACAATAGAACCTTGTAATTCATGATGGTTGACTCCCTAGAATTAGTGTAGGTACTGTAACTGCCCAATGGAAGGTCCAGGTAGACCAAGTTGATCCAGAGGCCCAGTCAATGCACATTTGTGTGTGAATTACTAGGAAACAGAGAGGCTCTCTTTCCACTGAAATTGTTAGGTATAAGAACAATACATGCTTGGAACTTCTGAGTGTCATTATGGGGAGAGGGTCTACTGAAACATAAAACCAGCTCAGAGGAAAGGAAAGCTGAGAGATGAAATGAGGAAGAGGCAGAAAGGGAAGAGAAGAGAGTAAGAGGGTCAGATAAGGCTGATGATGTTGGAGTCTGATGTAAGCACAAGAAAATCTTTACTGGTTAAACCACTGAGATTTTGGAGTTGTTATAGCAGTCAATATACCCTGGGGAACACACCCAGAAACATACATAGTAACAGAGTTCAATGTACCCCTCTGCCCAGTGGTTTGAGGGCACTGGATGGTTTCCTTAATCTATGTTTCCACATTAGAAAGTAGTTAAGGGCATACTTTTTGGAGGAAGTTTATTAAATTAAAAAAAAAAAACTACAAATGAGTAATTATAAAAATATAATTTCACTCTTTTCATTATTTACCACAAAAATTTAAAAATACCAATATACAGACAAGCGCAAGTGAACTGGAAAAGAGCTAAAAATTTTATAAAAGACAAATCTAAACTCAAGAATATATGAGCAGTGACGTACACCACATCCTCTCAAGTGAGTTCAGAAAGCATATTCCATGCTGGACAGGTTTCTTTCCAGGTCAGTTTTTATTGGCACCACACCTGGAAAGCTCCCTAAGCCAAAGTTCTTATGTGTCAGGATCTTCCTAGACCTCCCTTTGAAAGCATTTCTCATAAAAGAACTCTCACCAGACAGGCTGACTTATTGTAGGCGCAAAAATCATAAATGCCTCTCATAGGCCCCATGGAGCTTGGAAAAAAAAGATCTGCTAATGAAAACAAAGCATTACAAAAACGGAAAAGTGGCACCTAGTGGCCACTTAGCAGCTTTTCTTTATGGCTTCTAGTTAATCATAGATGTCGTCTAGTTAGTCATAGATGTCGGCCTCTCTGCCCATAGCATTGTGCTCGGCAAGTACGAGTCTCCAATTCCAGAGCCCAGCAATGACCTGCCCGAGGGGGAGATACCTCTCGGCAGCATGATCTGAACCCGGACACTACTAAACATGGTCTGGTAACTAAATATTGGCTATTTCTTGTAGCTGTGCCCCAGATTTTATGGAGATTCCTTAATGACTATGATGACAAAGACCTCCTTTTCTGTCGTAACACTGTAAACACTTCCCTTTAAATTCCATTTATTAACCAAAAGTCTCTATTCTGTACTTTCCTGTTTGTCTTTCTGTTTCACAACAGATTTCTAAATTTGGTGATGACCATATAACTCATTTCATTTGATTCCAAGTATCATCCTGTAATAAAATATCTGATATTTTAAAGTTTATCATTTTCAAAAGTTTAAATTTGGTAACATGGATAGAGACTTGTTATTTGATCTTACAGATTCAAGGATCAATAAATAATTGTTCTTCAAACATGGTACTTAAGGAAAAATATTCTTATGGTATAAACTTTGGTCTACTTCAATAGTAACCACTTAATATAATGTTCTAGAGCAGCGCTGTCCAATAGAAATACAATCTGAGCCACATGTATAATTTTATTTTCTTCTAGCCACATTAAAAAAGTAAAAAGATACAAGAATTTTAATGTTTTATTTAATTCAGTATATCCAAAATATCATTTGAACATGTAATTAATAGAAAATTATTAATGTGATATTTTACATTCTTTTGGTAATACTAGTCTTCAAAAT
>NW_012105460.1:0-327 GCF_000951045.1 Mandrillus leucophaeus
CACAGAGTTACATCTGTATTTCGTGGATCTCTTTGCTAGCCTTTTTTCTGTGGAATGTGAGAACAGATATTTCGGATCCCTTTGAAGACTATAGTGCCAAAGGAAATGTACTCCCATAACAAAGAGATAGAAGCTTTCTGAGAAACTTCTTTGTGTTTTGTGAAATCATCTCAGAGAGTTACACCTTTTCCCTCAAAAAGCCTATCGCTAAGACAGTTCTTGAGGAATTGGCAAAGTGATATTTGGAAGCCCTTTCAGGGCTACGGTGAAAAAGGAAATATCCTTACATGGCTTCCTGAGAAACTGTTCTGTGATGTGTGACTTGCA
>NW_012105460.1:377-930 GCF_000951045.1 Mandrillus leucophaeus
AACAGATATTTCGGATCCCTTTGAAGACTATAGGGCCAAAGGAAATATCTTCCGATAACAAAGAGAAACAAGCATTCTGTGAAACTTCTTTGTGTTCTGTCAAATCGTCTCACACAGTTACAGCTTTCCCCTCAAGAAGCCTTTAGCTAAGACAGTTCTTGTGGAACTGTTAAAGTGATATTTGGAAGCCCGTAGAGGGCTGTGGTGAAAAAGGAAATATCCTTAGATGAAATGTGGAAAGAAGCTTTCTGAGAAACTGCTTAGTGTTCTGTTAATTCATCTCACATAGTTACATCTGAATTTCCTGGATCTCTTTGCCAGCATTATTTCTGTGGAATCTGAGAACAGATATTTCGCATCCCTTTGAAGACTATAGAGAAAAAGGAAATATCCTCCGATAGCAAAGAGAAAGAAGTTTTCTGAGAAACTTCTTTGTGTTCTCTGAAACCATCTCACAGAGTTACAGCTTTCCCCTCAAGAAGCCTTTAGCTAAGACAGTTCTTGTGGAATTGATGAAGTGAAATTTGGAAGCCCGTAGAGGGCTAAGATGAAA
>NW_012105461.1:0-3229 GCF_000951045.1 Mandrillus leucophaeus
GCAAACCAAAGGCACAATGAGATATTTCACTTCAGTTAAATGGCTTTTATCAAAAAGACAAAAAAAATTAATGAATGTTGCTGAGGATGTGGCAAAAGGGGAATGCTTGTACACTGTTGGTGGGAGTGTAAATAAGTACAAATACTGTGGAAAAGAGTAAGGAATTTCCTCAAAAAACTAAAAACTAAAAATAGAACTACTATGTGATCCAGCAATCCCACTGCTGGATATATATCCAAAGACAGGAAATCAAGGTATCAAAGAGAGAGCTGCACACCAACACTTACTACAGCACCATTCACAATAGCTAGGATATAAAATCAACCTAAGTATACATCAACAGATGAATGGATAAAGACAGTGTGGTATATGTACACAATAGAATATTACTCAGCCATTAAAAAGAATGAAATCCTGTCATTTGTGGCAACATGTGTGAGCTTGGATGTCATTATATTAAGTGAAATAAGCCAGGCATAGAAAGACAAATATCACATGTTTTCACTTACATATGAGAGCTTAAAAAGTGGATCTCACAGAGATAGAGAGTAGAATGGTGCTTAACAGAGTTTGGGAAGGGTACGTTGGATGGGGTAGAATGAAGAGAGGTTGATTAATAGGTATAAAATTACACTTAAATAGAAGGAATAAGTTGTAGTGTTCGATATTACAGTAGGGTGACTATAGTTAACAATAATTTATTGTGTAATTCAAAATAACTAGAAGAGTGGAATTGGAATGTTCCTAACAGAAATAATAAGTTTTTGAGGTGATGAATATCCCAGTTACCCTAATTTGATCATTACACATTGTATGCTTGTATGAAAATATCACATGTACCCCCTAAATATGCACAACTATTATGTATCCATAAAAATTGTAAAAATTAGCCCTTGGCATGTGAAGGCACTTTTTAGAGCAAAGACTCTTAAGTTAAATACTTGAGTGGGTGCTGTCATTAAAATGCCTGGCAATTACCAGAATCACTTGAACATGTGAGTTACTGGGCAAAAGAGCATATGAATGACTAGTGAAGCATTCACAGCTGTTGGTACAAGAATAATATACATAACTAACCTGGGTTTTCCATCGACATGAAGACAGTTTCTCCTGAGAATGGGAATAGGGTAAGTGTGTCTTCATAGACCATTTTGTGTTTGAAGGTATATCCAGAGAAGAAGACAGAAAGGAAGTCAGTCTGTGCTCCAATGCTTAGAATGTACCAGTATGCCACCTCATGCAAACAAACTGACAACTGCAGACTATCAAAAACATAGCCATTGATGCCTGCGAAAACAATGGGGAAAAGAGATTTAGTCATATCACAGATTTAGTATTTTGGATTGTGATTGTCATGATACAATTAGGAATTATTGTACGTTATGCCCATTATCTTATTCCCAGGAAGAGATATTATGTCTTCAAAAAAAGTAGATTGTTAATAATCAGTTGGGCCACAATCCCAATGTGAGGAGATAGTCATAAACCATCATGATAAAGATTAATTTGGATGTTTTATGGGGGGCATTTTGATGAGTAGCAGGATGTTTGCATGGTCTTAAAGTATATCCCTTCAAACCATTTATTAATTGCAAGGGTGAAAATGGTAACTACACAGAGGAGAAACCAGAAAAAAAACCTCTGGGTGCTTAAAGTTACCTTAAAGTTATCAAGGTCCAGATTCAAGGAAATTAAAGAAGCAGGACAAGTAGTTACTTGTACTAGATCCCTGTACCTCAAGGAAGAAATGCCATAAATGACAGCATTGGTTGATACAACTGGAATACCAGCTGTAAATTACAGAAATGTGTTTTATCATTTTGAAGTGTCTGTAATTTCATAACATCATTCTGTTTATGTAAAAGAATATCTTTATTCACAGGAAATGTGCATTAAAGTATTGAGAGGTAAAGGGGTGTGATGTCTGTAACCCATTTTCAAATGGAAAATAAGTAACAGAAGTGTGTATATAAGAAAAGAAAATCAAAAACAAAATTGCAAAATGTTAAACATTTGTGAATCTGGGTAAAGGGTATATGCAAGTTCCCTGTATTATTCTTGCAACTTTTCTGTACATTTTAAATTATTTCAAACTAAAGAGCTAAGCAAAAGTAACATTGGCCTTAGACTATAAAGGGAATTGTTTCTGAAAGCCTCTTCCACACATCCATCCATCCATCCATTCAATAAACACTTGTCTACTCTGTTACTAGGTACTGTGTAAGATGGTTGCCCACAAACCACTAAGCAATACTCAGACATTGGCTTAGTATAACTAATTAATAATTGAAGTTTTTTCCTATACAGCATTAAGAGATATTATAAAGCTATTATAATTAAAGATGCAGTCTTATTGCAGAATAGATAAATATATCAAACAGAATATAGAGTCCAGAAACTGACAAGATACAAGTGGAAACTTAATATATAATAAGTTGAAACTTAATATATAATAAAGGCAGCATCTCCAACCAGTACAGTAAAAAAATGAGCTATTTGGTAAATGATAATAGAATATATGACTATCCACTTGGAAAAAATAGATTCCTCTTCGTTTCACATAGCTAACAAAAATAAACTCCTTTTAAATTAATCTGAATTTGGCCTAAGGGTACCTTTGCACTTGAGTCCTTGCACAGCAAAGTTGCAGCCTGGTTTGGTTGATGAACTAACTGAAAGCCTAATTTAGGAATATGCTTTTATAACAAACAGCTCAGTCTCAACCGACTATAGCAGCTGAACTTCCATCAATTGCAGGCGACCAACACCTTCAAATAAGGCAAAAATGCCCAACTGTAATCACTTAAGATGTCTCTAAACCTCACTTCCAATTTCTATCCATACTACGTTGCTGGTTGCTGTTCTGTATTTGGTTCTGAGGGCTATCTGATTCTAGAACCATGTATAAAAGCCAATTATAATCTTTAAAGTACGTTTGTTGTATTTTTGCCTTTTGACACTCCACATGGATTAAATAATTACATGTCTTTTGTAAAATATGTACACACTACTTTTGGCTGCTGTACTAGTCTGCTAGGGCTGCCATAACAATACACCACAGACTGGGAGGCTTAAATAACAGGAATGTGTTTTCTCACAGTTTTGAACACTAAAATTCCAAGATCAAGGTGTTGGCAGGTTTGGTTTTTACTGAGGCCTCTCCTTGGCTTGGTCTTTCCTCTGTGCATATGCATCCCTGGTGTCTCTGTGTGTATACATTTCCCCCTCC
>NW_012105462.1:0-503 GCF_000951045.1 Mandrillus leucophaeus
TCACCATGTTGGCCAGGATGGTCTCGATCTCCTGACTTTGTGATCCGCCCGCCTCGGCCTCCCAAAGTGCTGGGATTACAGGTGTGAGTCACCGCGCCTGGCCTTCATCTCCTCTTATAGTTGAACTTGAAGCCCTGTCTTGGGATGCAATGAACTTCTTTAATCTTGCACTCAGGGTAGAAAATTGAGAGATTAGAGAATTTATCTTTATTCCTGGAGTCAGTCTTTAAAAAAAATTATTTGTTTTTAAGCTTTATTAAGGTACAATTGATATACAACAACTACACATATTTAATGTATACATTTTGCTGGATTTGGATATATGTACACATCCGAGTGATATGATTTGGACGTTTGTCCCCTCCAAATCTCAAGATGAAGTGTGACCTCCAGTGTTGGAAGTGGGGTATAGTGGGAGGTATTAGATCATGGGAGTGGATCCCTCATAAATAGTTTAGTGCCATCCTCGTGGTAATGAGTGAGTCCTTGCTCAGTTATTTCAC
>NW_012105462.1:2184-3655 GCF_000951045.1 Mandrillus leucophaeus
AGGGTGGGTGGATCACCTGAGGTCAGGAGTTTGAGACCAGCCTGGCCAACATGCCAAAATCCCGTCTCTACTAAAAATGCAAAAAATTAGTTGGGTGTGGTGGCAAGCACCTGTAATCCCAGCTGCTTGAGAGGCTGAGGTGGGAGAATTGCTTGAACCTGGGAGGCGGAGGTTGCGGTGAGCCAATATTGCACCATTTCACTCGCGACTCTGTCTCAAAAAAAAAAAAAAAAAAAAAAAGGATACCTTAATTTTTTTTCGCCTTAGAAAATTGTGAGCAGAAACGCTTTATGTTTACTTTTAAGCAAACAAAGTAAAAAATGCCAAATACAGCTTTAAATCCTACGGGATTTTTTTCTGAGGAATTTTAAAAGGGATTCTTCTGAGGTTGTGCTGATAAAGAGGGGGAAGGCAGGACCAATGGCTGGGAGCATTCACCAGGTGCTGGCACTTACAGGAAGCATTTTCTTTAATCTTCACAACAGCCTGGGATGCTTCGCTGGGGAGGAAAATGTGGCTAAGGGAGTTTGGGTAATTTTCTCAAGCCATGCATAACAGAGTTGGGATGTAAACCCCAATTCTGCAGTCTTCAAAGCTCACACTTGTTCTACCAGCCCCATTTCAAACATAACTGTTTTTTTTTTTTAGGGGAAAAATTCCAGGGCCTTCTGCAAAGGACAGTTTTCTTTCTCAAATCTATATC
Source organism: Mandrillus leucophaeus (assembly GCF_000951045.1). NCBI lineage: Eukaryota > Metazoa > Chordata > Mammalia > Primates > Cercopithecidae > Mandrillus > Mandrillus leucophaeus. The sequence goes on from NW_012105462.1 coordinate 2,888, forward strand.
TTACGTGGGTGCTTAGGAGGCCAGACAGAGGCCTTTGACCTTGACCATCAGCTATGCGATCTCTAGAGGGAAGATATGGCGGGATAGCCAAATGGCTACATTTCAGCCAAATCCTCCTCTAAGGGAGATTGGAATTTAGAGCTCTATCGCACCTATTTATCAATTCTTTGACGTGTCTCTGAAGAGGCCAGGCAAGTAGTAATTAAAGATCCACTGAGGTAGTTAGGATGTCGTCTTAGCTGCCTCTTGGGAGTGATTAGGCATTAAGTAGGGCATTGCTGGTACATAATTGATGTTATGGACAAGGACCCAGGAGTGCTCCAGTCCTGCTCTGCCTATCACCCCCACCCCTCAGAGAGTATCTAGAGCAACTTTACACCTAGTTTAGGAGCAGAATTGGAATTAAAGCACCTTGTTGTTCATATCTTGGCAAGTATCTTTGTAGTTTTTAGTAAAAGTTTCGCCAAACCACCTTCTTCTCCCCAAATCTAAATGAGGGACTGGAATACCTGCACGGGATTGGTAGAAAAGAGAGATACCCCGTCCCTATAAGAAGTTCACTCCCCCACCAAGGCCACTGAGTGGAAGAGAAAAGAAGCTGGCTGATCTGCCCTAAGGGACCAGGCGTGTCAGGAGACACACGAGAGTGAAGAGAAACCCTTTAAGGCAGCAGTCCCCAACCTTTTTGGCACCAGGGACTGGTTTCATGGAAGACAAATTTTCCATGGACTGGGGTAGGGGGTGGGTAGTTTTGGGAGATTCCAGTGC
>NW_012105463.1:0-1745 GCF_000951045.1 Mandrillus leucophaeus
CAGGATGGTCTCCATCTCCTGACCTCGTGATCCGCCCGTCTCGGCCTCCCAAAGTGCTGGGATTACAGGCTTGAGCCACCGCGCCCGGCCGCCTGGCTAATTTTTTTGTATTTTTAGTAGAGACAAGGTTTCGCCATGTTGGCCAGGCTGGTCTCCAACTCCCGGCCTCCCAAAGTGCTGGGATTACAGGTGTAAGCCATTGCACCTGTTTCTCATGATTTTAATTTGCATTTTGCACACTTTAAAAAGTAATGTGTTAGGATTCTCCACAGAAACAGAACCAATAGGAGGTATATTAATATTTCTAGAAAGAGATTTATTGTAAGCTATTGGCTCACTCGATTATGCAGGCTGAGAAGTCTCACAATCTGCGTTGTGCAAGCTGGCGACCCAGGAAAGCTGGTAGTGCAGTTTGCAGGACTTGAATGCAGAAGTGCTGAGGGTATTGATTCCAGTTCAAGTCAGAAAGCCTCAGAACCAAGAACAGTGAGTGCAGAAGCCCTACGTCCCAGCTCAATCAGGCAGAGAGCAAAGTCAACTTTCCTCCACTTTTTTGTTCTATTCAGGCCTTCAACTGATTGGATGATGCCCATGCACATTGGAGAGGGCCGTCTCCTTTACTAGGTTCACCAATTCAAATGCTAATCTTTTCTGGAAACATTCTCACAGACATGCAGAAATTTTTTTTTTTTTTTTTTTTTTTTTTTGAGACAGAGTCTCACTGTCACCCAGGCTGGAGCGCAGTGGCACAATCTCGGCTCACTGCAAGCTCTGCCTCCCAGGTTCCCACCATTCTCCTGCGTCAGCCTCCCGAGTAGCTGGGACTACAGGCCCCTGCATGAAAAAGGAAGCAATGATGGCAATGAAACCACTGGCATCCATTTATGTAACCAACCAACATCCATCTATGTAAAAAACAAAAAGCTTAATTGCAAGCACTTTTTTTCTCCATACATTGTTTGTTGTACAATTTATGTTATCCAAAAAAGAATTAGTTTTGTCTATTCTCAATCTTCATGTAAACAAAATTATCCAGTGTGTACACTTTTGTGTCTGAGTTCTTTTGCTCAGCATGTTTTTGTGACTTGCTTATATGGTTGTGTATATCAGTGGTTTGTTCTTTTTATTGCCAATAATACTCCACTGTATGAATATATGATGTTTTTATCCATTCTCCTGTTGAACACCTGGCTGTTTATAGTTTTTAACTATTATGAATAAAGCTACTATAAACATTCTTATATAGGTCTTTTTGTAGACATATTTGTATTTCTCTTGAATAAATACCTAGGAGTAGAATTTCTGGGCCATAAAGTAGAAGTATGTTTAACTTTTAAAGAAACTAAGTTTTCAAACGTGATTGTACCATTTTATATTCCCACCACCAAGGTATGAGAGCTCCAGTTGGCCCTTATTTTGCCAATATTTAGTATTGCCGGTCTTTTAGCTTTTGGTTGGTTTTGTAGTGACTTCTCATTATTTTATTTATTTTTTTTTTTTATGTATGTATTTATTTTTTGAGACAGAGTCTTGCTCTGTTGCCCAGGCTGGAGTGCAGTGGCACGATCTCAGCTCACTGGAACCTCCACCTCCCGGGTTCAAGTGATTCTCCTGCCTCAGCCTTCCAAGTAGTTGGGACTACAGGTGTGTGCCACCATGCCTGGCTAATTTTTTTTTTTTTTTTTTTTTGAGACGGAGTCTCGCTCTGCCGCCCAGGCTGGAGTGCAGTGGCCGGATCTCAGCTC
>NW_012105463.1:6215-7583 GCF_000951045.1 Mandrillus leucophaeus
ATTTGCCCTTGACTTTACCCTTGTTGAGCTTTATAGAAGTTACTGGTGATAGTCATGCCTCTAATCCCAGCACTTTGGGAGGCTGAGGCGGGCAAATCACTTGAGGCCAGGAGTTCAAGACCAGCCTGGCCAACATGGCCAAACCCCATCTCTACTAAAGTACAAAAAAAAAACCTAGCTGGGCATGGTGGTGTGTGCCTGTAGTCCCAGCTACTCGGGAGGCTGAGGCAGGAGAATCACTTGAACTCAGCTACTCAGAAGGCTGAGGCGGGGTTTGCAGTGAGCCAGATCATGCCACTGCACCCCAGCCTGGGCAACAGAGCAAGATTCTGTCTCAAAAAAAAAAAAAAAAATTTAAACATAGAATTACCATACAACTCAGCAATTCTACTCCTCCTGGGTTTATACCCAAAAAATTGTAAACATAGGTTCACACAAAAAATTGTACATGAATGTTGATAGCAGCATTATTAGTGATAGCCAAAAACCAGAAACAACCCAAATGTTCCTTCAGCTGATGAGTTGATTAATAAAATGTGACATATCCATACAATGGAATATTATTTGACAATGAAAAGGACTGAAGTAATGATACGTGCTGACATGAATGAACCTTCAGAACATTCTAAGGGAAAGAAGCCAGTCCCAAAAGACCATATATTACATGATTTAATATGTATGAAATATTTAGAAAGAGAGTTCTGTGGAGAGAAAGTAGATTAGTAGTTTCCTAGGGATGGCAGTTTGCAGGAGGAATGGGAAGTGACTGCTAATAGGTATGGCAGTCACTTTGGGCCTGAGGAAAAATATTCTGAAACTGATTGTGGTGATGGTCACTTAACTTTGTAAATATACTATACTAAAAGCTATGGAATTTGCACTTTAAGCAGATGGATTTCATCTTAATAAAGCTGTTAAGCACTTCCAGTCACCTAAAGACACTATTAAGAGAGTGGGGCCGGGAGTGGTGGCTGACACCTGTAATCCTAGCACTTTGGAAGGCTGAGGCAGGAGGATCCCTTGAGCCCAGTAGTTCAAGACCAGCCTGGGCAATATAAGAAGACTCTGTCTTTTAAAAGAAAGAAATAGGCTGGGTGTGGTGGCTCATGCCTGTAATCTCAGCACTTTGGGAGGCCAAGGTGGGCGAATCACCTGAGATCAGGAGTTCAAGAACAGCCTGGCCAGCATGGTGAAACCCTGTCTCTACTAAAAATACAAAAATTAACCGGGTGTGGTGGTGTGCACCTGTAGTCCCAGCCACTCAGGAGGCTGAGGCAGGAGAACAACTTGAACCCGGCAGGTGGAGGTTGCAGTGAGCTGAGATCGTGCCACTGCACTCCATCCTGGCAACAGAGCGAGACTCCATCT
>NW_012105464.1:0-1926 GCF_000951045.1 Mandrillus leucophaeus
AGTGAGATGAACCCAGTACCTCAGTTGAAAATGCAGAAATCACCGGTCTTCTGTGTCGCTCGCGCTGGGAGTTGGAGACTGGAGCTGTTCCTATTCGGCCATCGATTTCCATTCTTTATGTTTCCTGCTCATCTACTTCCCAAAGACCAGGTCATATCTGATTACCTTACAGTCTATGAATATATTTTTGTGTGTGTGAGGAGTGGGTCTGCGGTAGGAATAAAGTTTGCCTATAGTCATTTTCTATGACGCTCTAAAATTATTCTAAACTCCTCTAATAAAAACTTACAAAGAAACCAGACAAATGTGCATATGGATATGAATATGAACTAGGAAACATCCAGAGGCCTTGGAAAACCCTAAGAGGAGAAGGAATAACTCATGATATGTGGAAATGCCAGTGAGATAGGTGAGCTGGAAAATATATCATCAGTATAAGCCTTAGATATATTTTGCGTAATTGAATAACATTCTTTACAAATAAAAAAGTGAGTGTTTTAATTAGACTTGACAGGTGACAATTAAGTTAAACATAATCTTTTGTTTACAATCACTTTGGGGACAGAAGGAAATTAGAAATTAAAGTTTGTTGGCTGGGCAATGTGGCACACGCCTGTAATCCCAGCACTTTGCGAGGCAAAGGTGGGCGGATCATGAGGTCAAGAGATCGAGACCATCCTGGCCAGTGTGGTGAAACCCTGTCTCTACCAAAAATACAAAAAATTAGCTGGGTGCGGTGGCATGCACCTGTAATCCCAGCTACTCAGGAGGCTGAGACAGGAGAATCATTTGAACCAGGGAGGCAGAGGTTGCAGTGAGCTGAGAATGTGCCACTGCACTCCAACCCGGCAACAGAGCAAGACTCTGTCTCGAAAAAATAAAAATAAAATAAAAAATAAAATAAAAATTAAAAAAAGTTTGTTAGAAGCCATACTGATTACCAACATCTATATGAAGATACACCCTCCAAAAATATCTCCTGTTTATTGTTTCTTTGTTAGAAGAGCGCTTGATTTTAATAATGATGCTACAGAGAATATAATTATTTTTCAATCATATGTTTCCCGGTCAACAATTTTGCAGAAGTAAAACATACTCGTATCTCTAAACTGGAGATAATTTTCATAACACAATGATTGGGGAAAATCTTGATTACATTCCAACGACATTTGGTAAGACTTCCAAATCTTGTGTAAATATTTTGAAAAGCCTGCAAAGTGTCATAGAAAGGAATGTGAAACTCTGATATTACTGGGGTTGAGAGAAGTCACGTTACTGCAAACAAAGCAATATTTGTTAACATTAAATTTGTTAATAGATTGTTAGATGATTGGGAAATGATGTTTTTAAATATGCACATAGAAACATAATAGGTTTTTAAAACATTTGTTTTATTCCATTTCAGGATACTTGTTGGGGTTGTTGGCAAAATATTAACTAACATTTTACAATATGAAATAGTAAGAAATAGCTTCCTGGTTAATATTTTTAATCGACTTTATATTTCAGAACTATTTTAGGTTCACAGCAAAATTGATAGGCAGTATAGAGTTTTCCCATATGTCCTCTGCTCCCACACATGCATAGCCTCCCCTATTTGGTACATTTGATACAACTGATGAACTCACATTGACACATTAGTATAAACAATCTGTCTCCATAGTCCAGAGGCCATAGTTTATGTTATGGTTTACTTTCGGTGTTGTAAACAATATGGTTTTGACAAATGTATAATAACATGAAGCCGCTGTGAAAAGGAAAATTTGAGACAAATTTAGCTGCATTTAATTGAGCAAAGAATAATTCCAGAATTAGACAGCCCTCAGAACCAGTAAAGAGTCAGAAAGCTCCACTGAGCAATGTGGGCAGGCAGTATAAAACAGAAGGGAAGAGAAGGGGAGGGGAGGGGAGGAAAGGGGAGGGGAG
>NW_012105464.1:2149-27592 GCF_000951045.1 Mandrillus leucophaeus
GGGAGGGGAGGGGAGGAGAGGGTGAAAGAGATGTACAGACAACTTGATTGATTTTAGCTGGATATTTGCCCTACATGTACACAGCCTGATCAATTGACCGCCTGTGATTGGCTGAAGCTCAGCTGCTGTCATTGGCTGAGACTCAGCTATTTGTTACAAGAATATATTCTTAAGATAGGTGGAAGTATGTTTACATACTAAGTTAGGTTGCAGTTTGCTATGTAGGGATTCAAAGTATGAAGTCAGCTTTAGGTCAAACTTAGTTTAACAGCGTCATTATAGTATCACACAGAGTAGTTTCACTGCCCTAAGCACACCTGTGTTCCTCTATTTCCTGGTTAATATTTTGATACAAATTGTCTTATGATCATGAATGGATTCCTAATGTTAAACAGGAGATACTTTTACAAATAATATTTTGTTTAGGCTGGGCGCGGTGGCTCAAGCCTGTAATCCCAGCACTTTGGGAGGCCGAGACGGGCGGATCACGAGGTCAGGAGATCGAGACCATCCTGGCTAACACGGTGAAACCCCGTCTCTATTAAGAAATACAAAAAAAAAAAAAAAAAAAAACTAGCCGGGCGAGGTGGTGGGCGCCTGTAGTCCCAGCTACTCCGGAGGCTGAGGCAGGAGAATGGCGTGAACCCGGGAGGCGGAGCTTGCAGTGAGCTGAGATCCGGCCACTGCACTCCAGCCTGGGCGACAGAGTGAGACTCCGTCTCAAAAAAAAAAAAAAAAAAAAAAAAAAAAAATTTTGTTTACTTTGTTTTACAAAAATATCATCTTTACCACAACACATTGATTTAGTTATTATTACCATTTGCAAATAAGGAAACTGAGGCTAAGAGAGGTTAAATAACTTGCACATGGTCACATAGCTCATAAGTAGAGGAGATCAGAATCCAATTCGATAGCTCCAAAAGTTTTAAACACATAGGAGTACTAAGTTCAACTAATCAAATATTTATTAAGTTTCTACTGTATGTAACATTTGCTATTAGGCATTATGGAGGACAAAGAAAAATACCTGGGGTCAGGTGCAGTGGCTCACATCTGTAATCCCAGTGCTTTGGGAGGTCAACGGTGGAGGATCTCTTGAGGCCAGAAGTTTGAGACCAGTCTAGGCAACATATGGAGACTCTAAATCTACAAAAATAATTTAAAAATTAGCCAACCATTGCGGCACATGCCTGTAGTCCTTGCTACTCAGGAGGCTGAGGTGGGAGGATCACTTGAGACCAGGAGTTTGAGGCTGCAGTGAGCTATGTTCATGTTAATGCACTCCAGCCTGGGTAATGGAGTGTTTCTGCATTACTGGAGTTTCCAATCAAGTAGAAGGCAAGTGCACACATTTCTTTATTATAAAGGTCTAAAAGGAGATTGAAAAGTTAGGAAGATGAAAAATGGCAAGTACTTATGCAAACGGGAGTTTTGTTAGTCATCTTGATGAAAACTATATTTAATATAGGACTTGAAGAATATAGATCTTGCATAGGGATTTGATATGAGCTGGGGCATAAAGGGTAGGACATTGCAACCACAGCCTACAATGGGAACAAAGGTCTAGAAGCAATGGTGTCATATCATGGAGATGTAGACATGCAAATCCCCGGAAGCATCTTCCTTTTTTCTTTCCTTCTTTTCTTCCTCTCTTCCCCCATTTATTTATCTACCCGGAACGTGTTTATTTAATATCCACTATGTTTCAGGAACTGAATAGTAAAACACAGGTTGATCCATTCTTAGCATACACACTTTTTTTTTTTTTTTTAATTGGAGGAAGAGGTAGGGATCTGTGATAGAGAATAGCAAGCAAAATTTTATTTTAGATGAGCTGGTCAGGAAGATCTCTTCATGGAAATGGCATTTAAGCTGAGACATGAAAGATGAAAAAGCAGTAATATTGGGAGAATCAGAATGATATTAGGAGGGACTTGCACATTTTCTTTTATTCTATATGCAATAAGCTTTCAAAGATGTTTGAAGAGTCTGATGGTTAATACTGAGTGTCAACTTGATTGGATTGAAGGATGCAAAGTATTGTTCCTGGGTGTGTCTGTGAGGGTGTTGCCAACAGAGATTAACATTTGGGTCAGTGCACTGGAAGAGGCAGACCCACCGTCAGCCTGGATGGGCGCCATCTAATCAGCTACCAGTGTGGCTAGGATAAAATAGGCAGAAGAATGTGGAAGGACTAGATTGGCTATCTCCCGACCTTCATCTTTCTCCCATGCTGAATGCTTCCTGCCCTCGAACATCGGACTCCAAGTTCTTCAGCTTTTGGACTCGTAGTCTTACATAAGTGATTTGCCAAGAGGCTCTCGGGCTTTTGGCCACAGACTGAAGGCTGCTCTGTCAGTTTCCCTACTTTTGAGGTTTTGGGACTTCTTGCTTCTCAGCTCGCAGACAGCATATTGTGGCACTTCACCTTATGATCGTGTGAATCAATACTTCTTAATAAAGTCCCTTTCATACATACATCTATCCCATTAGTCCTGTCCCTCTAGAGAATGCTGACTAATACAAAGAGAGAGAGTATAGTCTAATGGAGGGAGTAGGAATTTGTGCTTGCCCTGAAAAATAAAAAGTCTCCAGGAAATGACACCATAATGGAGCCCAACCTTTCCACCTGTCGCAAATGCCACTTTTTAAAAAAAGACTATCTCCCTTTGGTCAATCTGTAGTGCACTAAATTTGTTGAAGGCTTTGGGCACTAAAAACTAAGCAGAAGAGGCAACTTGATTATAGTAGAGTAGTTTGAATTTAAGCAAAATTCTGTCCTTGAAATATACAGATGTTTTTGTAAAAGAATTTGAAAATTTTGTGGGTTTCTTTGAATAAAGAACCCAGACCCTGCACCCAGTTACTCTCCTTAAGAGCTATTATGACACCTAATTAGTACCATAAAATGGAGAGTACACATGAGATAGATGTGAAGTGAACAATTGCCCACACCAGACCCTGTTATATCTGCTGGTGGAAATGCAGCTATTCCCCCTGGATGAAAGAGGAAACCACGCTCTTTGTGACTGGAGGTTGTTGAACAAAATCAGCAACCTCACTACAACATGATCATGTAAAGTGCTGGGCCTGAAGAAGAACTAATAATAATGGTTAACCATTTGTTCTCCCTTGAGCTCAGTAGCCCATCCTCTCCTCCTCTTTCTACTAGGCTTAGGAAAAGCAGAAGGTAGCTTTAAAGCTTGTTTTCAGGGCCAACATGTTCAATTTTACAGGCTGTGCACTGAGTATATCTAAGGTGTGTCATTCACTTTATTGTTTATATGAATAGTGCCTCCTGAGGTTCTATAGTGTACAACCTATGAATCTATATATGACTTCTTGCTTGATTTGGTTTTACTCATATATTATGGGCCTTTGTGTTGATCATTCATTTTTGCATTCTATGCATTCACTCATTTTGAGTAATACAAACCTAGTATCGGTTTCATCACTCAAGCCACAAAACTGGTTTTTAGATCTATATTTATATACAGGCAACAAATAAAATTATATACATATAGCATATAATTTTATTTATTTCTCACAACAATACTAAGAAGAGAGTTTCTTTTTTATAAACAATGAGATATTTGCAGAGATATGAAGTAACTTCCTAGTGAACGACAGAGTTGAACCATGGCTCGGAGAACAGTGTGAGATAGCTGAAAAGTGAAGAAAGGCTAGAAGCAACACATTCATAGAGTCAGCAGTAATAGAAAACTCATCAAGAAAATAAATCTGGATAGCACCAGGAAAAAAAAAAAAGAAATCAGAGGTGGGATGAAATTTGACAATATAATCACATTTTTATTTCTATGATTAGATGTAAGCATAAGGAGGAGATAAAGATAATTCCCGTGTCAAGGCTATGTAAGTGGAAGGCTTAAGATATGATGACCTGAGTCTCATGTTTTGATTGAAAACAACCACCTGTATCTATCCCGTAGACCTTGTTTGAATCTAAACATATTCTTTATCACTGTAACTCTAGGAAAATGACTTGATTTTCCTTGGCCTCAATGCCTTCATCTGCAACATGAGAGTAGTAATATCTACCTTGCATGGTACTTGAAATCAAATAAGTAAGACACAAGCAGAGTCTACAGCATTTATAGTCGCTCAATGAATAACTATTAATGTTATCATTAGTCTCTGGTATGGGAAAACGATTACATAATAAAATGATCTGTAATTCATTATTTTGAAAATCAAATAGAATGCAAATAACTGCAAATACTATGCCCTTCCTTTTTTAATTCTCACCCAGCAAAAGTTGTGCTTCAGAAAACAAAAAGAGCATAATTTCTACTTCAATTGAAAAGTCATCTTAATAAGCTTTTTTCATCATGTGCTACCATATGCTAAATATGACCCCTAAATCTTCACTACCCCTGCCATTGAAAGATAGAGTATTATCTTTTTCTTTTGAGTTTGGGCTAACCTAGTGACTTCCTTGCTCAAAAGAATGCAACAGAGAAGGTGTTCTTGAAATTCTAAGGCCAGACCATAGGAAATATGACAGTTACCACCCAAGTCTCTTGTAATGCTCACTCTGGGAGATGCCAGTCACTAACAATTCCAAATGCTTTGAAATTTCCAAGTTATGAGGAATCCCAACCTGCATGGAAAAGTTTCACAGAGAAAGGGAGAAAGTATAAGGAGAGAGAGAGAACAGCAGTCCACAGTTTTTCAACCATACCAGCTCAGAGAGAAGATATGTGAACGAAGAGGTCACCTTAAATATTCCAGCCCCAATAGATGTGATGTAAAGAAAATCTTAGACAGAACCAAGGATCCCAGACTTACAACCCAAGTTAAGTCATCTATTTTTACCTCTAGCCATTGAAGCCAGCACAGCTGAAGCCCCAGTCATTGTGGCACAATGATAAGCCTTTCCCAGGATGCTTTGCCTTAATATTTGGCCCACAAAGTCCTGATTATAACAATATATATTTTTTCAGTCTGCCATGGAATTTTGGAGTGGTTTTTTCACTCTGCAACAGATATCTGGGGCATATGTCTTGGGAGTTCTAATAGTTCTAAAGTCACAGAATAACTTCTACCCATATGCAGGGAAAATGAAATATCTTGCTTATTTTCATTCTTCTTTTGAGTCATAGAATCTTTTCAGGAGCTTCTTTAGACTGAGTAAATAAAAGAGAATTCTCGATTCCAAAACTCCATAATTACAAGCTACAATGGAAAAGCCAAATTCTGCTTGCACATACCTCATTGTTTCCTGAAGTCATAAACAACATCTGGGCCAAATCTGTAAGTACTTGAAACTGATTAAAAATAGGCAATATTCCATCTTCAACCTTCTTCCCTCCAACTCAACTTTTGGTGATGCTCTAGTTAAACTCCAGGCTTCCTGGTGCACCTCCAATCTCTAAAATAAATAAAGAAGAGGGATCTTCAGAAGACTTCATGTATCCACCATACAAGAGATCAAAGAAAGACCAGAGCAGCAATTGTACTGTCCAGAGGAAAAACTGCTGAAGGTACACTGCCATATCCAGAAGGAAAGTCACTGGATGAGAGAACTAAGTGTACAGCACAGTTACATTGTTGACTAGTATTGGCACCATTAAAGTCAATAAATAGGTTTCTGGAATGATGAGCCCTATGCCATGTTACTTGCACCAGAGTTGGAACTTAACCAGAGTCAAAACAGTCCAAGACCCAGAATCATTAAACTTTTAGCCCGTGTCAGGGAGCACCAAACTTTTGGGGCTATTAATTGATGTGTTGTTTTCTGTGCATAAATTTTACTGTGTAGTAAGACTAACTCCTGGTCTTCAGGTATCTTGCCTACAGTTTTTATTGTAAGCTCTCTGCTCCCTCTTAGGCTAAAATGTATGACCTCAGCATCAGATGTTACTTATTGTTGGTGCTTCTGTCCACTAAGGAAAGATAGAAATATAAAAGCAATCCTGGCTCTCTGACTTTCCCTCACATCCCTCCTCTTTCTCCTTTTCCCTCTATCCAATAAATGAGCCATTTTTTTTTTCTCTGTCCAATATACCATCATGGTTAATCAATTGTGCTTCTTGGTATCTCTTAATTTTTTTTTCATTTTAATATAATTCCATTGTCTTGACTCAGATCCTTGTCTTGCTAGGCTTCCTGCGGTTGCCCGCCATATATTTCTGCTTCTCCATGACAACAATTTCTCCTCATATTCATTCTGAATGCAGCTACCAATGTTATTATTCCTAATTTGCAAATTTGATCATCTGTTATCTGCCTAAAAACTTTAATATCTTTCCACTGACTTGAGAGAAAGTCCAGCCTCTGAATATGTCATAAAGGTCCTCATTTTCTTGTCTTGGTCTGACAATTTAGCTAATCTCTTCACACCTTATACACCAGTAATTAAAACCTGCTATCCTTATTGTTTACAACTGTTAGCAGTTGCTGTTCTCGCTGTCAAGAATGTTTAGTTCCTTTCACTCACTTAGAAAAGCTCCTATTCATTCTTGAAAACCCAAATATATACATGACCTCATCAGTGAAACCTGTTTTCTCTTCCCCCACCAAATTAAATCACTCTCCCTTCAAAATTCTAAAACTACACACATATGGTACTTCTGTGTAGCTCAACTGTTTGTTACACATTAATGATGAATCAGTTCTTTAAAAGACATCCATACTTGTATCCAGAACATCCAATAATGTGTCTGACATTTAATAAGCACTAAATACTTGAATTAGCTATCGAATTGAACTGACTACTCTCGAGAACACTAATGATTGTTAGGGTTCCCTGAATCAGGAGTACAAATTCATCTTGGATTTTTATACTACTGCTAGTCTTGATTGAGGCAAGATGATCATTACGTTTAAAACAGACTTCCCTCTTCCCTCTGTGAAGAAAATATCTGCAGTTAGAAATAATAAATAAACTCACAAGTCTGTAAAGGAAACTGGGTGGTCTGGTGATTTTGTTCTCACCCAAAGACCTGCTGAGATTTGATTCAGAGGGGGAAGATTGATTTTCTTGCTTAAGTTAAACGAGGCATCAAATAAATGTCAAAACCATGATATAGACTTAGATTCTTCACTGTCACGCCAATAAAGTTACTATCCCTCCATCTCCCTTAGAACAAATGCAAGAAAGCCTGCTGTGGGCCCTGAACAAAACAGTGACTGTATATTTATACGGTTCCTTAAACTTCCAAACTGTGTACTGAAAGTGAATAAATGCCCTGTAATTAAATAGACACATGTAAACATTATTTTCATCAATAATGGTTTTATATTTTAAGAGAAGTATTCTTTTTTTCCATCCAGAATTTAGTCACAGTGCTTTATATCTGAAATATGTTTAAACATAAACGTTTAATAATTAAGACTAAGATTAGAAAGCCTTATAGTATTAGCAAACACTTATTATAAAGTTAAAGAGCTACATTTATATCAACCCAAACTAAGCTTCCAGTTAAAGAGATACATTAATATCAACCCACACTAAACTTCTAGGACTTCAGAGGGAAAAAAATAAAAAATGACAAAATGTAAAAGATACACAAAGTACTTATTTTAGCTTTGTACCAGTGAAGGTAACAGTCTATTGTACTACTTAAAGATTGAAATAAGGAAAGCAAAGAGAGGATAAAACTTTTCAACTGATACAACAAGCTGTCTGTTATGCTGGTTGAACTCATGGGCAAATACTACTACTGCGCATTTCCACTGAATGAGACAGGTTTATTTTAACGCTGTCCCCACTGGTTTTGTTCACTAAGACCATGAAAATTTTAGCATGCATATGTACACTTGAGTTGAGAGTCAGGAGACTTCTTAAAGTGTGCATTCCTGGCCTCTGTTTCAAAAGATTATTAAGTTGTTGGAATAGGTTGGAACCAGAAATCTCTATTTGACAAACTGAGTTGAAGATTCTGATGTGGAAATTCCTCATTCAGAACTTTCAGAAACTCTATTTTAAGTAGGCAGAGTTTCAGGGCCTATTTTGTGCAGAATAAACTTGGTATATTCTTGTTGTCCTATAACCTTTTCTCTCTCAAAACTTTCTGGCTTAGTGATAACCTGTATGACATATTTGTCCTATTAGTCTTAGGACACAAATACATCTTTCCATAAGTTTAAAGATTCTATAGACTTTAAACCAGCTCAGAAACCAGAGAAACAGTTGACCCTTTAAAGGGTACAGGGGCAAAACAACCTGGCCCAATTAGAGAGGTATCTAATCTTCCAGAAGCACCTGAAGAATTGCCCCTTTCTCCTTGGAATCAGTTGTGCCAAACAGACCTCATTAAACCAGTTAAAATCACTTACATTGGTTTTCCTTAGGATCTACCCACACTCCTGGAATTTGACTTGAGCTGAGCTAGCCTTTCCTATGTGAAAATTTGATGAGCTATTTGAATCGCAGTATTCAATTTCTGTTTTCTCACCTCTTTTGAACACATCTTTAGGCTTTTCTCCCTTGTGAGAAGATTATTATGCACAAGAACCAGGACATAATTTATATGATTTCTCTATAACAGCAAATCTCTATTGCGATTCCAAGAAATTCACAAGTGCTTTGGAATTAGTGCAATGAGTATGTGATCTCATATTTATTTATTACTAGTGCTGTCATCATACTGATAAATTATGTCTACACAAGAAAACATTTATACTGTTCAACTGTCTGCAGATAATTTTTTTTTCTTTGCAACTTTAATATTAGGTTGAAGGGGTACATGTGTACTTTTGTTACATGGGTAAATTGCTTGACAAGGGGGTTTGGTGTACAGATAATTTTGTCACCCATGTAATACCCAATAGTTAGTTTTTCAATCCTCACCTTCCTCCCACTTTGCAATCTCAAGTAGGCCTCAGTGTCTATTGTTCCATTCTTTGTGTCAACGTGTACTCAATGTTTAACTCCCACTTACAAGTGAGAATATGCAATATTTGGATTTCTTTTCCTGTGTTGGTTTGCTTAGGATGGCGCTCCAGCTCCATCCATGTTTCTGCAAAGGGCATGATTTCATTCTTCTTTATTGTTATGTAGTATTCCATCATACATATGTACCATGTCTTCTTTATCCAGTCCACTGTTGATGCACATCTTGGTTGATTCCATGTCTTTGCTATTGTGAATAGCACTGTGATGAACATATGCATGCATGTGTCTTCGTGGTAGCATGATTTATTTTCCTTTGTGTATATACCCAGTAAAGGGGTTGGTGGTTCAAATAGTAATTGTATTTTAAGTTCTTTCAGAAATCTCCAAACTACTTTCCACAGTAGCTGAATTAATTTACGTTCCCACCAGCAGTGTACAAGCAATCCCTTTTCTTCATAACCTTGCCAGCATCTGTTATTTTTTTGACTTTTCATTAATAGCCATTCTGACTGGTGTGAGATGATATCTCACTGTGGTTTTGATTTGCATTTCCCTAATGATTAGAGATATCGAGCTTTTTTTTCATACGCTTGGTGGCTGCATGTACGTCTTCTTTTGAGATGTGTCTGTTCATGTACTTTGCCCATTTTTAATGGGGTTGTTTGGTTTTGCTTCATTTGTTTAAGTTCTCTATAGATTCTCATGTTAGGCCTTTGTTAGGTTCACAGTTTCCAAATATTTTCTTCCATATATCAAATGAACAAAAATTCTGCCATAGAAAGTTTGGTTCTGTTTCAGAATGGTTGGCTGATATCAGCATCCATACTTATTTTTCATTACCCTTTACTCTCTAAAGAAGACTCAATTTCATATGATTACTTAGCATTCCTGATTTGATCTACTTCTGTCTACACCTATCTCACTTAGTTAACATTTTTGTATAGTGTTTCTTGCCATTTAAATTAAATTATCTGCCAAATCTTTTCCAAACTACCATTTTCTGCATTCAACACATATGTCCTAACCGAGAATTTCCTGACCTGGTGCTAGGTGCTAGGGTCACAGTTAAGAAGTGCAGTGCTTATCATTAAGAAATGGGTTGAATTTTAAAGAAGGCAAAAGAATAAATACATAATTACCCTCTGTGTGGCAGATGCTCTGAGAGAGATTCAGACACATAGTGTAATGGAATGATGTAGGAAGAGCAATCCTTACTAATAAAAGGTCAAATCTCCTTAAATTTACATGATATCTGAATTACAGCTTATAGGACTAGTAGCAACTCACCAATGGAATGAGGGCATGAATTTTATTCTAGGCCAAGTAAAGAATGCATGCCACAATAGAGATGCATAAAAGAGCTTCGAAAATTCAGGGATCAGTAAGCAAAACATTTTGGCTCAATCATCACGGTCTGGGGTAGAAGATGTAGAGGTCTGAGTACTTCAGCCAAAGATAAAGAGATGGGGCCATAGAGGTAATAAGTGGCCCTGTCTATCATGCCTAAGAGCTAAACTAGATCTGCACAACGCACACTCCATGTGATTTTAGTAATAGGAACAAAATAATTTGATTTTTAGAATTGTCATACTAGCAGAGGTGTGAAAAATAGATTGTAGCGAAGTTAATTGTCCCTCTTATGGAGTGGTGGCATTAATTAGGTGAAACATATATAAAGTCCTGAAATACAGCTGTGGTAGTTGGATATGTACTGTATGGATACAGATTCAAGAAATAATAAAGAAGCAGGGTCGAGCAAATGTGGTGACTGCTTGGAAAATTTAAAGACAATCCTAAATATATAATTTTGGTGACTGTATGGATTGTGGGAGACTCCACTATTATAAGAAATGCAGTATAAATAATTTGTCACAGTAAAGAGAGAGATGATAATTCAAATGGGATGCCTGAGAGCTGAGATTCCACAGTCAATTTTTAGTGGCAATGTCAATATACCTGTAATAAAATATCAAGTATGCTTCTAAAATTAGAATTAAGATGCTACTTGAAGTCAAAGAGGTACAAAGTATTTCCTGTAAAAGTATGTTCCATGGTAATAGAGGAGGAAAATGGATAGAATCCCTTGGAACCGGAGTAGTTACAGAGGAGAAAGACGGAAAGGACAGAGCAAAGATAACCAAGACAGGGAAAAAAGAGGTAAAAAGAGAATAAACATTTTTTATTAACCCTATTTTTTCTCCCCTGCTCACCCAACAGAGCCTCTGGGGAAGAGCTAAGCAGCCATTTTATTCAGCTGAGTACAGTTTGATGTTATGTCAATAATAGTAGCTAATGCAGCAATTATCAGGTACTAGGCAATACTCCAAGAACCAAACATATCTTAACATAGTCAGTCTTTTCAATAAATATATAAGGAAAGTATATTAATTTCCCTTTTTATATATGAGAATGTCGCACAACTAGCAAATGTCAGGCATGAGATTCAAATTTTGGCCCTCTGTCTCCAGGGTCTGTGTGTTTGACAGTTAAAGGATACTACTTCTTCAGTTTGAACATCACTTATATAACGTAAACCCATTGTGCCTACAGGGGAAACAAGGCCATGAGATGTTTAATGGCTTTTCCAATGTCACAGTGCATTGTAGTAGCAGAGTTAGATTTAAAACCAATTTCAAGAACTCCTACTAGAGTATTGTGGCCTAATGAGCTACCATGCAAATGAAATGTGAAGACTAGCAGTCTTCACTTTTTTTTAATCCTTGTTATTTATTATTGTATTAAATAAAAGTCATTTGTTTTCACATTTTCAACTTCTTCCTGAGATTTGTTTTTTCTTTTAAGTCCTTTGTGTGTCTCTCCCATTCTACCAAAGCAATGTTGCTTTCCAAATTATCCCGCAAAAATATATGTTTCAATTTATCTAACAGTGGACATTAATTACAGATGCTTTATTGAAGGATGAAATGCAGAAATAAATGAAAGAGTAGTGTTGAAAGTGAGCAGTGCATATGTAATGAATGAAGGAATAAAGTAACAGTTCAACATAATGCCGTTGGTAAGTGCCAGAAAATGATCCCCAATCTAATGGAACAAAAACTATTCTTCCACTTAGGGAAAGTGAAGTATATTTTGTTCCCTAGAGCATTCTCATAAATATCAGCTATTGGACACTTTAAAGATAATATAATGATAGGATGATGCTTCACATGTACACATATAGTCATTTATAACTCTTGCTGGCCTTATAATATGTGTGTGCATATGTGTATATATATTTTCCCACAATAGATATGATGATACAAAGACACACACACGAACACAACTTTGCATAGTATTCAATTTGTAGTTAATAGGAGTAAAAGAAATACAAAGATTTCTAATATGTATATATATAAAATCAATGTTTGATTGTATATTTAAAAAGAACAAACACTTTTGAAATAATTATTATTAAAAATGGGATTTGGAAGTTTCAGTTTTGATTTTACAAAAGGATTTATTTTTATTTCTTGCCTGACCATAGCATTACCAAAACTTTTTAGAAGACACTATTAAAAGTGTAATATATCCTAAATGCTACTTTATAATCTTTTTATTGTTGCAATTGATGAGATAATTGTAGGAACACATCTGCTCATGTGCTATTTCACAGCTGTACAGAAACTCTGGGATCCTACAACTTGAAGTTTTGAAGTGTACAGTCTTCCCACAGTACCCATGGGGAATTTGTTCCACGAACCCCCACAGATACCAAAATTCGTGGATATTCAAGTCCCTTACATGAAATGGCATAGCATTTGCATATAACTTACACACATCCTCCTATGTGCTTTAAACAATCTCTAGATTACTTATAATACCTAATACAAGTGCTACATAAGTAGTTCTTATACTGTATGATTTTAAAAGTTGTGTTATTTTTATTGTTGTAGTTATTTTATTGTGTTTCTGGAATATTTTTCATCTGTGATTGGTTGGATTAATGGATACTGAGACTGAGGATATGAATAGTCAACTGTATTTTTCTTCTTCTGTGCAATTGTTTGGTGGTATGCAATGCTTTCCATGAGATTTAATGTAGTAGAGCAGAGAATGAGTGGTAATCCTAACGGGAAGTCTTGCAGAGCGCTTTAAATCCTACATATATGGAAAACAAACAGCTGAAGCCAAGGAGATGAATCAAGTTCTTTAAAAGACCAAAAATCCCAAAGATAAATAGGTACAGATGTGTGTTAAACAAACAGCTTGACCAAATTTGGTTCTTGAGAAACACACACATGGTTGATATTAAATAGCCCACCAGTGCACTGACACTCTGAAAGTAGGCCATGATTTCTAAATAATCTCACTCTATTTTTATATCAATTAGTAAACCCTTCCAGGACAAAACAAATTTGATACAAAATAGCTGTGTGTAGAGAACGGTTCAAGAAGCTTTTTTTCACCTTACATTTTGACAGAAAAGGTCAATAGTACTTCTGATAGATAAGCTGCCCGAGGGAATGCAAAGGGCTTACATACTTGAACAAGTGCAAACTGCTGTCAACGTGCCAGCCATGGGTATATTCCATGTTACTGGGCAGAAAACAGTCCTAAAACAAACATAGATGGTATCTGCTGTTTCTTGTAATGATAAAGATACAGTTCACTTTACCAAATAAAAAATAGTATTGAAGGAGTGGCCTCCGTGTATGAGAAAAGGAGAGAGACTCACCAACCACATTAATTCCTGTTAATTCTTCTCAAAAGTATGCATATTTCAAAGCATCGTGTTGTACACCATAAATGCATACAATTTTACTTGTCAATTTAAAAATAAAGTTAAATAGAAAAAATAGAAATGCATTTTGGTGCAAAGAGAACCATGAAAACAATTACAAACTTTCTGACATGGATGATCTGCAAGAGAATCTCTTTCATAAAGTTATTCAATTAGTTGCACCGGAAATTTCAAATTAAAAGAGCTAATGTTAATGAAATTGTTAAAAGTTTTTAGGAACCTGCTGAATTATATATCTAGCAAGAGGTGGACGAGGAAGTCAAGTATTTAAGTAGAGTCATCCTCAGATTTTAGTATGCATGAGAATAACCCAGCAAGAAGTAAAAATCCGGTTTATCAGTCCATAGCCCCCAGACCAATTAAATAAAAACCTCTTTCAGTGATACCCAGGCATTACTATTTTTAAAACTTCCCTGGTAATTCCAATGTGCAGCTGAGTTTAAGAACTGCTGTTTTAGTACAGTTGAAAGGTTTCTTTTAGTGATTTTCTGGTACAGGTTAAAGAAAGATTAATTGTTACAATCAGGTCAAAGTGAGTTAGGTGTCTTAAAGCATTTCCCTAAGGCTTATGTGTTCCCCCTGCCCTCTTTTTTTTGTCTTTTAAGTAGGATGATGATACATATCCCATTAGGTATCTGTGAAACTTAAATTAAGGTTGACGTACACAGTAATTGAAATCTGACAGTTACTAAGACGTGTAATTATTTTTCCCCTCTTCATACATTTATACTGCCACTCATGAAAGTGGTTTCATTATATTTGTCCTTAATTTGTTTCACTTCCTCTTCTTTTCTTCTTGTTCCTCCTTCACCTCACTTAAGCCCTCCTCCATATGCATTTTACCTTTTCTCCCCTTTCTTTCTGATTTTATGTTCTGCATTTGCCCTTCTTTCTCTGCTTAAGTTCAGTGTCACTGATGGAACTTTGAAATGAAGACTTTGAGAACTTGTCTTCAGGTATTCTGTGATTGTTTCAGGTATTTTAATCCAAATTCATATTGGTTTTACTTCAGCAGATCACCTTTTTCTTCCTCCAGCTTTCGTGACAGCCAATCCCCAAAGAACACAGACAAATTATTTCCAGTATAAGCTTTGGCCACTGGATGGTGCTCAGGGTACATATTCGGTGTTTCATGCTTAAGTTACTGCATCCAACTGAGTTAAAATGTATCCAGAAGCCATACAACATTTAACTTTTGAGAAGGCGCTGGTAAGATGGGGAGACTTAATTTGAGGGAAGTATACCTGAGTATAATATTAGCTATGATACTCGAAGGTCAGTACCACCCAGAAGGTTAAAGATGTATGGGTCCTATATCCCACATATAAAAACAGAAATGACTTGGGCTGGGCAAAGCGGCTCATGCCTGTATTACCAGGACTTTGGGAGGTTGAGACAGGAGGATTTCTTGAAGCCAGGAGTTTGAGACCAGCCTAGGCAACGTGGCGAAACCCTATCTCTACAAAAAATCTAAAAATTAGCCAGGTTTGGTAGCTCATGCCTGTAGTCCCACCTACTTGGGAGGCTGAGGTGGGAGGATCACTTGAGTCTAGGTGGTGGAGGCTGCAGTGAGCCACGATCACACCACTGCACTCCAGCCTGAATGATGGCCTGATACCCTCTCTCTCAAAAAAAAAAAAAAAAAAAAAAAAAAGAAGAAGAATTGGCTTGGTGGTAATAGGAACATAGCTAAGAGTTGGGTCTTTGCAGTGTTATTTCTGTGATAACATATGTGAATTTTGGAATAAAATGGCTACATTCAAAACCCTTGACCTAATTTTACTACTGCTATCAGTTAGGATATTTAATAGTGCTACATAGCAACCACACTGCTGCTCAAAAAAGGGTGGCATACATTTTCAGTTTAGATTTAAATATAGAATTTTTGTTTTCTATAAATAGTTTTACAAGACCTCATGCATGGGTTCAGAAAAGAAAAACTGATGATTAACAAAGGAACTAAACAGAAGACTATCAATCAGAGCAAGCCTGGTGAGCTGAAGTGAACTGAAGTCACTGGAGAAATACAGCCTAGGAAGTATTTCTAGGTCTTATGCTTGCACTATAAACAATTAAAAAAATAATGAAAAACACCGAATATTGTATTTTATTAACTTCCTTAAAAAAAGTTGCCATCCCATCATAGACAATGCTGATGCAAGATCACTGCATAATACATGGAAGCAAATTAGAGGCAGCAGGACATATGTTGGATTACAAAAGAAATAACAACTATGTCTAACTAAAACTTGCCTAAGGCATCTTTTTAACTTCTAATGTGAGGACATAGATTTTAATATCTGATGCTACTGTATAAAGTCTCTCACTTCTTTAATTCACATTTATAATAAATAATAAAGTTTTCTCAAAAAATACAAAAGACAAATGAAACAAAGAGCTGGTAATTTGAAAAGACAAACAAAACTGATAGACTGTTAGTGAGATTAACCAAGTAATGAAGACAGAAGATCCAAATAAGCTCAATTAGAAACAAAACTGGACATATTATAACTGATGCCACCAAAATAGAAAAGACAATTCAAGGCTACTATAAACAACTTCATGAGCACAAAACAGAAAATCTAGAGGAGATCCATAAATTCCTGAAAACATACAACCCTCCTAGATTAAATGAGGAAGAAATAGAAACCCTGACCAGACCAATAACAAGCAGCAAGATTGAATCAGTCATCTTAAAAATGCCAACAACAACAAAAAGGCCAGGACCAGATGGATTCGCAGGTGAATTCTATCAGACATTCAAAGAACAGTTGGCACCGATCCTACTGAAACTATTCCAAAAGATAGAGAAAGAGGGAATCTTCCCTAAAACATTCTATGAGGCTAATATCACCCTAATACCAAAACCAGGAAAGGACATAACAACAACAACAAAAACTACAGGCCAATATCACTGATAAATATAGATGCAAAAACCCTAAAAAAAATACTAGCTAACTGAATCCAACAGCATATCAAAAAGATAATACATCATGATCAAGTGGGTTTCATACCAGGAATGCAGGGATAGTATAACCATATACAAGTCAGTAAATGTGATCTATCACATAAGCAGAATTTTTAAAAAATCATATGATCATTTCAATTAATGCAGAAAAAGCATTGGATAAAATCCAGCACCCCTTATTATAAGAACCTTCAACAAAATTGGCATAGAAGGGACACACCTCAAAGTAATAAAATCTACCTGTGACAAGCCCATATCCAACATTATACTGAATGGGGAAAATTTGAAAGTATTTACCCTGAGAAATGGAACAAGGCAAGCTTTTACCACTTCAATTCAACAGAGTACTGGAAGCCCTAGTCAATGTGACCAGACAAGAGAAAGAAATAAAAGGCATCTAAATTTAAAAAGAGGAAGTCAAACTGTCCCTGTTCACTGATGGTAGGATTCTATAGCTGGACAACCCTAAAGAATCATCCAAAAAGTTCCTAGACATGATAAATTAATTCAGTAAAGTTTCAGGATTCAAAATAAATGTACACAAATCAGTAGCACTGCTATACACCAACAAGAACTAAGCTGAAAATCAAATCAAGAACTCAATCCCTTTTACAACAGCTGTAAAAAATAAAATAAAATACTTAGTAAGGCCGGGCGTGGTGGCTCAAGCCTGTAATCCCAGCACTTTGGGAGGCCGAGATGGGTGGATCACGAGGTCAGGAGATCGAGACCATCCTGGCTAACACATTGAAACCCCGTCTCTACTTAAAAAAAAATACAAAAAACTAGCCGGGCGATGTGGCAGGCGCCTGTAGTCCTAGCTGCTCCGGAGGCTGAGGTAGGAGAATGGTGTAAGCTGAGGAGGCGGAGCTTGCAGTGAGCTGAGATCTGGCCACTGCACTCCAGCCTGGGCGACAGAGCCAGACTCTGTCTCAAAAAAAAAAAAAAAAAAAGATTCCTTAGTAAGAAACTTAACCAAGGATGTGAAAGATCTCTACAAGGAAAACTACAAAACACTGCCGAAAGAAATCATAGATGACACAAGCAAATGAAAACACATCCCATGCTCATGAATGGGTAGAATCAATATTCTTAAACTGACCATACTGCCCAAAGCAATCTATACATTCAATACAATTCTCATCAAAATGCCATCATCATTCTTCACAGAACTAGAAAAAAAAAAAAAAAAACCTTAAAATTCATATGGAACCAAAAAGATGCTTCATAGCCAAAGCAATATTAAGCAAAAAGAAAAATGAGGAAGCATCACATTATCCAACTTCAAATTATACTACAAAGCTGTAGTTACCAAAACAGCATGGTACTGATATAAAAACAGGCACACAGACCAATGGAACATAATAGAGAACTCAGAAATAAAGCCAAACACTTATATCCAACTTACCTTTGACAAAGCATACAAAAACATAAGGTGAGTGAAGGACACCCTTTTCAATAAATGGTGCTGGAAAAACTGGAAAGCCAAATATAGAGAATGAAACTACATCCTTATCTCTAACCTTAAACAAAAACCAACTCAAGATGGATCAAAGACTGAAATCCAAGTCCTGAAACCATAATAATTATAGAAGATAACATTGGAAAAACTCTTCTAGACATTGGCTTAGGCAAGGAATTCATGGCTAAAAACCCAAAGCAGATGTAACAAAAACAAAAATGAATAAATGGGATCTAATTAAACTAAAAAGCTTCTGCAGAGCAAAAGAAATCATCAGCAGAGTAAACAGAGAACCTACAGAGTGGGAGAAAATATTCACAAACTATGCATCCTACAAAGGACTAATAGCCAGCCTCTACAAGGAACTCAGATAAATCAGCAAGAAAAAAACAAATAATCCCATCAAAAAGTGGGCAAAGTACATGAATACACAATTCTCGAAAGAAGATATAAACAGCCAACAAACATATGAAAAAATCCTCAACGTCACTAATTATCAGGTAAATGCAAATTAAAACCACAATGAGATACCACCTTACTCTTGCAAGAATGGCCATAATTAAATCGTCAAAAAATAATAGATTTTGGACTGGATGTGGGGAGAAAGGAACACTTTTACACTGCTGGTGAGACTGTAAACTAGCAAAACCACTATGGAAAACAGTATGGAAATTCCTTAAAGAACTAAAAGCAGAACTACTATTTGATCCAGCAGTCCCGCTACTGGGTATCTACCCAAAGGAAAAGAAGTCATTATATGAAAAAAGACACTAACATACACCTGTTTATAGCAACACAATTCGCAGTTGCAAAATTACGAAACCAATCCGCATGCTCATCAACCAACGAGTGGATAAATAAAATGTAGTATATATACATTATGGAATACTTCTCAGCCATAAAAAGACACAAAATAATTGCCTTTGCAACAACTTGGTTGGAGCTGGAGGCCATTTTTCTAAGTGAAGTAACTTAGGAATTGACAACCAAATATTGTATGCTCTCACTTATAAGTGAAAGCTAAGCTATGAGAGTGCAAAGGCATAAGGATGATATAATGGACTTTAGGGAATCGGGGGAAGTGTGGAAGGGAGGTGAGGAACAAAAGACTACACACTGGGTACAGCGTAAAATGCTCAGGTGGGCCGGACACGGTGGCTCACGCCTGTAATCCCAGCACTTTGGGAGGCGAAGGCAGGTGGATCATGAGGTCAGGAGATTGAGACCATCCTAGCTAACATGGTGAAACCTTGTCTATACTAAAAATAAATAAATTTGCCTGGCATGGTGGCAGGCTCCTGTAGTCCCAGCTACTCGGGAGGCTGAGGCAGGAGAATGGTGTGAACCCAGGAGGCAGAGTTTGCAGTGAACCGAGATCACACCACTGCACTCCAACGTGGGCTACAGAGCGAGACTCCATCTCAAAAAAAAAAAAGCTCAGGTGACAGGTGCACCAAAATCTCAGAAATCACCACTAAAGAACTTATCCATGAAACCAAAAAACTACCTGTACCCCAAAAACTATTGAAATAAAAACAAATTTTAAAAAAAGATAAAAAATAAAGAAATTTCCATAGTGAGACAAGGAAACTCCCG
The DNA here is from genome assembly GCF_000951045.1 of Mandrillus leucophaeus. NCBI lineage: Eukaryota > Metazoa > Chordata > Mammalia > Primates > Cercopithecidae > Mandrillus > Mandrillus leucophaeus. Next base: position 21,777 of record NW_012105464.1, read on the forward strand.
AAAAAGCCCCTCCTTGCACTTGTCTAGGGGAAGGAACAGGAGAGATCAGAATGTCTGTGATTTGGCTGCAGTTTCTAAGGCCTTTTCATTTTAGTTCAAAGAGTTTAGCATGCCAAAGTACCAAACTTTTGAGGCATGAATTTCAGAGTCCTAATAATAGTCAGAAAAAATGCAATTCTTTTCACCTTCAACACCTTTACTAATATATTAACTACAAGCAAAGAGGGTCCCAATACATTGTACAAAAAGGGTCCCTAAAAGTGTTATTTGCAAATATACTGATTCTTACTCTGTGTCACTTGGATTTTTCAAATGTCTAGTAGTAAAAACGTATGCTCTACTAATATTAAATTAGTATTGGAACTCTAGATAGTTCCTTATTGCAATTTTAATTTTCAAATGTAGGTTCAGTAATTTTTGAGTAAACAGTACTTCTAGGCATTATTACAATTCATTGACTTTCAAATTTCTCTCTATGTTGTCCTTAAGTTTTATAGTGGTACTTCAGAAACAATGATGGGAAGTCAGGACAAGTCCCATCATTTAGGGTTTCCTGGACAAGTATCAACTTTACATTTGCAAATTTTGCATCTTGAAATTCTTTGAAATTATCAAGAAAAAAGTTTTGAAAATAACAGATAGAGACAGACACTGTGGTGGGCTGAAGAGTGTCTCCCCAAAATCCATGTCAACACAGTGCATTGGAATGTGATCTCATTTGGAAATAGGGTCTTTGCAGATGTAATTAGTTAAAGATCTTGAGGTTAAAATCATCCAGGATTTAGGATGAGCACTAAATCTGATAACTGGTGCCTTATAAGAGAGAGAAAAAAAAAGGAGATTTGGGCATAGAAAGGCATGCAAACACAGAGGAGACAGAGACACAGGAAGAAGGTCTTGTGAAGATGGCAGCTGGGATTCAAGTTATATTATCACAAGCTAAGGGATGCCAAGGATTTCCAGCAACTACTAGAAGCTAGGATAGGTGCATGGTACAGTTTCTCCGAGCCTTTAGACAAAATCAAACTTGCCAACACCTTGATTTTAGACATCTGGTCTTCTAAACTGTAAGTGAATATATTGTTGTTTAAAGCCACGAAGTTTCTAGTAATTTCTTATGGTAGCACCGGGAAATTAATACAGATGCCAAGAATAATTTTACTTCAAAAATACCTAATCAACTCAGTAGCAAAATTAGTGAGTGATTCCCTCATATTTTACAAAATCCTGAAACCTGCAATAGGCAGAAGAAGTAAATATCACCCTTAATGAAAAGTATTCTAGAATGATTATACAATAAATTCATTTGGCATTCCTCCCAGTATGTCCTCTTCTGTCACTGCTGATTCTTTGGGATAGCCAGGTTCAAGGTGACTCATGACTGGTATTACTTAATGACAGTCCATAAATGGTCCTATTCATGCCTGCCAGAGACCTTTCAGGACTGATATGAGAGCCAAAAGTCATGGGAAGGTCTGGCAGTGATTGTGGTCTGCACATCAAAGCACTTCCTGAAAGATGTAATAGGCCAAGATATTTGGGAATAAGCAGACAAATGAGGAAGAATTCCTAGTCAGAGCTAATTTGAGAGTGGGGATAAAAACTACCTGTTAAATGATTTACTGCACTTAAGCCATAGACACTATTGACTTTATTCTGCTGCAGTTTCTAAAGCCGTTTTCTGATAGTTCAAAGAGTCAGGAAGGAAGACAAAAAAGATATGTCTTGAGATTATGTGCCAGTCTTTTGCCAGTATACATGCTAATGACCTAGTTCATACCTTAACCAGCAAAAATCTTATTAGTGGTATCTCTGTTCTATCTTTATTTTTTTCTACTACCAATATGTTCCTCATCTAATATAAAGATTTATCTTAAATATTTGTACTCAAAACCTTTTATTGGATTGCACTTGTATACACATGAAGTCCAGACATCTTAGCCACAATTCAAGTTTCCTCTCGGTGTCAATTAATCTGTCTTTTCATCTTTACCTTGCACTATTCCATTAAATAATCCATGTGCACTTAAGAAACAGAGTGTGTATTGCCAAACTTACTTTGCATTTACTCATATTATTCTTTATCTTACTCATTCCATACCTTCACTTGCTATAATCTCTTCATTTTCTATGTATCAAAATCATGTATCTTTTAAATTTTACACACTTCCTTGATCATCTAAGATAAATTAGTCTCTTCTTTAATAAACCCCAATAATTTTAGCATGTTATTCAAAAAGTACTAGACATCTCATTTGTAGGGAAAAAAAAAGAAGATCAGACTGTTACTGTGTCTATGTAGAAAGGGAAGACATAACAAATTCCATTTTGACCTGTGCCTTGAAAAATTGCTTTACTATTCTAATTCAATATACTAATTTAAATCTCCCAATTGTTTTAAATATTCAAATTCATTCAACAGAATTATAATAACTGAACATCTTCTCCATACTAGGGATCATAAGGATACAAAGAAATATAATAGGCCAAGCCTGGTGGCTCACACCTGTAATCCCAACACTTCGGGAGGCCAAGATGGGCAGAACGAGGTCAGGAGTTTGAGCCCAAACTGGGCAACATAGCGACACTCCATCTCTACAAAAAATATAAAGACAGTTGGGTATGGTGGCGCATGACGGTGGTCCCAGTTACTCAGGAGGTCTCTGAGGTAGGAGGATTGCTTGTGCCTGGGTGATAGAGCAAGACCCTGTCTCTCTCACATACATACATACAAACAGACGTATAATACAGGGTTCTTACGTTCAGGGAATAAATTGTAATAAATATATTTTGAGTAGTCAGTTTGAATTGTCAATAGTAAGTTTAAATTCAGAATCCATCTCATTTCTCAGGTGGAGAAACTGAGGCTTATATGCTAGAAAATGTTTCTATGTCATGCTCTGTACCAACAAGGAGCTACTGGCTAATCAGGAGTGCTGGCATTTTATTGTCTGAGTCTATGTATTGTCTGGCAGTCTAGTATAAACATGTTTATTTGGTCTAGTATATAGGGAAAAAAAGAATCTGATTCTGTAGTGGGAGTTATAGTTTGAGTGGAATAATATTCATTCTAAGTAAAATGTAAATGCTGCTATCAATAAGAAAATAAAGCATTTCAAAGTATGAAAAAAAAGAAAAAGAAAAATTGCTTTGCTGAGATGCTGTTAATTTGTAACTTTGCCCCAGCCACTTTGCCCCAGCTACTTTGCCCCAACCTTGTGTTTACAGAAACATGTGTTGTATGGAATCAAGGTTTAAGGGATCTAGGGCTGTGCAGTACATGCCTTGTTAACAAAATGTTTACAAGCAGTATGCTTGATAAAAGTCATCGCCATTCTCTAGTCTCAATAAACCAGGGGCACAATGCACTCTGAAAAGCCACAGGGACCTCTGCCTTGGAAAGCCGGGTATTGTCCAAGGTTTCTCCCCATGTGATAGTTGAAATACAGCCTCGTGGGATGAGAAAGACCTGATTGTCCCCTAGCCTGACACCCGTAAAGGGTCTGTGCTGAGGTGGATTAGTAAAAGAGGAAAGCCTCTTGCAGTTGAGACAGAGGAAGGCCACTGTCTCCTGCCTGTCCCTGGGAACTGAATGTCTCCGTATAAAACCCGATTGTACATTTGTTCAGTTCTGAGATAGGAGAAAAACTGCCCTATGGCGGGAGGCTAGACATGTTGGCAGCAATGCTGCTTTGTTATTCTTTACTCCACTGAGATATTTAGGCGGAGAGAAACATAAATCTGGCCTAGGTGCACATCCAGGCATAGTACCTCCCCTTGAACTTAATTATGACATAGATTCTTTTGCTCACATCTTTTCTTGCTGAACTTCTCCCTATTATCACCCTGCTCTCCTACCACATTCCTCTTGCTGAGATAATGAAAATAATGATCAATAAAAACTGAGGGAACTCAGAGACCGGTGCCGGTGGAGGTCCTTGGTATGCTGAGTGCCGGTCTCCTGGGCCCACTGTTGTTTCTCTATACTTTGTCTCTGTGTCTTATTTCTTTTCTCAGTCTCTCGTCCCACCTGACGAGATACACCTACAGGTGTGGAGGGGCAGGCCACCCCTTCACACTGAATTTTAGGTATTTTTGAAATCATAAAATCACAGAACATTCTTTATAGAACAAATTGAGTAGTATATCTCCAAGTATCCCTAACTTGCTTGATGAAAATAATCATCTGGGAGGGTGCTTAATGGGAGAAATTGTCCCATGAACCTATCTTAGCTTCTAGTAGTTGCTGGAAATCCTCGGCATCCATTCGCTTATGAAAGCATAACTTGAATCCCAGCCTCCATCTACACAAGACCTGAATATAGATTCCTGGATGCTGCCTCAATTCTACTTAATCAGAGGAAGAGTATGGACATATGTACAGATAAGTTTATAACCATTGGAATTTGAGAAACACTAGTCCCATCTATTCCCCTTATTATATAAGTGAGGTAACTGTAATCTCTGCCTGAAGATAACCACCATGTCCAGAGATCATATTAGTAATTAGTGACAGAATGAAAATCGAGGCTAAGGTAATGTGCTCTTTCCATAGCATAGCTCTCCCACGTGTGATTACAAGTCTTAGAGAATGAAACTGGGTCTTTATTGTTTTTTTTTTTTCTTGTGGTGTTTTGCATAATAAATTGCACATGCCATTGGAGAAGTGGATAGTGAAATAATTTTAGGGAAGTAGACTGTAGACTCTATGTCAATAGCTTGCAAATAGATTAATAAAAACAGGCAAAAGGGAAGAGGCACAGCAAAGTGGCAGAATAGAAAACTTCATTGATTGATCACCCAGCAAGGACATGAAGTTAGCAACTATATACACAGAAACAGCACCTTCATTAGAACCAAAAATCAAGAGAGCCCTCATAGCACCTGATTCTAACTTCATATACTGAAAGAAGCACTGAAGAGATAGAAAAACAGCCCTGAATCATGGATGCCTCTCCTTCCCAAACCCCGATAGCAGCTGTGTGGCACTAAAAGCATCTCTGGGTGCTGTGGGAGGCATAACACAACAATTGTGAGGCATTGAACCCAATGCTGTCCTTTTAGAACAGAAAGGAAACCCGGACAAAACTCAGCTGATACTCACTCATGAAGAGAGCATTTATTATATATGTATTTTTATTTTTTAAAGTTTTTTCTGTTTTCTTTTTTTAAATTTTTTTATTATACTTTATGTTCTAGGGTACATGTGCACAACGTGCAGGTTTGTTACATATGTATACTTGTACCATGGTGGTGTGCTGCACCCATTAACTCGTCATTTACATTAGGTATATCTCCTAATGCTATCCCTCCCCCCTCTCCCGATCCCACAATAGGCCCCGGTGTGTGATGTTCCCTGCCCTGTGTCCAAATGTTCTCATTGTTCAATTCCCACCTATGAGTGAGAACATGCAGTGTTTGTTTTTCTGTTCTTCCGATAGTTTGCTGAGAATTATGGTTTCCAGCTGCATCCATGTCCCTACAAAGGACACGAACTCATCCTTTTTATGGCTGCATAGTATTCCATGGTATATATGTGCCACATTTTCTTAATCCAGTCTATCATTGATGGACATTTGGGTTGGTCTTTGCTATTGTGAATAGTGCTGCAGTAAACATACGTGTGCATGTGTCTTTATAGCAGCATGACTTATAATCTTTTGGGTATATACCTAGCAATGGGATGGCTGGGTCAAATGGTATTTCTAGTTCTAGACCCTTGAGGAATCACCACACTGTCTTCCACAATGGTTGAACTAGTTTACAGTCCCACCAACAGTGTAAATGTGTTCCTATTTCTCCACATCCTCTCCAGG